>NC_136061.1:996451185-997051185 GCF_964261635.1 Lissotriton helveticus | reverse complement strand
GGTTAGTGAAAAGATCGAAGGAGCAGGTGAATGAGATCACTAGTCAAGGGGATCCTGAAAAGAAAGCTGAAAAAGGAAAGAAAATAGAAGTGATATATAGAAAGACAAAGAGAGTTTTGAGACCGAATCAGAAATATAAGTCTCCTGAATGGGCTTATATAATAATACCACCTGTAATTGAAATAAATAGCAGTAGTCAGGAAGAAGAAGTGGAGGAAATTAGTGACAATGATTGAAGTACTAACATGTTAGAATTTAGGATTAAGTTTAGGTTCCTGTTTTTGGCGTAATGCTGAATAAATTGTGTTAGGTGACACAAGGTCGAAGAAATTGTATTTAGTTGGAGAATAACTTGTGACGCAAGGTCGAAGAAAAATTGTTAGAGGTTTTAAAAAAAAAATAATAATAATTTTTAAAAGGGGGTGTGAGGTTTTAGAAAAATTTTGAACATTTTTGTTTTCTCTTTTTTGTAAGTAAGTTTAAAAAAAAAAAAGATGCCTTATGTAATGGCGCGAGGTACTTCAAAATGTTCCATTTTCAAGAAATGCTGTAAGATGACTCTGGTGTGTGTGCTCATATTAATTCTGCTCTGGTTAGTTTTAGCTGTCATCTTTCCTTTCGGGATCGATAAGGAGAGGTTCAAAGCCAATATGACAAGCAAAGCTTCAGTTAGTCAAGACAAACATAGTGCAACACATAAAGCTAACAAGGTTATTGATCACAGACCAGATGTTCATCAGGACAGGTCTGTTGGTGATTTTTCTAGCAATACATTTTCAAGGCTTTTGGGAGAGTATGTTAAGGTCATGGGTGTCAAAGATTGTTATATCTGTGTGAAGTTGCCTGCTTCTGTTTCTGAGGGAGTAACATACAATATGCTTCCTCTTACTTATGGTATAACATGCAGTGTGATAGCTAGCTTATTTTATCAGACTGGTCGGTTGGAGTATTATTATTCCAACTATGATGAGATCTTTGCTAACCTGAAGATAGAGAATGCTTTAAATAAACATAAACAAGCTAAACAGATGAGGGATTTCTTCTTAGTAACTAATGAGCTCACTTATGAGTACGCATACAGAAATAATTTAACTTGCAAACTGAGAGCTGAAGAAAAGTCTTTCCTGAATCTTGTTGAGGAGAGAAGAGCAATTTATAAAAGAAATGAGATGGTCAAACAGACCAAATCTAAATTTTGGCAGAAGGAGGATGCTAAGCTTAATGGCAAATCTTTTGACAATGTTGCAATTCACATAGACAAACCAATTAGTGGTAAGCTTTGTATTAGGAGAGATAACACTCTGTTTGATAATTATTTTGTAGGAGCTAGCAATTGTGAGGACACTTACCAAATCATGGGGGGTTGGGGATTCAAAGGTGGCAGAGATCCAATTTTCCCTGGGATCTATTTTGTTTGTGGAGATAAAGCTTATTATAATCTCCCAGGCCATTGGTATGGGACATGTTTTGTTGGTCTTGTGTTCCCCAAGATTTTTCATGTTGACAGAAATGCAGAAGGTTCTTTTGAAATCAGTAGCCATGCAAACAGGTATAGGAGAGAAAGTTTTAGGAGACATCTTTGAGGCAGTGATACCCTTAGTAGGTATAACCCTGAATGCAGGAAGAATCAGAAAATTGTCCACAATTGTTGACAGATTGTCCACTGACACAGCAGGTGGTTTTCAGTTAGTGGATGTGGTGGTCATTGCGGTCAGATCAATGGCGATGCAAAATCGCCTTGCTTTAGACATACTCCTGGCAAAAGAGGGAGGAGTCTGTGGCATTTTACATGTACAGCATTGCTGTACTTACATTCCAGATGAGAGTAAGAATATTGAAATGTACATTAGAAACATCACAGAGATGCATTCAGAAATAGTCCCCTTAGAAGAAGATGATTTTTCAGAACGTCTTTCAAAAAGATTCCAAGCAATCAAAACCTGGTTTCAAGAGATTGGTGGATCAGTTCTTGGCAAGATTCTAACACCTTTGTTTGTGATAATTGTTGTGATAGTTTTGACAAAGATCAGTTGTTTGTTACACAAGAGAAAGAAGCACATGAGGGAAAAGAGAAGGATTTACAAAATCAAAAAGGAGCAAGAGAAAGAGATAGAGCTTGAGGAGTTGCGCAGAGCTCAATATGAGAGTTGTAAAGATTTTGCTGAAACTAGTCTTTAGAAAATACTAACAGAATGAAATCAAACCATTTTCTTTTGAGATAACATTTTTACCAAATTTTTGGGTGTGGTGTGGTGATTGGTTAATCACCAGATGAGGGAGTTGATGGAGCGAGATTCAGAAATGTTTTTCATTTCAACTCGTGAAGTCACACTTCCATAAATAAAATAATAAAAATTAACAGTTGTGCTGTGTATGTATTAATTCAACCTAGTTTAAGTTGCATCTACACCTGACAAACGCGGGATACTAACATCTGTGCTCATAAACGTGCATTATGTTGCATTTCCTTGTTTGTGGAAAATAATAAATTAATCGTGTCTATTTGTCATGTCAAAAATTAACTGCAGCTGTTTAGTATAAATGGCATGTGCTTATTTTGCTTCCCTGTCTATGTGGTGTCACTCTATTCTCTATAGGTGCATAAAGAATCCTGCTGGATAAAATGAAGAATGGTAGATATAAAAAGCTGCTTTATTTGTTTGCTTCTGCTAGGTAACTTAGACTAATGGGTTACTTATTAGCAATAAAGGGTGGCAACAGAACAAATTATTTTTCTCGCATTAATTATTTTCTTGTGTTTGTTTATACATTAGTTAATAAAAAGGCTTTGGGCCTAGTGAAAACTTTCCGTGCTTGCAAAAATCTGCTTGGAGCCAGAATGAGTCCATGATGGCTACAGTTTTCTCCGTCTGAAAAGTTTGTTATGCTGAGATGACATTCTCTTAGCCGAACAAGGCCAAGGCCAGGAACCGGCGAAAGGCTAATGACATTCACGCATCCGAGGAAGCTAAAAACTTCATTTTGTTGCAAATGTTGCGAACTGGAGGAAACTGCGTTTTTCGAAAACCGGAGACAATGGTCTCTAAGAATGATGACGGAACTGTAATTTTGAAATCTGGTGACATGTCGCTTGTCACTTTTGGACCAATGAGGGTTTTATTTCAGCAGTGAAAATTACTTTTTCTTAGATTAGCTTAGCGTAGAAAGGTATAAAAACTCTTGCCCCGTGGAAGAGTTATGCTTCTCCTTGCAGACCTTTTGATGAGGGCGTTATGCTGTTGGACTTCTCTTGGAACACGTAAGAGCCTTCAAAGACTTTACTCTTTAATTTTCCTTATAGCTAGCATTAGTTAGGGACTTAGGTTTTGAAAAATGTCAAACTGATAATTCTCATTTGCAATAATAATTTTGATTCATAATAAAATTTTCATAACTATTTGCAATGATTCAAATAAGAATGCTTTAATAAAATTTCTAATACATGTTCCAAATGAGTAGCTAATAAAAATCTTACTTTGGAAATCAAGCTGGTCTTGTTATTTTCATATGTATAGGTTATTCATAGCTAGATCTTATCGCCACAGTGGCTTAATTAGCTTATAGGTTTGTATAGTACGATGAATTCATTTACCATGGTTGTATATAAATGTATATAATTTGTGAATAGGTTAATTAGGTCACATGATCCAGTTGGTTTTAATATGTCATGTTAGATTTATGGGCCTTATGAGAGTTTATTGATTGATGGTGTATATAGTGGAGTTGGGTAGCGTTGCTTATGACATATTTCCAAAAGCCCGCTGGATCAGGGTGAGCAATGATACGAAAATACTTTCTACCTCGATTCTATGGAGAAATCCTTTCATAGCAGGCTTCAGAGGAGCAGCTGATGTGGCTGCTGTAAATGGCAATGAAAACGTGGATTGTGGTTAAAATACAGATCTTTCATACATTAATTTTGACATTTTTTATACTTAAGAGGACAACAAAACAATCCATATCGTTTTTTTTAAATAAATAGCTAAAAACCTTAAGCGTTTGCCTTTGAAAACTCGTACATCCAGAGTTTTTTTCTGAGTGAGGGGGAATTTCTCAATAAATGGTTGTAGGTGTGAGTGTATAATTTCTTAACCCTTTCTGTGCTGGTGATGGAACCACTCCGTCACCAGCCACGGACGCGCTGTGCTGGTGACGGAGTGGTTCCGTCACGGCGCAGCCGCCCCGCCTACGTGGCGTCAATTCCGCCCGTTTTATTGAGCGGGCGGGGCCATGATGGAACCACTCCGTCAGAAGCACAGAGCGCCCGTGGCCGTGACGGAGTGGTTCCGTTACGAGCATAGCGGCGCCGCGCAGCCCCCTTCCCCCCCAGCGCAGTGGCGGAATTACCACTGCGGCCAAGGGGTTAAATGCAAAAAAGGAACAAATAAAAAAAGATCAGGCCTAAAACAAAATGCATGCCAGAGTGGAAAATAATCGGCAAGAAACCACAAGCAGTGTTTGTTAAAGGAAGGGCATGTAAACTGTAAGGAGGGAACCATTTAACAAGCTGCGAGATGAGCTTTTTCCCTGGACATGCGTACGGCAAGCAACAACTACAGAAGGGTTGAGGGAGGCAAGCAACAATGACGGAAAAGCAGCAATAAAATAAAAGTACCTGAGCGAAAGGGCACTGATGAAGGCATTAATCAGTACTTGGTGTCCTCCATCGTAGAGACAAACGCTAGGAGGGGTAGCTGAATCTGGCACAAGCAGACCAATGAGAATCAAGAAAATAAGAGTGAAGATAAAGCCAACAAATGATAAGTAATGGATGGCCTCTAAGCCCTTTTTAGTTTTTGTTTTTTTAAAGTTGGAAAAAATCTCTCAAGCGACAGTGCATGCACTGTCTCGGGTGGAAACTAAAACTGTGTTCCCTAAATGTGAGCAGCGGCAAGATACAAGTCAGCCAATCAAAAAGATCATAAGAAGGCTACATTACCAGAGAGGGACAAATACAAGAAGAGGAAAGGAAGCTATCAAACAAAAAGCAAGCAAATTAAAGTGACAGTCAAGCTAACCAGTGGTAAGCAACGGGTGGGCTGTAAGCACACTGTAAGTTCCCAATAGGTTTTTCACTACCAGTCTGCTTGGGCTTCCTGGTGTACAAGACCTAATAGTCAGAGCAAATATAGGTGCATATCCCTTCCCACACCAGGAGGAGATGTACTCCTGGTGTTGACAGGATTGAACATCTGACCTTTACCAAGATCAGACGGATTTTAAAAAAGGTTTGAGAATACACATAAACATGTAAATTGTTTGGTATGTACAAACGTCCAGGACATTCCTGCCCTGAAATGCCCTCTCTCCTCATTCGAGATTTATTAAGGTGAAAACTTCAGTGCGATTAAAACTAATTTGGAAAGGCAAGGCAACCTTCATGAATAGGAAATGTATTTTTGAATCACAATGACCTGAGTATGCTATCATAAAGTAACTCCGGAGCAATGTTCCCCCTAATTTGTTATCTCTCTGTGCAGCAATAAAGGTGCTCTGTGCACTGAAGCTAAGGCTTTGTGCGCTGCATGCAAGCAATAACTTGATCTGCACAGTTTTTCAAGCTACCAAAATCAGTGGCACAGTAATTGTGCCATGAGCCCTAATGCAAACCATTAAAAAATGTTCCCCTCACCTCTGGGTTGATATTAAGACATTAGCTTGCAGGAAGAACACATATTATCCAAATAATATTGACAAGTACCTGTTTAGAGATTCTGGTCCAGATTTACTGACCCTTAGTGCTGAGTTTGCATCATAAAAGTGATGCAAACCCATTACACAGTGTTGTGGTGGGATTTACTTTCCCAAGCAAATCGTGACTTGTGCGTTAAAGTTGCCCTCAGTAACGCAAAGTAGCAGTATGCCCTACTTTGCACTACTTTGCATCAAGGGGGTGTACCATGGATGGCACATGGCGTTTCCATGCAACCCGTGTCGGTTTTGAGGCAAATGCCTATTTACTAAAATTTATAGACCAGGATTTGAGCCAAACCATCACAGGCCTAACTCACAACAGGCCTTCTCACTCGTGGCAGAAGCCCCGCAATCATGGGGGAGTTTCCGCACTCTGGGGGGAATCTCCACAATGAGATTTCTCATTACGGAGATTCCGCCCCCAGTGCAGAGACTCTCCAATGGCTGCAGGACCTCCAGCACGAGTGCGGAAGCCCTTTATGAATCAGGCTCTACGTCTCCTCGAGGCAGATGTAACAGTGGAGCAACTTTTAAAAGTCTCCTTTTTTTCAAACTTTGCATGTGAATTGTCCTGTACAGCACAGAGTGAAAAAAGTCTTAAAAGATATTTTTGGTACTTGAAGGTTCCCATTCTAGAGCAAATCATGTTCTTGACAGACGCTCACACCGTAGTACTAAGGTCTAAGCCACTGGAATTATGCAATTTTTCGGCCGTGACCTTTTCTGCAGAACTGTGGATTTGCCACGTGTCACATAATCCATCATCTGTTTATAATCTGCAGATTTTAATCTCCAAAAATAGTTTCTAGCACAAATGGATCAAAGCTACCAAAACCGTTACTATGCGTAAGTGGAAAACCATTCGCAAAGTTTGAGTGGTCACCCTTGGGTTGCTAATTGGTTTATTTGGGTGTTAGATTGGTATTGGTGAGGTTAGACATTTGCCCAGACAGTGTTACCATGTATGAAAATGACAAAATAATAATGTAATACAGTCGCAAAATGTGCCATATTATGCCGGGTAGTATCTTGCTGCATAATTCAACCATCACGCATAATTTGATCCTATTCTGCCTCAGAATTCCATTGGCCCAGACTGTGGTGCAAGGTAGAGGTAGGCACGCCAACAAATTAACAGGGGAGTCTGAGCCAAGGGTCGGCTCCGGTTCTTGAGAGTCAATGCACAAGCCGAGCCTTGAGATTATGTGGCATGTCAATCATGCAGCAGAGATCATGTTAGAATATGGTAAGGTGACTTCAAAACTAAAAGAAAATCGAAAACGTGGAAGCATTTCACCTTGATCTGGACCTCTAGAATAATGCGATGCTGCAAGTTTTTTCACATAATTATGGATTTGACGCATTTGCCACATTATCCATCAGATGCTGGATAATCTGCATATTTTAACAAAAAAAGTTTCTAGCTCAACCTGATTAAAAGTTACTCTGGTCATCTTTCAGTTCCTTATTTCTGCATTTGGTTGTTACACTGGTAGTAATGAGGAGAAATCTTTGCACAGACAGTAATACCATGTGCAAAAATGACAAAACAATGAAGTAATACTACAAAAAAGTATTGCATTATGCCATATAATTTGCCTTTCCTTGCTGCATAATTAAGCCATCCCTTCAGGATAATTTGGTGCTCTCCTGCCACATCGCTCCAGTGTCCTTGACCTTAGTACATCATATTCTGTGTAAAGCATTTATTAAAAGTGAAAGTTTTTAAACATGAACTCAGAAATGTTCCCTCCTCCCACTCCCTTATAAAGACAATCCAATTAGTGAACCAAAAGGCAAGTCAAGGATCATGTATACCCTACATGTGGCCTAGATTTCATTACAAGAACGGAGGCTACATTATGCAATGACTTTTAATTGCAGATCCAAGCCAGTCGCATCACAATATAAAGGTTCCAATAAGAACACTGAGAAGAAGTAATAGGCAGAACATAGCAACCATCAGCCTCTTTTTAATGCGGCTCCAAGCAGATAAGTAGCTCATTTCATTCTCTCTAATATAACGTTTTTATCTATTAACTGAATGTTAGATATTTGTCTGGGGAGGTTTTAGCTTAAGGCAAGTTAATTACCCAACATTCCCTTGTCTTTCATTAATACTGGTTATGTCCCTGTGACAATCTCTACCCTCCACCCTCCCCGGATCTGCAATTTACGGAGATCCACCCCCCTCCTTGTACCCCCTCGTCCTAACACCATTGACTCGCTCTACCCTTAAGAATATTAGGCTAGGGTATCGCGCTGAACGCTTACTCCCCTGCGTTTAACATTATTCCCTCGTATTTGGGCTCCCCCGCGATTATGCCTCGTTATTCTCCATACTTGGGCTCCCCCGTGATTATGCCTCGTTGTAATATTATTTAGGGACGCTCGCACCACGCAAGGTACTCAGCGCTTCCCTCGATGTCAGGAGGCCGCGCGCCTGCCGTTCTCCCCCCCCGACATGCGCGCGTAGCCTGAGGCGCTGAGATGCCCTTCAGACACGCTGGGGCACTCACCTGAAACCTAAACGGAGCGCCGCATACCCGTCCTGGCCGCCCGTCTCCTCACTACGCAGAGCCCTTTCCCAAAACATGACGCGTGACGCGCCTTAGAGGAAAGTACCTCGGCGAGTCTCACGCTTCGTGAGTGTCTCGCCGAGGGACTTTCCTCAACCCTACCGAGCGGCAGTTAGCTCTCAGCTGTTGGAGGCACCTCGGCATCGCGACCTAGAGCGTCGTTACAGACAGCACTGGACCTATACCCCTATTCCTACGCCTATATCATTTTACAAAAAAAAACAAAAAACCCCATTATTGCCCATGTAGCATTTTTACATTAAAAAAAAAAAGGGGGTTATTACAATAAATTGAGATGGATAATGCCTCTGACTCAGACTCTGAGGGCAATAATGCTACAACCCCTTCCTTTAATAGGGAGGATTTTCGATCCATGATCCAAAAAGAGATGAAGTCCTGTTTAAGGGAGACCTTCGCCAATCTCGCCCCCTATATAAGACCTCTTAATTCCCAAGAACTACCTGATACGTTCAAAGCGGGAGCAAAACGCACAAAGAAAAATAATAACATTCCTATGGGAATGCAGGTGAGCACGGGAGGTCCTAGCACCTCTGATATTGTTGGTGGTCTTTGCACCACAAAATCCTTGGGAGGTCCTTACACCTCAAATAATAGAGATGTCTTCCATGACTCACTTTCTTCGGGTGCCCCTTGCGGCCCAAATACCTTGGACGCCCTTAGCGGCTCACTACCCCAAAGTGCTCAATACTACCGAGATGGCTCTGATGATGACGATGACATGGATCCAGACGAATACGTCCTGGACCTAGATGACGGGGATGTTGACCTTTTCGATGAGGAGGACGAACTCCCCTCTACATCTAAAGATTCTATCTTAAACCCCCTGGGAGAAGAGATGTTCTCCCCCCTAAACCTAAAGCATCCCCGTTCCACTCTATGGTCTCCACAGGAACACGTATCTAAATTTATCAAAAAATGGATCCGTTTCCCTCTCGAAAGAGGGACAAGAAATATCCTTAGAGCCGAGTGCTCTAGACCCTCAATCGAAGAAAAGGCATGCTATGCCCCTAACATGGATCCTGAGCTAATTAAATATCTCTTTAGACTAGGGCGCGACCCCAGAAAGGGTCTTGAGAAAGCCTTTAAAGGATGCCAGGATCGCCTGCTGGACGTACTGGGCCCACTAAGCAGGATTCTTGACTCCGCCGAGGAGTGTTACCTCAAAGGCACCCAACTTGATACAGACCTTATAAGGGGTTGGAGTCAAAGAGCCCTCATTCTCCTTGGTAATGCCAACTCCAGCATTAACGCTGAGAGACGTAGACTAATCCTCTTTAAACTGGATCCTAAACTTACAGACATGGCCGACAAGGAGCCATCCTCAAACCCAAAAGGCCTGCTCTTTGGCGAAGAGCTTATAAGATCTCTAGGGAAATACGTCTCGACCTTTACTGCACTTGACAAGGCACAAAAGAATATCAAACGAGTGTTCAGTAATAATGTTTTCGGGAGGGCCGGAAGAAGGGGCCTTTCTTCCGGCCGATTCAACCAGAGGCCCTATCAGAGATCACGTCCTTATGGAAGAGGTGGACAACAAAATAATTATAACAACGGCTTCTACCGCGGAAGAGGAAACAGAGCCAGAGGTGCAAGATCACGAGCTTCCTTCGCGTCAAACCCTCCAAGTAAGTCTCCAGCCTTCACCTTCCCCATCTACCCCTCCAAAGGTGGGAGGGAGACTCAGCCTTTTTTCAAAAAAATGGGAAGAAATAACTCAAGACCCTTGGGTCCTTTCCACAGTAACAGGCTTTATGATAGACTTCACTCAAACTCCTATTCAAACCTCTCTACCAAGAGATATTCCTATTTCATTAGAAAAAGAAAAAATAGTCGAGGAAGAGATCCACTCTATGCTGGAGAAAGGAGCGATAATAGAAGTCCCCTTGGATTCTCTAACCTTCGTAAGCTCTCTGTTCCTTGTAGAGAAAAAAGGAAAAGGTTGGAGACCGGTTATAAATTTGAAGAGTCTCAACAAATTCCTGGTCTACAGGCACTTCAAAATGGAAGGAATACATCTCCTAAGAGACCTCCTCCAAAAAGAAGACTGGCTAGTAAAACTAGACCTGAAGGATGCCTACTTCACTATCCCGATGGCGGAAATACACCAACCTTACCTACAGTTTCTCTGGAAATATCATCTCTATCAGTTCAAGGCTCTCCCCTTCGGGCTCTCCTCCGCCCCTTGGTGCTTTACCAAGGTGATGAGAGCAGTAGCCTCTTTCCTAAGAGAACGAGGAATTCGACTTATCATTTACCTCGACGACATTCTGATTTTGTCTCAAGACTTACCCCAAATCCTTATAGACCTGGAAACGACTATGAATCTGTTAGAAAGTCTAGGCTTCATCGTCAACAAAGAGAAGTCTATTCTAACCCCCTCGAAATCTCTGGAGTTTTTGGGTTTCACTCTAAACACTTCCAAGTGCCTCCTCCTTTTGCCTCCTTCAAAGATCTCGAAGATCAAGTAGGAGATTCGTCATGTCCTAAGGCAGGAGGACATCCCTTTAAGGGAACTGGCGAGACTCCTAGGTCTCTTATCATCCTCCATCCAAGCGATTTTCCCAGGCCCCCTGAATTACCGGGCCCTGCAAAGGATAAAAGGAAGGGCGCTGAGATCCGGTCTCTGGTACGAAGACCGAATCTCCTTAGATTTAGAGGCCAAAGTAGAACTGAACTGGTGGTTAGAGAACCTAGAAGCTTGGAATGGGAAAGCAATTTTCGGTTCAGAACCGGATTTTGTCCTGGAATCAGACGCTTCCCTCCATGGCTGGGGTGCTTGCTTCCTAGACCAGAATACGGGTGGTATCTGGTCTCAGGAGGAGTCATCTCACCACATCAATTTCCTAGAACTAACTGCCGGTCTATACGCCCTTATGAGTTTCAAGCACTCAATTCAAGGGAGTTCGGTTGTCCTGAAAATGGACAATATTTCAGCAGTGGCCTACATCAATCGCTTGGGAGGTACCAAGTCTGCCGACCTCTCGAACCTAGCAAGGAAACTTTGGATGTTCTGTTTAGAACACAAAATCGCTCTCAGAGCGGAATACTACCCAGGGAAGTCGAACATTTCTGCCGACTGGAATTCCAGATTCCTTTCAGACTACAGCGATTGGAAACTGAACGTCGCTGTCTTCGACTCACTAAATTCCTACTGGGGTCCATTCGAGATAGACCGTCTCACCTTTCAAATAGAGCGTTACTTCAGCTGGATGCCGGATCCCGGCGCACAAGCAGTGAACGCATTTCTCCAACCCTGGTCAGGGATCAATGCTTATGCTTTTCCCCCATTCGCAATGATCCAGAGAGTCCTACAGAAGGTGAGACAGGACAGATGTTCCCTAGTCCTAGTAACTCCTTTCTGGCCATCACAGGCGTGGTTCCCCACTGTTCTGGAACTGACCTTCGAAATCCCATTTCTCATTCCTTCCCTGAAAGATCTCCTTACGGACGTCAACGGAGATCCTCATCTAATGACCCTATCAGGGAGTTTGAACCTTCTTGCCTGGAGAGTGTCAGGAGATCTAACGAAGTCTCAGGACTTTCGTCATCAGCTTCTTCTCTCCTCAGAGAGTCATGGGCACCAGGGACTCACTACAGATACAAGGGTAAATGTGCTCTCAAGGGAATTTGTTTAGGCAGAATTTAGTAAATTGAAAACTTATTTAGTAGGATTAGTTAATATATCCCATGTGAATTCAAATCATCGGCATTAAATCAGACAAACGATATACATATAACACATGAAACATAAAACATAAACACAAAGGTGTAATGAAAAAGAGTTTTATCAAATTCAATGGTCAAAACTATAATATACAGGTAAAGTTCATTCAGAGATGTTTAGGTTTTGGAGGTATACAGGCAAATTAATTGAAACAAAGACTCAGCAAAACCTAAATGCACCTATCTAAAATCAATATGAAACAAAACAAGATAAAGATGAGGTGAAAGTCGACGTTTCGGTCTCTTAGAAGCTCACTTTTATGCTTGCAGAGTGTACATCACTTCTGAACCCCCGGGTCCGTGACTCTTGCTGGGACTTCGGTGAAATCTCGTGTCTTTTTAAAAAATAAGTTACTCCTTAGGACCGCTGTGCTTTAACCTTCCAGGTAAGCTACCTGGGCGTTAGGATCTTGAGACCACATTTTTGTTGGGTTGTCCATAGCGCTAGAGACCGCCAAATGACTCTGCTTGTCTGTCTGTTTGCAGATTAAAAATTATTTCTGAACCCCTGTGCCCGTGACTTTTGCTGTGACTACGGTGTAACTGTCTGATTTAATGCCGATGATTTGAATTCACATGGGATATATTAACTAATCCTACTAAATAAGTTTTCAATTTACTAAATTCTGCCTAAACAAATTCCCTTGAGAGCACATTTACCCTTTTATCTAATTACCCAAGCCCTCAAGGGTTGATTGGGTTGCTCACTGTTTGTTTATCACTACAGATACAACAATATCTGGAAATGCTGGTTTCGTTGGTGCTTGGAGAGGGACTTGGATCCCACTCAAGCACCTATTGTTGATATAGTGAATTTCCTCGCTGAACTCTTCGACAAAGGATTGAGTTATAGATCATAAACTGTTATAGATCGGCGATCTCTGCTGGTCATGCCCTTATTAACGGCAAGTCTATCGGCAAAAATGTTATTGTTTGTAGGGTGATGAAGAGCATTCGCATTAAAAGACCCCCAAGACCAAAATATGACTCTCTCTGGGATGTAAATTTAATTCTAGATCTTTTCACTTCCTGGCCGGAGAATTCTCTTTTGAACAGAAAACTTCTTTCTTTTAAACTCGCAACTCTTCTTTGCCTCATCTCCTGCCGTAGAGTTTCAGATGTTAAGGCTCTAGAGATCTCTAATAGATCTTATAACTTATTTGGAGTTAAATTTGAAATCTTTAGAAGAACTAAGACCATGTCTGATTCAATTTTCTATCTCAGTTTTGATCCTTCCCCAAAACTTTGTGTTGTTGAATGTATGAAGGCTTATGATAGGACAATGTCTAACCTTCGTCCCCTTAATGAGAATCAGCTCCTCATCTCCTTTATTAAACCTCATAAGGCTGTCTCTTCCACCTCGATTGCCAGATGGGTTAAATCTACTATGTCCCTAGCTGGTATTGATATATCTAAATTTCAGGCCCATTCCGTTAGAGGCGCCATGGCAAGTAAGTCCCTTTGGTCCGGAGGTAAGCTGGATGATATCCTTAAAGCTGCCGACTGGTCTAATGCTAATACCTTTGCAAGACACTATTGTAAACCTATTGATCACATGTCTAATGTAGTTTTACATGGCTACCAACATGCATAATGTAGCCTCCGTTCTTGTAATGAAATTGCGATTCTCCTATTAACATGCCTAGAGAATCTAGATTTCATTAAAGACACGGAGGCTCACATTATCCCACCCATCCCTTCCCTGTTTGGGTGTGGATATATAATTTTTATTCTAAGTATGACTTAATATGATATGATGTATTTATGCTTATACTAAAATGTTGTTTATGACTATTCAATTCTTTTTCAGGATTTGTTTATTTATGATTACCCTTTTAGGATACAATTTTCATTGTCTCCTTTCTTTCAGGTAATCCTTCCACCTAATTTACGTTGGATGTTTCATCACCAGGAGTCCGTCCGGTTGATTTCTTCGTTTATCTTCTACTTCGAAATTTCTGGAAACTACTACATCTTCTTTCTTCGCCTGATTTAAAAGAGGCTGATGGTTGCTATGTTCTGCCTATTACTTATTCTCAGTGTTCTTATTGGAACCTTTATATTGTGATGCGACTGGCTTGGATCTGCAATTAAAAGTCATTGCATAATGTGAGCCTCCGTGTCTTTAATGAAATCTAGATTCTCTAGGCATGTTAATAGGAGAATCGCAATTCTAGTTCTAGAAGGAGCAACTTTATAGCCTAATATCTCAAACACAAGAGACATTTTTGATTTCAAGAAAATTTTATTGATGAGAATAATGGTAAGAATAATGAATATAAAATACAATACAAGTGATACAATCGATGCAATAAACATATGCAAAAAGGGCTAAAGTTGATAGGTAAACCAAGAGATTATATATATATAAGGAACATTAGCCTGTGAGAGATATAGATTACATTCAAGTAAAAGCCTCTATCAAGGCAATAAAACAAGCGTACCACTATCAAAATGTGGAGAAGGGGATAGGGGAGGAAACCGAAAAGAAGAAGAGAGGTGAAAAAGGGAAAGAGTAAAGAGAGGATGAGTAGGAAGAGAAGACAGGAAAGAGAGAAGAGAAAAAAGAGAAAAGAAGGATTCCCACAGGACTAACCCAGCCGAGAGACCAAATAGCAGACAACAATTAGACAAGCACATCAAAAGGAAACTGAGGAACCAACCCTTTGGAAGACAACTCCATATAATCAATCAATCAATCAATCAAGGACATTTATAGAGCGCACTACTTACCCGGAGGGTCTCAAGACGCTTGGGGGGGGGGGGGGTGCTGCTACTGCTCGAACAGCCAGGTCTTCAGCTTCTTCCTGAAGGAGAGGTCAGGCGCAGGTCGGTCGGGAGGGAGTTCCAGGTCTTGGCGGCCAGGTAGGAGAAGGACCTTCCTCCTGTTGTCGTTCTTCGGATGCGGGGGACGGCGGCGAGGGCGTGACTGGCTGAACGGAGGTGGCGTTTGGGAGCGTAGAAGTTGATGCGGTTGTTGAGGTAGCTCGGGCCTTGATCGTGTAGGGCTTTGTGTGCGTGGGTGAGGAGACGGAAGGTGATTTTCTTGTTGACGGGGAGCCAGTGCAGGTCTCTCAGATGTCCGGAGATGTGGCTGCGTCGGGGGATGTCGAGGATGAGTCTGGCTGAGGCGTTCTGGATCCGCTGGAGTCTCTTCCGGAGCTTGGCGGTGGTTCCGGCGTAGAGGGCGTTGCCGTAGTCCAGTCGGCTGGTGACGAGGGCCTGGGTGACCGTCTTCCTGGTCTCGGTGGGGATCCACCGGAAGATCTTCCGTAGCATGCGCAGGATGTTGAAGCATGACGAGGAGACGGCGTTGACTTGTCTGGTCATGGAGAGGGAGGAGTCCAGGATGAAGCCCAGGTTGCGTGCGTGGTCTGTCGGTGTGGGTGCGGTGCCCAGGGTGGGGGGCCACCAGGAGTCGTCCCAGGCGGAGGGCGAGGAGCCCAGGATGAGGACTTCCGTCTTGTCTGAGTTCAGTTTCAGGCGGCTGGTCGTCATCCACTCGGCTACATCTTTCATCCCTTTGTGAAGGTTGGCTCTGGCAGCGGCGGGGTCGTTGGTCAGGGAGAGGATCAGCTGGGTGTCATCGGCGTAGGAGATGATGTTCAGGTTGTGTTGGCGTGCGATGGGCGCAAGGGGGCTCATGTAGACGTTGAAGAGGGTGGGGCTCAGCGAGGATCCTTGAGGGACGCCGCAGATTACTTCGGTGGCCTCTGACTTGTACGGTGGTAGACGGACTCTCTGTGTTCTTCCATCGAGGAAGGAGATGATCCATTCCAGTGCCTTCTCCTGAATTCCGACGTTGCTGAGGCGCTGCACTAGGGTGCGGTGGCAGACAGTGTCGAATGCCGCGGAGAGGTCTAGGAGGATGAGGGCCGCTGTTTCTCCGTTGTCCATCAGGGCTCGGATGTCATCGGTGGCAGCGATGAGGGCGGTCTCGGTGCTGTGGTTGGCTCGGAAGCCCGACTGTGAGGGGTCGAGGGATCCATTTGTCTCGAGGAAGGCGGCCAGCTGTTTGTTGACGGTCTTCTTGATGACTTTGGCTGGAAACGGGAGGAGCGAGATGGGGCGGTAATTCTTGAGTTCGGTGGGGTCCGCTGTTGGTTTCTTTAGTAGAGCGCTGAGTTCGGCGTGCTTCCAGCTCTCCGGGAAGGTGGCGGTGTCGAAGGAGGTGTTGATGATGTCCCGCAGGTGGGGTGCGATGACAGCGTCGGCCTTGTTGAAGACGTGGTGAGGGCAGGGGTCGGTCGGAGATCCGTAGTGGATGGAGTTCATCATGCGGATGGTGTCATCGGTGCTGATCGGAGTCCAGGCGCGGAGGGTGGTGGTGGGCGGCGTTGTTTTGGGCGTTGTGTGCGATGGTTGAATGCTGAAGCTGTTGTGTATGTCCGCGATCTTGTTGTGGAAGTAGGAGGCGAGGGAGTTGCAGAGGTCTTGCGATGGGGTGATGTTGTTGTTTCCGGCGTTGGGGTTGGAGAGCCCTTTCACGATGTTGAAGAGTTCCTTGCAGTTGTTTGCGTTGTTGTTCAGCCGGTCCTTGAATGTAGTTTTCTTGGTGGCGCGGATCAGTTGGTGGTGCTTCCGGGTGGCAAGCTTGAGGGTGGTCATGTTGTCCGGTGTTGGTTCCCTTCTCCAGACTTTCTCGAGGGCTCGGCAGTTCTTCTTGGAGCTCTTGAGTTCGTCGGTGAACCATGGGGCTTTCTTGCTGCCGGGTCTGCTGGGCGGGGTCCTCAGAGGGGCGAGTTCGTCCGCGCAGTTGCTGATCCACTTCGTGAGGTTGTCGGCGGCCTGGCTGGGGTTCGCTGAGCTGGCGGGAGGGTGCTGACTCAGGGAAGCGGCGAGCTGGTCGGCTGTGATCTTGTTCCAGCTTCTTCGGGCAACCTGTTGCTGGTGGTGGTGGATCGTCGTTCTTCTGAAGGTGAAGTGGACGCAGCTGTGGTCCGTCCAGTGGAGTCCTGTGGCGTGGCTGAAGGCGATGTCTTTGCTGGATGAGAAGACGGCGTCGAGTGTGTGTCCGGCGAGGTGGGTGGGGGTGGTCACCAGTTGCTTGAGTCCGAGGTTTGCGAGGTTTTCCAGCAGGGTGGTGGTGTTGCGGTCGTCGTTGTTCTCCAGGTGGAAGTTGAGGTCCCCGAGGAGGATGTAGTCGGCTGAGGGGAGGGCGAGCGGGCTGATGAAGTCGGCGATGTCCTCGCTGAATTGTGTGCGTGGTCCCGGGGGTCTGTAGATGAGGGTGCCGCGGAGGGTGGTCTTGGGGTTGACGTGGATCTGGAAGTGCAGGTGTTCGGCGGGTGCGATGGTATCGTCGGTGTTGGTCGTGATGCGGATGGTGTTCCTGTGGATGATGGCGATGCCTCCTCCTGTCTGGTTGACGCGGTCTCTCCGGATGATCTTGTAGCCGTCCGGGATGGCGAAGGCGATGTCGGGCGCTGAGGAGGCGTTCATCCAGGGTTTCCGTGAGGAAGGCGACGTCTGGGTCTGTGGTGTCGAGCAGTGTATAAACATCCAAAGCTTTCCAAACCCCACTAGAAATAGATGGAGAGAGGTGAGCTTGATCAACCGAAGTGTGTGCACTGCGTAAAAAGGAAACCCAAGCCCACCACGTATGATAGGAAACCGATGAAAAGGATTTCCACTCCATAAGAATAATTTTCACCGCTACAGTCAGGAGAAGATCCAACAACTGTAACTCCAATGGATCTAAAGGGAGAGGAGTAGGGGCAGCCAGTGGGCCTAATAAAATTACGGGGAAGGAAAGTTGAAGCTCAAAACCAAAGATAAGAGAGAGATGTTTCTGAATGAGGTTCCAAAAAGGTTGAAGCAAGGAACAATGAAAAAACATATGAGGAAAGTCGCCTGCCATCAGACCACAGCTCCAGCATAAGTTGTCCCCTTTAAGATTAAGTGAGTGAAGACGCACAGGTGTCCAGTGGAGGAGATTAATAGAAAAAAACTTCGACTGCATTAAAGAAGGTGCGATTTTATTACGAAGAGAGAATTTACCAATTGATTGCCAAGTTTCAGAGGAAATATGCTCTGTAATGGCATGATCAAAATGATGTGACCATTTTTGATGAGCAACCGTCTGTTCGGGGAGTGAAGCAGAGGACAAAAATTTATAAATTTTGGAGGCAACATGACCAGATTTGATCCAAATATGAAAAAGTGAGATGGTAGAAGAAGTAGGATGAAGACGAACTTTGGCAATGGCCACCTTAATTTTAAGAAAAGTATAAAAATCAAGATTTGTTAAGGAATGCTTCTGAGCCAAGGTAGAGAAGGGTAATGGTTCGTCAGAAGCACCATACAGATGTTTAACAAGAGAGATTCCTTTGTCTGCCCAATAGCTTAAACAGCTTATTGCCCACCTGGACCTTGATCCATCCCAATCCGGTTTCAGGGCATTCCATAGCACTGAAACGGCCCTGCTGGAGATCGTGGACAACATAAGACTGTCCTTGGACTCAAAAGAGTCAGCCATCCTGGTTCTATTGGACCTATCTGCGGCCTTCGACACCATCTCGCATTGCGTTCTGTTAGGGCGTTTTGCTGAGATTGGTGTCGAGGGCAACGCTCTCCAATGGATATCGAGCTACCTCGGAAATAGGCGATCAAGGGTCCAATTAGGCCCACACACCTCTATCTTCTACAACAATGATAAAGGCGTCCCGCAGGGATCTATTTTGAGCCCAACCCTTTTTAATGTTTATGTGTCCCCCTTGGCAGAGAAAATGGCTTTGGGACTATATCGTACGCTGACGATACTCAAATTCTCATCACCATTAACCATAACTCTGACGATGTAAAAATTAGGTTCAAAAACTGTATGATTGATATACAAGAGTGGATGACCAGAAACTACCTCATGATGAACGCAGGGAAGACCGAAATCATGCTCTTCGGCAAAGCTTCCATATCTGGTCATCAGATTGGTGGCCAGACTTTCTTGGTCCCTGCCCCGTTCCTAAGCCTCACGTCAGGAACCTGAGAGTAATCCTGGACAACAAGCTTACCATGTCTGAACATATAAAAAAAACAGTGGGAAGCAGTTACGGCCAGATGCGAATCCTGAGGAAGATCTTTAAATGGATCCCACTCTCAGCACGCATGCCCCTAGTCCAAGGACTCATTGTTAACAGGATGGACTATGGGAATGCCCTATTCTCGGCCATCAACCGAACCCTACTGAACCAACTACAGGTTCTCCAAAACACAGCGGCTAGGATGGTATTAGGCTTACCCCCTCGCACCCGCTCAGCAGACTGCCTTAGATCACTACACTGGCTTCCTGTGCAAAAACGCATAAAGTTTAAACTCTGCTGCCTAGTCCATGAGGCAGTAAATGGACTTGGTCCTGCATATCTTGAACAGAAACTCAAACCTTACGCCCCAGGCAGGACGCTACGCTCCTCCAGTAAAGCCTTTCTCTCCGTTCCCAAAGTCCGTACAGTCAGAAACGGAGACAGAGCCTTCAGCAAAACCGCTCCAGAAGCATGGAACTCCCTCCCCAGCTCACTGAGAGCAGAGCCAGCTCATTCAAAATTTCGAAAACAACTAAAAACCTGGCTCTTCTAATCTCTAGCGCACCGAGCCCCGACCTCCTGAATCTGTTTCGAGTTTTAGGATTTTTTGTCAGCTGCCAGCGCTCTGAGACCTTCGGGTGATTTACGCGCTATACAAATGAAATAAAATGGAAATAGGAGATGAGGGTGGGAGAAATGATAAGCTTAAATTTGGAATTCCGCCATATAGATGTCCACCTGGTTTTATGCAACGGAATTGCCACCTTCTTGTCTATTTTCCTGACCGCCGCAATTGTATCAAGAATGATAGACCGGGAAAATAGGATATGCAAAGTAGATGCAGTACAAAAAGAGGCAGTAGGCAAAGGAGATGCTAAATGCTGTTCTATAAGCAGCCAAGAAGGAACATGAAGAGATGGCGGAGAAAACCATAAAGCACCTTGAGACGCCAAAAAAGCAGTCTGATATTTCTCCCAATCAGGAAAATTACAACCTCCCATAACACAAGGACGATGCAAAAATTTGTATGCAAGTCGAGCACGTTTGTCATTCCACAAAAATTTAAACACAAGAGACGTTTTGAATATTGCAATTCCTGGACTCGCGTATGTGAAGTAGTGGTGGGCAGAGCGGCACTTCGCAGAGGTGTCTAAAAACTCTGTTGAATTCCGCTGAAGTTCCGCTCTGCCTTTATGGCAGCGTACAGCATGTTTGTCAGCGAGGGCTCCTCCCTCCTTTCCCCCTGGGCCCTAGACTGCCTCCAGCTATCACTGACTTACCTCTCAGCCAGTCTTGGTGCTGCTCTTCTGGACCAGGCACGGTGCTGCCACCTCTCCTGCTTTCATAGCAGTGATTCGCAGTGTTTCTTCAGTAAGGTAACTAATGAAACCCCTTCACTGCAGTACTCGTGAGGACTACTTCCTTGACAACATTTAACCGCATCAACCATAGCAATTAGACATTCATCATCAGAACATTTCTTATCATCATCACTCTTTAATCGTAGCATAGACAAGCAAACAACTTGCACATTTGCACCCCCCCCTCCCTAGATAGTGTACTTCAAAATTGTACTATTGTAATTTTGATAAAATTACAAATCAACCTCGAAGCTGATCAACTCTGTTCTCACTTAATGGATAAGTCAATAGTTTTTGATCAGGTCGCAAAAAATATTGTGTGCCCCAGAGATATGTTTTGAATTTTCTAAATGTCCCAATCACACGCTAAGACCTCCCTTTCAGTAGTGCTGTATCTTTTTTTTCCACATCCTTTAGTGCTCGTGATGCAAATGCAGTAGTTTTTTCTGAACCATCAACTCTTTGACAAAGAACAGCACCAATGCCAGCAGCTGTAGCATCTACTGTAAAGGTGCATTTATGACCCAAATAAATGTTTTGAATGCAGTAATGTTCAATAAATGGGCATATGAATTGGAATTTCAGATAGCCAAAGTCCGAGGATCGATTGCTAGATTTCATTGTATTTGGGGCAATACGAGGGACTATTAGATGTCATGAGTTATATGATGAGGTTATTGTTATGAGTTATTGCATATTGGTACAATATATTGATTTACTTAGTGAATTTCAGTTGCCATAATTTATCAGATATCTGTATGATGGTTGTGATTTGATGAATTTACTCTCCAGAAAAAAATAACTTAAAAAAGGAACGTTAAATAAAATACATTTTACGTTCTGCAATACTTTTTTGTTTTTTTCAGACCATTTAAATTTTAATTTTTTTCTGAACATCTTTTTGAGAGCTTCCATAATAGTAGCTTATTTTTCTATGAAACGGGAATAATAATCACCAAGACCAATAAATTACTTCTGTTGATCTAGGCCATAAGAACATGAAGCATCTCTCTGTGCCCTGATCAAGTTATCGTTAGGGTTAATTCTCTCAGATGAATTGTATGGCCCAAATAGTCAACTGACTCAGTTAAAAACTTCCATTTCTTCTGAGAAATAGACATTCCATGCTCTTTCAGAATGTCCAGAACCTGACCTAAAATCCAGTTATGTTCATCAAAGTTCTGAGGTTCCGTGAATTCTGAACCCTGGGTTCCATTTTGTGTATGGCAGCCATTTTGTGGTTGCCCTCACATAGGCCGATGACTGCGGCCGAACGAGTCTTTAGTACACGTACACTTTAGCTGACTTCTGAATGACCTGAGTGAACTGACCCCGTTGCCTGAAGCTGACCTTGTAAGGCCAGTTTTTTGCCCAGTAGCTGATCAAGATTGAGGATCAAAGCACAGGACATTGTAGAGTTTGGTATGCACACACACACCCTTTATCCTGCTTCTTATCTGTTTTCTGTTCCTTCTTTTATGGTCTGTTTATGATATGGGTTGTGGTCCTTTTATTATGGGTTTGTCTGGCTTGTGTAAGAAGGAATGTTAGGCATTTTGCATGCTTGCAAAAGCAAGGACTGCCCCTTACTTTTATGCTGAGTTTTGTAACCCTGAGCATATATAAGGCCTCTGTTCTCTGTACTCCTCAGACTACCTCATTCAGTTGCTACGGCTTCTGTGTGACGTGTCCTCACTTATTAAATTTAATAAAGATGTCTTTTCATATTTCAGCTTCTGTGCCAAGTTCTTTTTTCTATTAGTAAGTATTCCCTGAGAATGAAGATTACATTTCTTCAGTTCTGGGCATAAATAAGAATGTCATCTTGAAAGGTGTGTGTTCCGTGAATTTCCTTGAATTAGCAGTGCATTCATTTTTTTGGAAGACACTAGTCGCAAAACCTAGCCTAAAAGGTAATCTCAATACCAGTGCCCAGCAAACACCGTAATAATCGTACTTGATAACTTAGACTTTTCCAATGCCACTTGATGGTATGTAGATTTCAAGGCAATGATGCTAAAACATTCAGCACCACAGATTAAAGTCTACAACTCTTGCAATTTAGGTAATGAAGGGCAATCCACAAGAATATTCCTATTTAGCGACCTAAGGTCTGCACACAGGCGAGTTTGGCCCCCTTTTTAATCAATAACTATAGTACTAACCCACTCAGAAGAATTCACAGATTCGTTTATACCACTACTACAAAGTTCATCAAGATGTTTCCTCAGACCATCCCTTGCACTGAGTGGCACATCACCCACTTAATGGGAAACAGGAATAGCACTGTCCTTCAAAATTATTTTGTGCTTAAAATTTCTAACCAGCCCTATTATATCTCTACACACATGTTCATACTTCTGTAAAATAGGCACTAGGTCATCAGACTTATGGTGCATACGTATAACCAGCTTTTCTGTACCAGGTTTCTAAACATTCACTATTGTGCCTTGATCTATCCACCCCATAATGGCCCATCCACTTACGGCTATTTTAAAAAAAAGTTTGTTCACCCAAAACTGCTTGAAAGTTGATTCTGACAATACAGCGACACGGGGTCCAGAATCAGCCATTATAGTTACTTTAATATTCCCAGTATGTACATTACAAAAAAAACCTCTTCTTAATAGCAATCATCCCTTTCTTGCAGTTGGCTTGTATTGTTAAAATGAGATTTTCAAGTTTAACACAAGCATCTTGTTCAATTTCATTGTGAGCTCTATTAACTACATTACATTTTTTTCCTTGAGCTCAGCAATTGCTATTATTTCTAATATGTGTAGCTGACCCACATCTGAAGCAAGTCGTGCTATGTGAGACTAATTTGGTCTTCCTAAAATTTACATCCTAAGTTTTGTTTGTAGAACTCACGGTTTTGCACTCACTTCAATTATTTTGCCTGAAATTACTCGTACAGACTCTGCCGAACGTTCAATAATCTTAGCGATTTTAATAGTCTTGTTAGGTGTGGGGATAACACAGCACAAAAGGTGTTCTTGGACCTTTTTAGAGGCACAATTTTAAATATTCTGATCTCTAATTCACTGGTCAACACTGTTCTCAAATTTGCGAGAGCTTGCCAGATATCTGAACGATGCAACACACTGGTCAATGCTCACACACAGATTGTTTTCAAGAATAAAAATTAAATGGTTCAATCACTACACTTAGGGCCAGATGTACAACCCTTTTGTGCGCTCGCAAACTGGAGATTGGCCCGTTTGTGACCGCAAGAAAGGGTCATGGCATGTACAAATGCTATTTTGCGAGTCACTGACTTGTAAAATAGCGTTTGTGACTCTCGTTATTAGGAAGGGCGTGCTTTCCTAAATGCGAGATTCAATGCCATTTACTTTTGTTTTGCAACCGCATTTGTGGCCGTAAAACACTTACAGTTTACAACCTCCCTCAAGTGGGTGGTAAACCACTCGCAAACGGGAAGGGGTCCACAGGGGAGGGTTACACTCATTAAAGCGGATTCATTATAGGGGCCACATGCATCAGCCACTTAAAATCAAACAGTCTGAAGTTAGACTCTGTCAGCTAGTAGCTGAATGCATGATAGCCTTCTGTTTATCTCCCACAAAGCTTTTGATGCCATGAAAACTAGAAATATCACTACCAGTCTCTTGCTTCACTTGTTGAACCGACCGACCTTGCCCAAGTTGTTGATGAAACTGGATTAATTGGCTTTGTTGTCGGTATGAAGAGCTGACGATTCCTCAAGGATCTCAGGTCAGTGTTCATCCCCTTATTTCCTTAAACAACGTGTAACTCACAAGCTTGTATTATCAGCAAAAGAAGGATATGAAAGCAAGTAAAATTTGTGATAAGTATTGGCTCGCTAATGCAAGCTCTTACATTTGACTGTGTTTTTCAAGACACCAGACATAGTATCATGGTTAAATGAGCCAAAATCGTTTTCCTAGAGCTCCTAAAGCCATAGTCTTTAGGGGCCCAGTTCAAAACCAGCTGCAGTGTTCTGCTTACATCCCACAAGTGGGCGTATCTAGTCTGTGGAGGATTAGTCAATCTCACTTCTTTAAGCAGCTTACACACTAAAGAGCCTTTGCCCTTATATGCCCCATGCCATGAAGGGTGACCAACCAAGATGGCTGACCTAAAACAAGCATTGGCAAAGGCAATTGGTCTCGATTTACCAATGGCCTCTGCTCACTTCTTTTGGCTTTGCAAGTGCCGGATTTATTTTAAAGTTGTGCTGGCATTAGAAAATAATATTTTATGTTCTTTCAATATTTCAATCTTGTTTTTTCTACAAGCCCGCTAAAGCCCATTTTGAAAGTGTAGAAAAAAAAACTTTCTATACTTTTGTGTTTGCATCTACTCTCAACATGGCAGCCATCTTGAAAGTATGCAAATATGATTTTCTATATTTTCATGATAATGGTCATGTTGCATGTAGTTTTGACATGGAGGCCAACTTGAATGTATAGTTTTTTTTCATATATAAATGTTAGAAATCAGGTTTCTAGTTGGCTACGGTATGCACCTAAGCCAGGCAGAACCCACCACTCTAGTCAGGGTAAGGGAGTTACACACCCAAGATAACCTCTGCTCACCCCCCTTGTAGCTTGGCACGAGCAGTCAGGTTTATCACCAAGGCAATGTGTAAAGCAACATGCACACCGGTGACACAATAAATACACCACAAAAGAGACTCCACACAGTATTATATACAAATATCTCATATATTGTATATAACACATAGACCACAATCACGTAAATCATAAACCACTTTGCCAACTATGCAATTGTCATAATATCACAGGTGGGGCAATTAAGTAGATACTTGTTGGTTGCACACGTCATGAAAACATCATCACCACTCAGTGTCGCTCCTGGGGTTTTCTCCGCAGATTTACCCCAACATGGTGGACAAGTGGTCCCTGCGCCCAGCACACCAAATAAGGGGGGTGGGGATGTGAAACACACAACAATCTGCTCTGACCCAGAGCAGGCCAATGCCGAGCGTCACAAGAACTGATGGGGTTGCAGCACGTCTGGAGGTGCACAGACTACTGTATGAAATGCCCAAGAGGACGAGCTCGCCTTCCGTCTCAGCGTTGGGCTAACCACAGACCTGAGCACCACAAGTCCCTACTGGCGCCAGAGGGATCCTCCCCCAGCTGGCGTGATACAGAGTGAAGTCTCTGTTGGTGCCGCTCTCTACTCTCCGAACCTCCCTGGCGGCTGGGCCCTGCCCACTGGTTCCCTCGGCGTTGCTAGGCAACTTGGGAACTCCGGTTTGGGGTTTCCTTCATTATTCTCACTGCCGAAAGGGTGGCGTGTGGACACAAGCACCGGCTGCCAGGGAGAAGGAGAGCACTTCCTCATCAACAAGCTTTCCTCTCCCGCTGCTCTGAATATGAGGGACAGTGCAGTACTCGACACACGCTGAATGTAAACCACAACACACTCACCACACACTAGGTTAGAGTTCTCCTTCTTGAAAGGGGAAGCACTTTCCACATGATTGTGCTGCAAATGAAGCACTCAACAAGTGCTTACTTGGTCAAAGGTGAAGAACAGTCCAGTCCTGCTCCTGCTCCAGAAGTGATCTAAAGTTCTGGGGTTTTAGTTCCAATATGTATACCCCATTTTCTCATTGTATCCTTTGTTTCAGAGTCCCCGAGCTCAGTACAAACCAGTTCTATCCTCCCTGATCCAACTTGACTACAGGGGGTGGAGATAGCATTGTGCAAAGGAGATACATCCTATTCAGGTGCTAGTGAAAACTCCTCCCACCACCCTAAATGCCGAAAAGTCTATTCGGCCTGGCTATGAGTCACCCAGGACACACCTCAATTCCCCTTGTGACTCTCTAGAGTGAATTCACATCCCCAGTTCCTGTCACTTCTAAACCAGTTAGTGAATACACAAGAGGCAGAGGCACAAGGCAGCTCCCATGTTATCTATGAGACAGACAGTCTTTCAATAGTAAAAAACAAAATACACAGTATTCCACTATCTGGACATGTAAAACACGCCAGCCTGTCCTACCTCTGACATACACTGCATCCTGCCCATGGGGTTACCATGTACCTATCTGAGGGGTGCTTACATGTAAGAAAAGGGAAGGTTAGGGTCTGACAAGTGGGTGGACTTACCAGGTTGACATGGCAGTTAAAAACAATTTACAGGACTACTCACATGGGTGGCACAACCAGTGCTGCAAGCCCACTATTGGCATCTGAGTTACAGGCCCTGGCCCACTCAGTGCGCTTTACTATGGACTTACCAGTAAATCAAATATGCAAGTCATGGATAACCAATCATAACCACAATTTACACAGAGAGCATATGAACTGCACTGGTCAGCAGTGGTAAAGTGCCCAGAGACCTATAGCCAACAAAAACAGGGTCAGAAAAATAGGAGGCAAAGAGCAAAAAGTTTGGGGGTAACTCTGCAAAAAGGACCAGGTCTAACATAACCTTCCACCAGCCTAAAGCCAGGGGAGACCAATTAATATCTTGGACTTCCCTGATTGGGGTGATAGAACATAGACCCTGGCCCACAACAATTAGGCACATTCCAGTTTCATGCCTTCCTCAACCAGTTGGATCTCTCTTTCCATACTCTCATGGCCCACTGAGCTAACCCATGGGTACCACTTCGCCTCACCTGTGAACCCCATCTGTGCAGCTCCTAAACTTACCTAGCTCACAGATGTGTCCCAGCAGGCAGACAGTACCCACATGGCCAACACAGTGGTGTGATCCAGTCCACCCAGAGTGTGACTCCTGTCCCCCTCCTAGGGGCAAGTATGTCCACCATGACAGCAAGCCACAGTGGCAAAGGACACCTGCCAGTGACAAGAGCCATGCCTCATGCCTCAAGGGGCTCGCTAACCCCTGTGACGTCAGGGACTGGGGGCGGTAGCCCCAGGTGCCTGGCACACTTTGTCCACCCTCCCTCCTGCCAGGCCAGGGATGGCATCCTGACACTGGCCCACCAGCCAGGGTCTGTACCCTGAGGCTGGACAGGAGATTGGGGTGGGCTCTCCCACACCCTGTCCTTCCCCCCTGGGGCTTTGCACCCTCCCACCTGAAGCGGTAACTTCAGGCCCAGAATTGTCAGGGCAAGGGTGGCAGGTGTCCTGCACAATACTCCCATAAGTTCAGGAGTGCTATCCTGCAACGGGTACACCACTCTAGGGTCTGTACCCTTTGGCTGGACAGGGGTAAATGTTGAGACTTCCCTCTCCCTGCCCCCCTCCTGGGGCTCTGGACCTTCCCACCCAGAGAAGTACCCCAGAAGACAAACCGCTAGGGGCACTGCTAGCAGTTGCCCCTTCTTCCAGGTCAGGTGGGACACCCTAAACCTGGCCCTCCAACCCAGGGTCTCTACCCTTAGGCTGGACCTGTGCCTAGCAAGCCATAACCTCCTTGTGAGTTGTGCAAGAGTCTGCCTGGTGCAGGTCTCCGGCCTCCTGTCCACCTGACAGTGCATGAAGACCTCCCAGGCCATAAGTGGCCTCACAAGGGTCAGACATGGGGTGCTTTGACCTCGGAGCTGGCAACCCCTGAACCACTGGTCCTCCCACTTGGGGCTGTCTTTCCCCCTCACCCCTGTCACTGGACTCATGCACCCTTACACTTGGAGTGGTGCTGCCAGACACCAGAACTGATGGGACGCTTGGGACAGCTGCCCCCCAACTCACCTGACACCCGGGGATCCCCCTCAGACTAAACCCCTTCTGGTGCTCACTCATGGAACCAACCAGGCTCTGGGACTGGGTTTCAGGCACCTTGGGACCCAGCCCACCCCCACTCCCTCTACTCAAAGACAGGACATGGGACTCTCACCCATCACATTACACAGGGACATTTCTGGTTCACTACAAACCTCCCCTACTTCACCTGGTTGGATAAAACCTGAACTGTATCACTCCCACAAACGTCTTCAGACCCTCTGGAATCCACCAAAAGGTCTGCCTCCAGGGCAAACTCCCTGGGGTCAGCTAACTCACACTCCATCAGGTGTTTGCATAGCTCTGGAAAACAGGGACTGAACATATGCTCTCCAACAGTTGAGAGTCACACAGCCCCTTACATGTGTGAACCATGCTACCCTTTACCTCACCATCCAGTGCTTTGCAAAATTACCCCACATCACCCTCCTGAGACTGGTGAGGCAGTGTCTGTTTCTGTCACTCAACCCACACTCTTTTGGGACGGTGTACCCATAATTGTGCCTCATTCTACCTCAGGTAGCTCTGCTGAATTTGCGCCTGTGTGTGATTGGACTTGTCTGGTGCAACCTGTATCATTGTGCACCGGACATTGTGCCTCCTTTCCAGGGAGGTACGGATATTTACAACTCTTCATTGTGTGACCAGCATTGCCTGGGGCAACCTATCTCAGAGTGCACGGATCAATGTGCCTCAATCTGCAACTCTTCGTGTTTGAAACCTGAAGTGTCTGGTGAAACTCATACCAACGCATACTAGACATTGTGCCTGGATTGCCTGGGCACGACCCCACCCTAGCAATCCTGATAAGATAATACATTTCCTAGCAGTTATAGGTGAAAGACTTGGTCACAACAATATTAAAGCTATGTATATACATGAAACTAGAACACTTTTTAGCAGCATGGCAGGTCGGAGCTACGTGGGTAAACCCATATGAACATATGAAGAGGCACCACAGGACAGTGTTGTGAGTCCCAGGCAATCCGCTGTCACTCCCACTCACCCACACACACTCACTCACTCCACGCCACTACATGATGTGACAGGTACCAGCCCAGCCCGCACGGAATGCTCTTACAAGCATAAGCACACAGCACCCTAATGCGGTGCTACTGGGATCCAGCAAGTCAATGGATCACATCCTGCAGAATTCATAGCCCCCAGGCTCCCTCCACCCTCTGGTACACCCCGATTGTCCTCTACCTCCGGATGGAAGATAACATGCCCTGCCTTCCAGATACTAGGCACATGTCTGAAGTCACACAGTCTGGGTCCTTGGGAAGCAGGTGGGGATACGTAGCAAGTTTTACTTAGGAGGTAGACGTAAACAAGGGAAGGTTAGCAGCCACTCGGAAAGTACACCCACGTGTCTCAAAACCCAATGGAGTCACCTATTCTCTTGACCCGACTCCAAACTGTCTCAGAAGCGTTCCTTCAACCCAGTCAATCTCTTTTTTGCTACTATCTGGCACCAAGATTATTTGAGTAGGGCCAGGTGTGGAGTTGGACCGCCGTGATGAGTGTCAATAAGAGAACAATCGATCAATGGGGAGTAACACAGGGAGCCTCTCAATAGGAGGAGGCACCCAGAGCGTTACACGATGATCAGGTGGGCCTGGGGTGGAAAGCGTGTTGCACCACATAAAAGTGCTCTCTCTCTCTATTGGGGGGAGGGGGGGGTTCAGATAAGGAATTGTCCAGTGCGCATACTATTGATAACATAACGATACGAGTGGGCCTAGTACTGCTAGTAATATTTCCAAATGTGTTTTATGCCCAAAAGTATATGATGGTCATGTAATAATGATTGAATAGGTGTGTTGAATATGAACGTTATTTACATACATTCTGTGTGAAGTCTCTTTTGTGACGCTTAGTGTATTTATCGCGTATGACTGCCGTGGCTTTGCTTTACACATTGCCTCTGAGGAAAGCCTGACTGCTCAGTGCCAAGCTACCCAAGGGTGAGCACTGGTTATACAGGGAGTGTAATCACCCGCCTTTGATGGGAGCAGGAGGTTCTGCCTGGCTGGGGGCATCCCTTCAGCCAACCAGTAAGTGCTGGTTCCAACAGTTCCAAAACAGGATGAGTCCAGGATCAACACAAATCAGTGGCAAGAGTAACTATGCTGGATTTCCCAGCTGATTCCCCAATGGATTATAGTGTTAGGGTCTCCTACCTTGTTATGCCAGCCCAGAGGGCAGGACACAGAGCGCCTGCTGAATTTAGGGCAGATGGACTCGCCTTGGAAGGTGCCTCTAAGCAAAATGTTGAGAATGCACAAGGCGGCAATATTACAGGATCGCAGAAGGGGGCATTGAAGCTCCAGGCATAAGCGGCACTAAGATCGCAAGCACTCAGTTAGCCACACTGTCAGCTTCAAATAATTGAATGTGTGTGCCTGCTTGGGGTAGCAAGATGCGCTGAGTGTGAGTGAATATGCATCTCCCTCTAGTGGCCATAGGCCAACACCTCAATGGCCCCAGACACCGCAGCATGTCAATCTAACTAATAGCTGCTGCAGAGGAGCGACAAGCTTTCCCACAGCTGCACAATGTGAAGACAAGCATATACAAGCACAATTAGCCAGTAAATCACCATAACATGTACAAAATGACAAAAATAAGGAGGCCAAGTGGCTGGAGGCACTGAATTTGGCTGCTGAAGCAGTGAAGAAAGAGGAAGCAGCAACAGCGACGTGGGACTATGGAGGGGTCCTGGCCTCGTCTGATTGGATGTTGCTATGTTGTTGAACTGGAGAGAGCCTGGATACCCTCACAGGTGTTAAGCATCACTATATAAATCTACAAATTATAATTATAACTGTGGCTTTTTCCCTTAGAGTTATGGGAAATTAAGTCTTTTATCATTTTGATAATGGCTACTGCATAAATAAAACAAAGAAAGAACAGTGTGATCCTCGCCTCCGTTGCTGATATAGAATTAAAGTTAATCTGGCAAAAAACAACCCCCTCCTTCATCAAATGCTGATGTGTTGTGAGTCAGGTTTTTTTTTAGAGAGTGCACTCGCTACTTACATTCATGGTGAGGCCCAGAAGATCAATACATCAATAACCACTGCTTACCTCCTCTAACAAGCTGCTTGTACAGTCTCTATCTGGCCCTTACTAAAAAGAGCACCTCCACTTCACCGCCCCTCCATCAGCAAAGCCCGACAGAGCCTTAAAGTCAAGGCGAGGCTCTGCTTACTCTGTACAAACAGGAACCTTCTCATCCTCACAAGGCTCCACTCTGCTCACTCTCTTAAAAACTCCCAGCCACTGCTGTTATAAGTGGAGGTTAGGGGGCATAAGACATAGGAACATCCTGCAACACACATGCACTGATATGCAGCTCTCCCACTTCATTGCAAGGCCACATTGTAGCTGGCAAAGCGTGCCGGGCAGGGCAGGAAAGAAATGAATGAAATAAAATGAAATAATATTTATATAGCGCCTATACTACCCAGAGGCCTCGTAGCGCTTCAGAACCAGAAAGCAGCAGCTACAGAGTTTCTAGCAAGATTATCGGTCGAATAAATGCGTTTTCAAAAGTTTGCAAAAAGCAGTTAGACTGTGGGTCTCTCTTATTAGCTGAGGTAGAGCGTTCCATAACTTGGCCGCTGAGTACGAGAAGGAGCGGCCTCCCCACCTTGCTTTCTTGACCTTCCTGGTAGTTGCTAAAACTTGGTTACTGGAGCGGAGGGATCTAGATGGTTGGTAAAGTGGTAGTATAGAATGAAGAATGGTGGGACCTGTTTTCCAGATAGCTTTGTGGGCTATACACAGCGCTTTAAACTGAACCCTGGCACCCATAGAAAGCCAGTGTAGTTGACGAAGGGCGGGCCTAGCAGATTGTCTCCTCGGGACCTGCAGGAGCAATCTTGCTGCGCTGTTCTGTACCACTTGAAGTTTGTTCATTGTAGACAGTGGGGCTCCTAGGTACAGGGAGTTCCCATAATCCAGCCAAGATAAAATCAGCGCCGGGATCATGATCCTGCGTGCTTCGAATGGGAGGAGAGGAAGAACCTTACGTAGCATCCTTAACAACCCATAGCATGTTGATGATAAAACAGTGGCTTGGTGACTGAAGTTAAGTTTATCATCAAGCCACACGCCCAAGCTCTTTATGTGCGGCTTAGGCGGTGGGGTTTGTCCTAGGCATGAGGGCCACATGGGAATCGGTGGTGCGGGGGAGGGGTTGCCTAGTAACATAATCTCCGTCTTATCTCCGTTAAGACGGAGGTAAGAGTCCTTCATCCATCCGGCCACTGCTTCGAGGCAGGGTGCCAACCCATCTGGCGATCTTCCATCGTGGCCCAGGGATACCACTAATTGGGTATCGTTTGCATAGCTGACGATCTTAATGCCGAATGGGTGGATGACAGCTGCCAACGGCTTCATATACACATTGAAGAGCGTTGGGCTTAGGGCCGAACCCTGTGGAACCCCACATTCCAGAGATTGACTAGACGAGACCACGTCTCCTTCAAAGACTTGGAAATGGCGATTACTGAGGAAGGAGGTGAACCACTTCAGAGCAGCGCCCGACACCCCGCTCATTCTGAGTCGGTTGATCAAGATGGAATGGTTGACCGTGTCGAACGCTGCACTGAGGTCCAGCAGAATGATCGCAGCTCTTCCTCCCTCATCCACCAATCTCCTTGCCTCCTCGGTCACTAGCACTAGGGCTGTTTCTGTTCCATGGTTTGGGCGAAAGCCAGTTTGGGTATCGTCCAGCAGATTATTAGATTCAAGGTGGGCAGTGAGAATATTATTAACATGTTTTCCTAGTAGTTTACTGAGCCATGGCAGGAGGGAAATTGGACGATAGTTCGATAGTATGGACGGGTCCAAACTGGGCTTTTTTATTAATGCTTTTACCATGGCGCATTTCCACATGTGAGGTACTGTACATGTTGATATAGAGAGATGTAAGACCTCCATTATGGTGGTTTGGACAGCCTTGATAGCTGCCTTTATCTGTTTGGGTGGAGCCACGTCCAGTGGAGAGCCTGAGACAACTTTGCTGATAATTATATCAAGTGCCTCTAAGTTCAAGGAATTTAAGTGGTCCAGGACAGAAACATGAATTAGATCGACGGTGTTATTATACTCTAAGTCAACTTGATTAGAGGAGAAGGCATTATATATCGTTTCTATTTTCTCTTTGAAGAATAGTGCCAGTTGATTGCAGCGTTCAAGCGCTCCTTCAGTGGAAGGAAGGGTTTGTGGCGGGGTAATCAGTGGTTTGGCTATTCGAAATATCTCTTTAGGGGAGTTCGCTACAGTACCTATTTTATCCTCATAACATTTTGCCTGAGTTTTTTTTAATCTTGTTTTTGTATCTCCTGATAGCTTTTCTGTTAGTATGTTTTCTTTCTAGCGAGGGGACTAGTCTCCAGAGTCTTTCCAACTTGCGGCAGGATTGCTTTAATATTCTCAATTCAGGGCTAAACCAGGGAGCCGCGTTTTTCCTATTGCATTTCTGTATAATGACTTTCGGGAGGGTCGTGTCTAGTGTTTCTTGGATCCAGGCATTAAAGTTGGTGTTTGCTTCTTCGATGTTTGTTCCTACTGTAGGCTTGGTGGCTTTTAGAGAGGCTTGTTCAGATACAAGTCCAGGGAGACCCTGGGCTGCTAGAAGCACAACAGTTGGGCATTAAGCCTCTAAAAATTAAATGGAATTTTTTCACGTTTTCATTTATTTTTTAACCGGTAGCTTATTTGCTCATAAGTAGTAATCATCAAAAATATATATACACATATGTTTCAAAAGATCATTCGTTATCTATATCAACATTAGACAAATGAAAATATTAACCAGACATATTTTCAATTCCTGTTAGATGGTAATAACAGTTCATCAATAATAGGTATTCAAAAACAATAACCAACATCCCAATGCATTTCGGGTTACGTAAGGAACCCTTCTTCAGGGGATTAATTATATGCAGTCAAAAATTCAATGGTCCTTGAATGATTGGTTTCTCAATATGCAGATTCGACAGGATCTAAAAGGCAACAACATACCAGAATATATTTTGAGTTTTTTCATATGTACAAGAATTCATCACAATAGAACATTCTGGAGTGAACACTGAGGAAAAAGAGCCAAAGTACATGCCACCAGAAGATGACACCCGTGTCATACTCAACAATCAATGAATATGAAGTGCAGGAAATAAAACCAACTCATTACTGAAAATTAAACGTGCTGCACTCTCAAAAGTGTGAAACAGGCTACAAAACCGTGACATTAAAACACATGCCGGTGACAGTTACACCATGTGAATATGCAGTATTCAAGTTTCTACCCTTAAATCTAAAGGTGCATCTTCAAGAAGAAAGAGTACGTACACTCGTGAAAGCAGTCTCACGTTTGTCAAATGGAGCCAGCATCAATGTCCCTTTCTGTATCAAAACCTGAACAACGAGTAAATAAATGGGAGCCTTTGTTACTATAGTGCACTACGTGTATATACCGGTGTGATTCTGAAGTCGAAAGCACATCTTACCGCCACCTTCAAAAACGGGTGATGACGCTGCTCAAAAAGTGGTCGCCCAGCAACATTCTGTGTGTTAAAATAAGACTCGCGGTCAGTCCAATGCTGTAAAGCTGCCACCCTTACCAAAACTGACTATTGATGTTATATCCGTCAACTAACCTGCCGCCTCCAACGTCGGCGTCCTGAATGAGTTTCTCCGGTGCGAGTCCGCCCTACCGATTACGTGGTGCGGAACTCGCCCGGCGGTTACTGACTTACTCAACACAAAGGAGGGACAATAGTCACGTAGCTTTGTTGTGCCTCACTAAACATGGCGATTAGAGTGCGCCCTGCAGCCTGAGCGTTGTGTGCAATGAGTGCATCTTTCGTATGGATCTTCAGTAAACCTATTCGGAGTTTTCTAATGGGTCACTAATTCTAAAGTCCTTTGTCCTAAGTTGAGACAATGGAATGGTGGTGTAATACCCTCCTTAATGAGAATATACACAGTAGTGTGTTGAAATAAACTCATAGAGAGTCTCAGCCATACTGCCATTGATTCTTATTGTATTCCTACGCTTGATACAAGAATATCTAGAGTAACAAGGTGAAGGTGAAAATAAAAGTGGAAAAACATAATAAGTGCAAAAAGAGTAAAAAAAGTAATTCATGACTCAATTACGTGATTTATGAAAGAGCTGTAGCAGAAATGAGAAAAGAAAAGTATGAGTGATTACCAAGACTCAGTGTTCCCCCTCACAATCTAAAGTGCGTCATCATATGAAATTTTTTAAAGAAAACACAAGAGTTCATAATGATCATTTAAACCATTTGGATTAATGGTTCGTAAGAATTTTATCCAGTGTGTTTCCCTTCTCGCTAGAAGTGTGTGCAAATCCAATCCTGGGGAGCGTTCTATTCGTTCTAGGACTGTGTATCTGAGTTGGGGAATTGTATGATTAGCTTCTACCCAATGTCTGGCCAATGGGGAGGTTGTGGTGCGATTCCTGATTCGACTTTTGTGCTCTACTATACGAGTCTTTATTTTTCGACTTGTACGTCCCACGTAAACTAGTCCACAGGGACACTTAATCGCGTATACAACGCCTTCCGTATTGCAATCTGCATTGTGTCTTAGTTTGATGCTGACACCTGATTGCGGGTGAGTGAATTGATCACCTGTGATAACATTACCACATTGTCCGCAGTTATAACATTTCATCATGCCCCTCTCTCTTTGTCTAGCAGTTCTTTTTTGAGGTTTCAAGAGTTCCCTCAGATTCTTGGTTCTGGTATGTGCAAAAAGGGGACTACCTAGAAAAACTGTTCTGAAATCAGGTTCATTTTCGATGAGTTCCCAACGGTTCCTAATTATTGTCTTGATCTGTGTAGCTTGCGTGGAGTTCTTAAGAACAAATACCTCACGTTGCATCGGTACTTTCTCTTTGGGTGTTAAAAGTTCATCGCGTGTTTTTCTTGACGTGATCTGAACAGCTTCACTAAGTATTTGCTCTGGGTAACCTCGCTCTTTGTATTGTTGTGTCTGTTTAGTAATCTCTTCCTTACTTCGTACATCATCTGATGTTATCCTCTTGATTCACATCATCTGCGAAATCGGAAGATGCTTTTTTAGACTGTACGGGTGTGCACTCGTAAAAAGCAACGCATTATTGACGTCTGTTGGCTTCCTATATACTGACGTAGATAACCCAGTTGGTGTTTTGCTTATTTCAATATCCAAGAAATGAATCTTCTTTTCTTCAATACTGTGAGTGAACTTGGTGCGAGGGTTCAATTCATTCAGTTTGCAAATGCTCTCTTCAAGTTCATCTCTGGTGCCTGTCCAGATGACAAGAATCAAGAGGATAACATCAGATGATGTACGAAGTAAGGAAGAGACAAAGAGAGAGGGGCATGATGAAATGTTATAACTGCGGACAATGTGGTAATGTTATCACAGGTGATCAATTCACTCACCCGCAATCAGGTGTCAGCATCAAACTAAGACACAATGCAGATTGCAATACGGAAGGCGTTGTATACGCGATTAAGTGTCCCTGTGGACTAGTTTACGTGGGACGTACAAGTCGAAAAATAAAGACTCGTATAGTAGAGCACAAAAGTCGAATCAGGAATCGCACCACAACCTCCCCATTGGCCAGACATTGGGTAGAAGCTAATCATACAATTCCCCAACTCAGATACACAGTCCTAGAACGAATAGAACGCTCCCCAGGATTGGATTTGCACACACTTCTAGCGAGAAGGGAAACACACTGGATAAAATTCTTACGAACCATTAATCCAAATGGTTTAAATGATCATTATGAACTCTTGTGTTTTCTTTAAAAAATTTCATATGATGACGCACTTTAGATTGTGAGGGGGAACACTGAGTCTTGGTAATCACTCATACTTTTCTTTTCTCATTTCTGCTACAGCTCTTTCATAAATCACGTAATTGAGTCATGAATTACTTTTTTTACTCTTTTTGCACTTATTATGTTTTTCCACTTTTATTTTCACCTTCACCTTGTTACTCTAGATATTCTTGTATCAAGCGTAGGAATACAATAAGAATCAATGGCAGTATGGCTGAGACTCTCTATGAGTTTATTTCAACACACTACTGTGTATATTCTCATTAAGGAGGGTATTACACCACCATTCCATTGTCTCAACTTAGGACAAAGGACTTTAGAATTAGTGACCCATTAGAAAACTCCGAATAGGTTTACTGAAGATCCATACGAAAGATGCACTCATTGCACACAACGCTCAGGCTGCAGGGCGCACTCTAATCACCATGTTTAGTGAGGCACAACAAAGCTACGTGACTATTGTCCCTCCTTTGTGTTGAGTAAGTCAGTAACCGCCGGGCGAGTTCCGCACCACGTGATCGGTAGGGCGGACTCGCACCGGAGAAACTCATTCAGGACGCCGACGTTGGAGGCGGCAGGTTAGTTGACGGATATAACATCAATAGTCAGTTTTGGTAAGGGTGGCAGCTTTACAGCATTGGACTGACCGCGAGTCTTATTTTAACACACAGAATGTTGCTGGGCGACCACTTTTTGAGCAGCGTCATCACCCGTTTTTGAAGGTGGCGGTAAGATGTGCTTTCGACTTCAGAATCACACCGGTATATACACGTAGTGCACTATAGTAACAAAGGCTCCCATTTATTTACTCGTTGTTCAGGTTTTGATACAGAAAGGGACATTGATGCTGGCTCCATTTGACAAACGTGAGACTGCTTTCACGAGTGTACGTACTCTTTCTTCTTGAAGATGCACCTTTAGATTTAAGGGTAGAAACTTGAATACTGCATATTCACATGGTGTAACTGTCACCGGCATGTGTTTTAATGTCACGGTTTTGTAGCCTGTTTCACACTTTTGAGAGTGCAGCACGTTTAATTTTCAGTAATGAGTTGGTTTTATTTCCTGCACTTCATATTCATTGATTGTTGAGTATGACACGGGTGTCATCTTCTGGTGGCATGTACTTTGGCTCTTTTACCTCAGTGTTCACTCCAGAATGTTCTATTGTGATGAATTCTTGTACATATGAAAAAACTCAAAATATATTCTGGTATGTTGTTGCCTTTTAGATCCTGTCGAATCTGCATATTGAGAAACCAACCATTCAAGGACCATTGAATTTTTGACTGCATATAATTAATCCCCTGAAGAAGGGTTCCTTACGTAACCCGAAATGCATTGGGATGTTGGTTATTGTTTTTGAATACCTATTATTGATGAACTGTTATTACCATCTAACAGGAATTGAAAATATGTCTGGTTAATATTTTCATTTGTCTAATGTTGATATAGATAACGAATGATCTTTTGAAACATATGTGTATATATATTTTTGATGATTACTACTTATGAGCAAATAAGCTACCGGTTAAAAAATAAATGAAAACGTGAAAAAATTCCATTTAATTTTTAGAGGCTTAATGCCCAACTGTTGTGCTTCTAGCAGCCCAGGGTCTCCCTGGACTTGTATCTGAACGATTATTATTTAGGAGGGAGTTAGGCACGCAACCCTCATGCTAGTAAGCACGCTAAAATTTCCTCAGAACCCACATAACCTAATTACATAATTGAATACTGGTGTGCAGATCCACCCCACACAAGCAATTTTAGAGAGGCTTGCCATTTATCCAGGGGTAGCCTACCCCATTTCCAGTCCCACGTTATTTTAGAGGGTTGTGCCCCTCGAGTATTTTTTGTAACCCAGAATAGGGGGATTAAACGGTGGTCGGACCACGGTATGGAGATGGGGTCTCCTGAGGTAAGATTATGTAAGTTGCTAAATATAGGGTCAAGAAGGAGGCCTTTTTCGTGCGTTGGGAGAGGGCACTTTAAGTCTAGACCTAAGGCCTGGAGGCCAGATAAAAGATTATTAGTAGTGGAAAGAGAGGTATCCTCTAAATGTATATTTAGCTCCCCAAGAGTGGTGAAATTGGTCATGGTTACCACTTGTTCTGAGGCCAAATCGATAAGTTTAGGGATAAATTCATTTAGTGCCTCGGGAGGGCGATAAATTAATATGCCTAATAGACAGTCAGTGGGGGACAGTTCTAAAGAGAAGGGGAGGTTTTCCCCTTCTTTAAATGCAGATGGCAGAAGACGACATCTGTAGGTGTCCTTATAAATAATGGCTAAGCCTCCACCTCGTCCTGCACTGCGATCTATTCTGCAGATATTATACCCTATTGGAAGAGTGCGAACAATATCTGGGTCGTTCCCTGCTTTTAGCCACGTTTCGGTTAGAAATATGGCGTCCAGCTTATGTTCCTCGATTAAAAGAGCTATCTACGTGCAATGTTTGGGCAGGGATCTACAATTTAAGAGGGCCATGTTATATTGTGTAGTAGAGGTATGGTCTCTGTCCAAATGATCATACGTTTTAAAATGCCGATGGCAGTGGCGGCATAGTAATGGGGGCTTTGCGAGGTCCAACGTATGCTGACCGGTGAGGAGGTACTTCTGAGCAGCTCTGGGACGGGGCTCTCTACCTTTCCTCCCACTTGATCTTGTCCTGCTCTCCCAGGCGTTGCTTCCACTCTCACTGATGTTTCTCTCCCACTGGTCTCGACTGGGTCTCCCCTGTCCATGCTTATATCTTCAGTTCCTATGCTTTCTCCTACTGGCTCTTTTTCTCCATTTCCTCCATCTTGTGCCTGACCGGGCTTGTCGTTGCTATTCTCCTCCGGCCACTTCACTATCTTGTTGACTTTGGCCATGCGATCTTGTGACCACACTTTGCTGTCACTAAGGAGTGCCGCTCTGCTATACACTTCCTCTACTTGTAGGGGTGGGCTATACTTACTCTCCCCTTTCTTCTTCAGTACGGCATGTTTTACTCTCACCCACTCCCCTTTTTCCAACGAAGAACTTTGTACTTTCTTCCTTTGATTGTAGTGGTCAGTGTACACTCTCTGTGCTCTTTGCAAATTGTGTTGGACTACAGCAGGCGACCACTTGCTGGTGATCGTTTTTTCTCTCCATGCCACATTGTCCTTCGTGAACGGGTGCCTGCCTCTGAGAATCTGAAAGGGACTGTACCCTGTCGTGGTGGGGGTAATTCTATACGCCCACAGCATTCTTTGAATCTCTGTTTCCCAGTCTTTTCCTTGCATTATGGCTGCTTGAATTGATCCCATCAGCACGCGATTGAATCTTTCCACTTGCCCATTACAGGCAGGATGATACACTGACGTGCGTTTGGACTTGATTCCATTCCTCTCCATGTACCTTCGCCATTTCTCTGATGTGAACTGTGGGCCATTGTCCGTCAGGATGGTCCTCGGGATACCTTCCCTCAGAAACACCGAGGTGAGGAATTTGATCACGACTTCCGCATCCATTATTTCATGCACTTGTACCTCAGGCCACTTGGAATACTTGTCCACCAGCACACACAAGTACTCGGCTATCCCTTGTCCATCTAATATCGGCCCTAGGATGTCGACAGCTACATCTTCCCATGGATCACAGGGTTGTTCAAAACTGCCCAACGCTGGTCTTAATGGCTTGAGCACCTTGTCTGACTCCTGGCATTGGTTGCAGTCCCTGACGTGTCTCTCAACGGTGATGTCCATCCCTGGCCACCAGTACATCTGCTTCACTCTTGACTTAGTCTTTTCTATGCCGAGGTGACCCTCGTGCAGTTGGTTCAACAATGTGGGGATCAGCTCCTGTGGGGGTATTACCCTGTCTCCTCGCTACAGAAATGTTCCTGAGTCACTTATGGACAGCTCCTCTCTCACTTCATACATTTTCTTGAGTTCCTCCTTCAGATTTTTCTTATCCGGCCACCCATTGACTAAGTGTCTCTTTGTCTCCTCCAAGGTCTCATCTTGTTCATATGCTTGTGCCCATTCTTGCATACTTATCGCCTTCTCCACGTCTTCCATTACTGCCACCATTTCTTCGTTCTCCTCTGCAGACGCCGGTGCTTCCTCCATGGCTGATGCCCTGCTAAGGTAGTCTGCCACCTTGTTGCGCGTACCTGGGATGTACTCAACGTCATATGTGTACTCCAATAGCTTGAGCGTCATCTTGGCAATCCGCGGGGTGGCCGTAGCATGACCGCTTGAGGTTAGTACCTTGACTAGTGGCTTATGGTCGGTTTGCAGGCGAAACCTCGTGCCCCACAGGAACTGCCGGAACTTTCCCATGGCCCATACGACTGCCAACATTTCTTTCTCGATTACACGGAACTTCTGCTCAGTGGCTGACAGTGCTCTGGACGCAAAGCTGAGCGTTTCAACTGTGTTGTTCTCTCTTTGTTGAGCAAGGACTGCTCCCAGTCCTTTTTCGCTGGCGTCTGTGGTAAGGATGCTGACTCCCATAGGGTCATGACCCTGCAACGGCACAGCTAGGCTGATGTCCTTCTTCAGCTCATCGAACTCCTTTTGAGCTGCCCCATCCCACAGAAATGACGTCTTGTCTCTGACCAGTTGTCGCAAGCCGTGCTACTTCGTCGCAAAATGCTGGACGAATTTGCTATAGTACTCGGCCATCCCTAGAAATGACCGTACCTCATCTTTGTTGTTGGGGGCTCTGGCTTCGCAGATTGCTCTCACATTGTCTTTCTTGGGCGTGATCCCTTGTCCACTTATCTCGTGCCCCAGATAGGTGACAGAAGTCATACCGAAACGGCACTTCTCCCATTACGCTGTGAGTCCTCTTCCTTGCAATACACTCAGCACTTGGTCCAGTTTGGTGTCGTGGTCCTTGCGATCCATCCCCATTACCAGGATGTCGTCTTGGAAGTATTGGATGCCTTTGACGTCTCTGAACAGGCGATGCATGAGTTTTTGGAAAACCGCCGCTGCGGATGCCAGCCCAAAGGGCATCCTGCGGAATCTGTAGCACCCATAAGGGGTAATGAAGGACGTCAGCTTCCTGCTGGATGGATGCAGGTCGATCTGGTGGTACGCCGACGTGAGATCAACATTGGAGAACCATTGCACACCCCTGGATTTTGCTAGCATCTCTTCTATCCTGGGGAGGGGAAACTTCTCCACCACCAAGCATTTATTTAGCTCGCGTAAGTCCACGCACAGACGCACTTTCCCTTTGGGCTTCCTGGCGACTACAAGGGGAGCCAACCACTCTGAGCTGTCGATGGGCTCTATGATCCCCAGCTCTTCCAGTCGGGACAATTCTTGTTGGACTGCCTCTCTCACTGCGATGGGTACATTGCGGACCTTGTGGGACACTGGTTGGGAGTTTTCCTTGAGCACAATTTTATGCATGAATTTCTCCAATTTGCCCGCCTTGCCTCCGAATACTCTGGGATATTCTCTTCTCACTCTATCCAAGTCAGGCCACTGTTCATCGTCTGTCAGGAGGATTTGTTCTTTGCCACCTGGGTCTAGCTTGATTCCCAAGTCTCCTTGGTCTCTCCACCCTAGCACCGAGGGACCTCTCTCAGCTACATATAGCTTGCAGGTAGCTTTCCTTCCTCGGAATTCGAACAGGAGGCTCCGGTACTCCACCATGGGTAATCAGGTTCTCCGTGTAGGACACAGGTCTGATGTCCGGTGGATTGAGGTGTGGGCCTAGGCTCGGACTGAAGTCTCCTTCCCACACTGATCTCTGCACAATGGAGTATGGAGAGCCTGAGTCGATCGCGATCTTGATTTTCACTCCACCTATCAGCATTTCGGCTCGCGGCTTGTCGGATCGCTGAGTGTCGACGCCTAGTACTTGCTCCTCGATGCACAGCACTTCGTCATCTTCGCCTGACTCCTCCCCAGCGCCTCCATCTTGTGCTTGTTGCGCTATGTATTTTACCATAGTCTTCTTCTCTTTCTTGCGGCACACTTTCTCGTAGTGGCCAATCAAGCCACAGAACATGCATTTCGCACGAAAAGCTGGGCAGCGTTTGTCTTGAGCCGAGTGGTTTGCACTACCACACCTGTAGCATGACGCTCCGGTGGCTGAGGACTGTCTTCCTGCTTGTCCCGTTTTTCCCGCCCATTTGCTGGGCGCACGGTCGCCTCCCGGCGCCATTTTGTATCTATTCGACGGTTCTGCGTCATCAATTTTGTTGACCATTACTCTTTGCGCACTTTCCTTTTTCGCAGCCTCTGCGCACCTCTTGGAGAGCTCAGCTTTCTTCACCATTGCAATCACTTCTTTCAATGTGGCTTCACCGTGAGCCCATAGCTTGTCCTGCACATTCCTGTTGGTGGTGTGCATTACTATCTGGTCTTTAATGAAATCTTCTTCCAGGTTTCCATACTTGCACGTGACTGCAAGTCTCCTCAAGGCCGCCACGTAGTCATCAACTGACTCTCCTTCGCTCTGTTTCCTCTGCTGGAAGTTGAACCGGTCAATGGAGACGCATACCGCCGGGCGGTAATGAGCGTCCAAATCTTCTAAGGCCTGCTTGAAGATATCGGCGTCAGCCGCTTGAAGTGGCGCAGTCGCAATGTTCTTGAACACTCTTATGCCCTCCGGGCCCAGGTTGTGCAGCAATATCCGTCTCCGTCTTGCGGGGGTGAACTCATCTGTGGATTCGTCCTCCAGGGCTTCTAGGTAGTTGCCGAAGTACTCCCTCCAGTCCTCCCACTTCATCTGGGGTTCTCCTGGCCTAGGTAGGAACGGGATTGGGGCCGTGAGTGATGACGCCTGACCGCTCATTTTGATCTGTCCTTCTGGCCCTTCCGCTTGGTTTCTGGGGCTGCCTGGTGCGTTGTTGTCACCTTCCTGACGTCTTGGGCTGCCAGGAGCGCTGGCGCTTTCCGCTTGCGACGTTGTGGCGCCGGGCGCACTTCCACCCGCTCCCTCGTGGGCACCCTTCTCAGCCAGGTTCCTAGGTAAGGTGATTGCGTGTGCCCACTGTGCTTCTGCGCAGGTCGCCTCGCTTTTTCTGACCTGTAATGAGTCTATTTCTTCTCTGTGCCTCTGCCACGCTCTTCCCTCTATTTTGTAGGTCCTCCGTCCGTCTCTTCATGTGCTGCAGGTGAATAGCGTAGGAGTTTTTTTGTTCTAGGGTTCCCCAGGGTTTCTACCACCTCTGCTTTGTCCGGTGCAGTTCCTTCTTGTTTTCTGTGGAATGATCCCACTCCTCGTCGCCACTGTAGAAGGTTAGGTTGCACCTTAATGAAGACCAGGAGTCTGGTGTGCTATGTAAATATGGTACTTTATTAACTACAAGTAATATGGGGGAAGAGCGCCGGGCGTCTGCTGTGGCCCGCGCTGTGCCGGGCTCTGATGCGCGCGAACCGCAGTTTGCGCATGCGCATGCGCAGTCCTCACAGGAGCGTCGGTGCATGTTACGTCACACGCACTGGCTGTAGCGTCTAGAACGCTAACACCACAGAGTGGTGTCTCTTTTGTTACTGTGATCCAGCCTCGCACCTGCTCTGTGTGCGCAAGACCCACAAAATGCAAGACGCTTACACTAGCAACGAGGGCGGAGCCAGAACTACGCTCCTGTGCCCCACCGTGCTGCCAGCACAACGCACGGCACTGACAGCCATACACACCTCCACAGCCCAGCAGGGGGCAACAACAGCTGCCGGTAAGGCAAATTCACTCTGGGTTATTTTGCCAATCCAGGGGCTACATAAAGCAAAGACGAAGGGAGTCCACAGAGACATGGCGAACCAGGGCGCCTGAGAGGAAAAGAGAGTGAAAAGATAGGAAAAGGCCATAGACATGTGGCAGGTGACAGCGCTCATGACGAAGTGTGCCTGCATAACCCACCAGGGCAGAAGCGGTAAACCCTTTAGGATAAGAACACAAGGGGTGCTGCTCAAACTCTGCAGACCCACACCACACAGTGCCAAGGCATGACCCCAAGACACAATAGGGGTGAGAGTACTCTGCTTAATTCAGAGACTCTGTCCATCACCACCCCTTGTTGTAAATAATTTTGTCCACCCTAAGCGTGGAAGGGTATACTCAGATGTGAGTCCCTTGCTCATTGCACCATCAGGATTCAAGCAAGCCGGGCCGAAGACGCCTGAAATGGCAGAAACCGGTCCCCGGAAGCTTGTTTCCTTCCCAGTGTAAGAATTGGCTGTTGTAGTCTGGTCTGCCCTGTTCCCATGATGCACTGGGCCAGGGACAGACTAATTTGCATACAGCCAGGTTCTGAAACTGGGATGGTGCAATGAGCTAAAAAACGGTGTTGGATCTAGCCCTGATCCCTTGACTGGGTGAGAGTACTCTGCTTAATTCAGAGACTCTGTCCATCACCACCCCTTGTTGTAAACAATAGGGGACAACCCAGACGAGAACCTAGCCCCAGTCCGGATCGTCACAGAACATGCTACCACAGGCGTGTTAACCCCATTCAGCGAGGCGGCTGACCCCACCACAGCATCCACAAGCTGGAAAACGTGGCTCAGACGTCTTGAGGACTACTTCACAGCCACCCGGTAAACAGATGGGGCAGTCAGGTAATCACTCCTGCTCCACAATGTAGGAGAATAAGTATACTTAATTTTTAAACATCTCCCAAACACTAGAGCCCCAACTGACTACGATGCAGCAGTGCAAAAACAAGAAAAGAGAGGTCGGATCAGACAATTGATCAATCTAATCGTAATCTCTACAGACCACAATTCAAGGAGTCAACACAAAATTATCACAACCAATTTGGGTGATAAAGAAAGCCCTCACACACTGACCTAGTCAGTGTCATGCTTCATCATCGGGCCCCACCGAAAGAGGCCGAATGCCTCTTCGGTGTGCTACGACGCCAGAAAGACTGCGGAGCTGGTTTTGTGTGTGGAGGGCGTGCTCTTGTTTACAGTGAACTATTAAAAGTGCCTAAAAAAGGGTATCAAAAACAAATTTTAATAAATGATCCCTAAGGCACAAAAATAAAGAGTATTACGTGTCTGTATTTACATGCCAAGGTTCAAGATTGGTAAAATACAGAATATACTCAATTCCTTTTAGTCAACATGTTTCAGCCATAAGGGTGGTATATTACCGTGGCATTCTTCAGGACTATACCCCGGCGGTATGGGCTCTCTAATCACCCACCCTGACCTGGGGACGTGAAAGTGAAAATAAGAAGTGAAAAAAGTGCATAAAAATGTTGGAAGAGTAAAATACTCAATTCCAAAAAAACTCCGTAAATTCGGAGTGTTACTGCACCTGTAAAGTAAAAAACACAGACAAACAAAAGACAAACATAAACATTGTTAATATGAGCCTTCCTGAGTTGTCATAGTGCTCCATGATGTGTGGCTCAAGTGGTGTTCCCAAGGTAAACATAGATTTTATGCACCATCCAATTAGCCCCTAGAGGATGATAGCAGAATAGCTCTGGGAAGTGATGTGCTAGAGGTGTGCTATTTACAAGAAAAACGATTAAAATTGGGGGGATTAAAAACGCGAATGCGTGTACTCCTTATGAAGGGATCAATGGACCTAAAAGGTCTGTGCCCCTCAAGTTGGTAATATAAGGTATAGCTCTCACTTTCAAAAGGGGCGCTACTGGCACCATGGGTCTCGGGAGGGGGTCGGAGCGACCTGGCACATCCTAAAACAGAAAATTGGTACAATTGCAAAATGCCTGTACACGAGCAGATACTTAGCTCTATTGGTAGAAGGAGCAGCGATCTCGTTGTCGTTGTTACTCACGCCCTCAGCGCTCTCGACCCGCTTCAAACCTGGTCTGTGGCCTCAATTCCGGACCCCGAAGATGAAGAGACGGGGCCGGAAAAACTGTTTTTAAGCAGATCGGTCGCGTGTGCGACCTGTTTCCGGGTGGGCGTGTCTAGCCGAGAAAGAGGCCTGAGATGCACACGCCCACCTAGGAGTGCCTGGTCTCGAGTGAGAAAGAGGCTTGGATGTCGGCTGGGGACGCACACGCCCACCTCAGAGGGCCCAGTCTTAATTAGAACGAGGCGTGAATGTCGGCTATGGTATTGGGGACGGAAGGCGCAATTGCGCTAGCGCTAAATGCCAAAGATATTAGTGGACGCAGAGATAATAGCTGTCCTCATTAATTCCGCATTTAAATAAGAATTATTATTTAGCTCCTCATTATTTTAGCATTAAATAAGAATAATTGTAAGTCTATACTGGAGGCAATAGGCTGTACCTCAGGGTAAAGAACAATGGAATGGACTTGAAAGGTCTAGGCTCCGAGTGTCAGGGCTGGTCTGTGTGAGCATAGCTAGTCATTCAAGTGACTGTTTACAGGCTGACAGACAAATACCCGGTTATGGTTGGAATGGTGTATCAGACATAGCAGTACTTATTTCAAGATAATACTGAGCTCCAGGGAATATCATCGTTAAGCCCATTAACGTTGGTGCCCAAACGATACACCCAACGTTGCTCCTTTTCAAAAAGTCTACTGGTTATGTTGGCTGTGCCCTTTACTTCTTCGATTACTGTCCACCTCATGTCATTGGGAGTGTGGTTTTTGTCCAAAAAGTGGCGACTCAGTTTCGTGGTCAGTTTTTTGCATCGGACATTGCTCCGATGCTCGCAGATACGTTGTTTTATTCTGCGCGTCGTCATGCCGACATAGCGTAGCTGGCATGGACACGTGATCAGATATACCACATTCATGGTGTTACAATTAGTATGTTCACGTTGGGTCCATACTTTGCCCGTTTCAAGCGAAAGAGTTTTAGTCGCCTCTGTCAGGTGGCAGACACTGCAATTGGAGCACGGAAAATGCCCTACAACTTTGGGCATACCCCAAGCGCTGGTGACTGTAGGTGTGGATTCAGGGACTTTTTCTTTTGGACGGGTGTGTACCAGAGCGTCTTTTAGACTACGACCTTTTTTAAAAGAGTATAGAGGTTTCTCCCAATTCTCCCTGTAAGAGGTCAGTATGTTCCAATGTTTGTTGATGGATTTCTTCATCATGTTAGACAAGCTACTGTATGTAGTCACACACGTGAGGGGTATTGGTCTCTGATTGTTAGCTTTCTCCTCTAGTAGGGCCTCTCTTGGTTGGTTCCTCGCTCTCTTGAAACCTTTGTTCAGGATAGGTGCCGGATATCCTCTGTCTTTCAATTTCCCAGTGAGGCTTAGGGACTGTTCTTTGAAGTCCGAAAGGGTGGTGCAGTTGCACCTTAGTCTCAAATATTGCCCATAGGGGAGGTTTTCCTTTAGAGGGCTCGGATGAAAGCTACTGAACTCTAAGAGGTTGTTTTTTGCCGTGGGCTTATGATGTGTCTTTGTCCTGAGGCCAGCTCCTTGCACCGAGATCTCAACATCAAGGAAGACAATCTCAGATCTACTCTTGGTGTTTGTGAACCGCAAGTTCCTGTCTAGAGTGTTAATCCAGTTGAGGAATAGATCAAGGTCGGTTTCATTCCCAGTCCATAGTAACAGGATGTCATCTATGTAGCGCTTCCACAGGAGCATTGAAGATGAGAAAGATTGGGAGGTGGGCAAGATGTATTTAGCCTCAAAATCTGCTACATACAACCCCGCCACGCTTGGAGCAAAAATGCTGCCCATGCTGGTACCTGAGCATTGAAGATAAAGCTTGTCTTTAAAAGAGAAGTAGTTTTCTTTTAGGGCAATTGTTGCACACTCTATGATGAAGGCTTTAGGTGTTTGATAATCCCATTCGGTGGAGTCTAGTGATTCTACCAGGACTCTGATCGTATCGTCCTGGGGGATACTTGTATACAAGCTTTCAACGTCCAGGGTAACGAGAGTAACTGAATTTTCAGGGAAGGTTACATCTGATAGTAGACGTAGGAGACTTTTGGTATCCTTCAGGTAAGTTGGGGTGGACTGCACCAAAGGTTTTAGAAAGTAGTCGCAAAACTCGGATAGTGGCTCAAGAAGAGAACCAATACCCGACACAATCGGACGGCCTGGAGGAGGGAGTCTGTTTTTGTGCATTTTCGGTAATGTGTAGAAATATGGTATCACACATTTGGAACTCCTCAGGAACGCAGCCTCGTTTTTGGACACCTGTCCTTCTTCCTCTGCCTGTTGAACAAGGGTCGTGATCCTGCCGGTGAGGACTGTGGTGGGGTCTATTGTCAGTGGGGTGTAGTTCCGAGTGTCCTCAAGCAGTTGGAGGCATGTTTTCTCGTAGTCAACAGTGTCTTGGATAACAATGCCCCCACCTTTATCGGCCGGCTTGATGGTGATCGTACTGTCATTTTGCAATTGTTGTAGTGCTTGGTACTCAGCAGTGCTGAAGTTACCGAAAACTACGGGGTTTTCACAGGACTCAAGATCTTTAAACACAGCCTGCTCGAAGGTTGTAATCGCTGCAGGTGTGGTATGAGGAGGAGGGGTGAAGGTTGAACTTGGTCTCAAACCTGTATCACCGTTTCTTATAGCCTCGTTAGGGTCATCCTTTCCTTCGAAAAAAGCTTTCAGTTTCAGTTTTCTGAAAAAACTGGCGAGTTCACAGTGAAGCTTGAACTTGTCAGGTCTAGCTTTGGGAACAAAGCCCAGGCCTCTCTCAAGCACCTGTACTTCAGTGGGTGTTAATACTCTAGTAGAGAGGTTTGTCACTAGGCTTACATCCCGCTCGTTCCTGGTTGTTGGTTGCTGCGAGTGTGACTCGCTACAGAGTCGTCCTCCTCCCAGGTTACTCGGTTGTTGCCTCTCCTCTTTCCTCTTCCTCTCCGGCCGCTCTCTAAAAAAGGCTGCCTTTGTTGGTTCTGGAAATTGGGTGGGGGCATGAAACCTGGATTCCAGCCCATGAAAGGGAACTGAGGTTGGTGAAATGCAAAGGGATTATGGCCCATCATCATTTGAGGTGGTTGCCATTGCTGATGTTGACCCTGGTGTCCTTGTCTGCCCCTTGTGTTTCTATTTCCACGGTTCCCTCTTCCCTTTGTTTGCTTAAATGAGCTATTGCTCGATCCACTGCTGTTGGAAGACTCATCATCAGATTGGTCAGATTTGTTGTTGTTTCGATTAGGGGGAGTGAAAGTGGGAGCTGAATAAGGATACACCTTTTCAAACTCAAACTTTTTTTGATCTTTTTGTAATTTGGTTGCTTTTGACTGCATCAAGTTATCTCTGTACTCGTTCAGTTCTTTGTTCAGTTCGTCCAACCGTTTTTTGAAACCAGTAATTGTGGTTTTAAAGTTTCTTTCAGTTTCTGTAATCTCCACCATCAATGCTTCAGAGAGTCTTAGCGCTGTTTTAATAATTAGGACTAGCCAGTCGCGTGTGCAATGCCAAGCGATCATGGCCCAATCTTTGCGGAAGGTAGCGTCATTAAGGAAGATGCGAGGGGCATTAGTAACTAGCAACCCCTTGGGTGCCGAGTTTGACATCAAATATTGTTTGAGGATAGTCCCATGGAGAATAGTGCGGATATGCTCTCTTTTTTTGTCTGTGAGATTTTCCCATTCCGTGGTATTAGCTATTGCCTATGATATTTGAGGATCTGCAAATATCGAAGTGTCCGACATCAGTTCCTCTATCTCTGATTCGGAATATGTCAGGCCCATGTTTGCCATGGTGAAGTAGTATAAGTGAGGCAGAAGGAGTAAATCTTTAAAAACCTAGCAATGAAAGGGTTTTTCTTGCCGGTAGTAAAAGAGGCTCTCACAGCTGTGCGCTGCTATAATACTTAACAACAAAGGGAGAGGTAGGGAGAAGGAGGCACTCTCTTAGTCCGCGGTTAGTTATGCAAAAACAAGAAAAGAGAGGTCGGATCAGACAATTGATCAATCTAATCGTAATCTCTACAGACCACAATTCAAGGAGTCAACACAAAATTATCACAACCAATTTGGGTGATAAAGAAACCAGTAGACTTTTTGAAAAGGAGCAACGTTGGGTGTATCGTTTGGGCACCAACGTTAATGGGCTTAACGATGATATTCCCTGGAGCTCAGTATTATCTTGAAATAAGTACTGCTATGTCTGATACACCATTCCAACCATAACCTGGTATTTGTCTGTCAGCCTGTAAACAGTCACTTGAATGACTAGCTATGCTCACACAGACCAGCCCTGACACTCGGAGCCTAGACCTTTCAAGTCCATTCCATTGTTCTTTACCCTGAGGTACAGCCTATTGCCTCCAGTATAGACTTACAATTATTCTTATTTAATGCTAAAATAATGAGGAGCTAAATAATAATTCTTATTTAAATGCGGAATTAATGAGGACAGCTATTATCTCTGCGTCCACTAATATCTTTGGCATTTAGCGCTAGCGCAATTGCGCCTTCCGTCCCCAATACCATAGCCGACATTCACGCCTCGTTCTAATTAAGACTGGGCCCTCTGAGGTGGGCGTGTGCGTCCCCAGCCGACATCCAAGCCTCTTTCTCACTCGAGACCAGGCACTCCTAGGTGGGCGTGTGCGTCTCAGGCCTCTTTCTCGGCTAGACACGCCCACCCGGAAACAGGTCGCACACGCGACCGATCTGCTTAAAAACAGTTTTTCCGGCCCCGTCTCTTCATCTTCGGGGTCCGGAATTGAGGCCACAGACCAGGTTTGAAGCGGGTCGAGAGCGCTGAGGGCGTGAGTAACAACGACAACGAGATCGCTGCTCCTTCTACCAATAGAGCTAAGTATCTGCTCGTGTACAGGCATTTTGCAATTGTACCAATTTTCTGTTTTAGGATGTGCCAGGTCGCTCCGACCCCCTCCCGAGACCCATGGTGCCAGTAGCGCCCCTTTTGAAAGTGAGAGCTATACCTTATATTACCAACTTGAGGGGCACAGACCTTTTAGGTCCATTGATCCCTTCATAAGGAGTACACGCATTCGCGTTTTTAATCCCCCCAATTTTAATCGTTTTTCTTGTAAATAGCACACCTCTAGCACATCACTTCCCAGAGCTATTCTGCTATCATCCTCTAGGGGCTAATTGGATGGTGCATAAAATCTATGTTTACCTTGGGAACACCACTTGAGCCACACATCATGGAGCACTATGACAACTCAGGAAGGCTCATATTAACAATGTTTATGTTTGTCTTTTGTTTGTCTGTGTTTTTTACTTTACAGGTGCAGTAACACTCCAAATTTACGGAGTTTTTTTGGAATTGAGTATTTTACTCTTCCAACATTTTTATGCACTTTTTTCACTTCTTATTTTCACTTTCACGTCCCCAGGTCAGGGTGGGTGATTAGAGAGCCCATACCGCCGGGGTATAGTCCTGAAGAATGCCACGGTAATATACCACCCTTATGGCTGAAACATGTTGACTAAAAGGAATTGAGTATATTCTGTATTTTACCAATCTTGAACCTTGGCATGTAAATACAGACACGTAATACTCTTTATTTTTGTGCCTTAGGGATCATTTATTAAAATTTGTTTTTGATACCCTTTTTTAGGCACTTTTAATAGTTCACTGTAAACAAGAGCACGCCCTCCACACACAAAACCAGCTCCGCAGTCTTTCTGGCGTCGTAGCACACCGAAGAGGCATTCGGCCTCTTTCGGTGGGGCCCGATGATGAAGCATGACACTGACTAGGTCAGTGTGTGAGGGCTTTCTTTATCACCCAAATTGGTTGTGATAATTTTGTGTTGACTCCTTGAATTGTGGTCTGTAGAGATTACGATTAGATTGATCAATTGTCTGATCCGACCTCTCTTTTCTTGTTTTTGCATAACTAACCGGGGACTAAGAGAGTGCCTCCTTCTCCCTACCTCTCCCTTTGTTGTTAAGTACGATGCAGCAGTGGCAGCACTAAGCGCACATTTTGACCCCCAACTGAACCCCAATTTTCAGCGGTTCAAATTACAACAAGCCAGGCAAAGAAAAGGTGAATCCTTCGATGCTTTTCACACAAGACTGAGGGAGCTGGCTTGCACACACCTGGTTGATGACAGGGCAGCAGAAGAAATCAGGGCAGCCAAATATACCTCTAAATGACATACTAGTCATGGCTAGGACACACGACCTGTCAGCTGCCCGCGCAGACGAGATGGACTTTGCACTGACGCGCATGACCGAGAAGAGCACGACCATCAAAACGGAGCGGGCCAATGCCGTCAAGAGACGAGATAGGGGAAGCAGGCCAAGAGACTCCCAAACCCAGACCCTGAGAGGCCATTGCAGATACTGCGGGCATGAGGAGCACCCATCCCACCCAGGCCCTGCCCAAGGAAAGACATGCACCAATTGCGGCATCCCAAATCATTTTGCATCCGTGTGCAGAAGGAAGACCTCGCGTAAGGACGGCAGAGAAGCAAAGCACATGCGAAACTTGTGCGACAACTATCAAGTGTCCTCCCAAGGAGGAAGAAAGAATGAGCAAGCTGCCTACCAAGCAGAAGACTCATCCACGGAGGATGAAGAAGGAAAGACATACCTAGTCCCTTTCACACAAGCGCTCAAGAAACAAAGGAGGCCACAGCCCACGTGCACAATGAGAATCGCTGGGTCCGAAGTAAGCGCGGTGATCGACACCGGTGCATCAGTCAACGTCATAGGGAATCAGCAGTATAATCGATTAAGACCCAAACCAGAACCCAAGCCTTACAAAACAAAGATCTTTGCAACGGAAGTGATTCACCCTTGCCACTTCGAGGCAGGATGACCATACCAATATGGTCAGACGACAACGAAATCACCACCGGCATCCATGTCATCAACCAAGAGGCCGACTAAGCAGTCACGCTGCAGAGGATCTAGGGTAAATGACATTCGCAAGGAGTGTGCAGGCGAACCAGACCAAAGAAGTGTTAAGCCAATTTGCAGACTTGTTCGATGGCCTGGGACGGATCAAAAAGGCCCCAATCAAGCTGCACATTGACCCGTCTGTCGCCCTGACAGCACTACGCCACACGCGGAGCCCTTTCCATCTCAGACCACTCGTGGAGCAAGAACTACAAAAGCTGGAAGACCAAGGGGTCATTGAGAAGGTTTCCGGACCCACACCATGGGTGTTCCCATGGCGATCGCCGAAAAGCCCAGACAGCCAGGGAAAATTAAGCTGTGTATCGATATGCACCTCCCTAACAAGGCCATCCGACGTGAACGCCACACCACACTGACAATGGACGACATTGTGGCTGACCTCAATGGGTCCCGTTGGTTTTCCAAGTTGGACCTGAATGCAGGCGAACATCAGCTAGTACTAGTCAAGGAGAGTCGTTACATAACTACGTTTAGTACCCACCTAGGGATGAGAAGATACAATACCTTAACTTCGGAATATCATCGGCAGCCGAGGTGTTCCAAGACGCTGTGAGGGAGATCTTGACAGGCCTGCCAGGACTACTGAACATGAATGATGATAACCTCATCCACTCAGAAACTGCGGACGAGCATTACAGACACCTGAGAGCTACGCTGAAATGGCTCCAAGAACATGGCATCACCCTACTCTGAGAAAAATGCCTGTTTTTCCAAAAGCAGATAGAGATACCTGTTCAACCAAGAGGGAATCCAAGTGGACCCATGGAAATCCCAGGCAATTAAAGACGCACCAGCCCTGCTGACCGTGTCGGAAGTCCGTGCATCCTTGGGATGGCCAAGTACTGTGGCCGGTTCATCCCTGACCTGGCCACCATCGCGGAGCCACTCCAGAACCTTACACGAGCAGACGCCATGTGGAAGTGAGGCACTTTGGAAGAAACGGCATTTCAAACAATCAAGAACACCCTCCACGACCACACCACGTTAGTGTACTTCGACCCCGCTAAACAGACGGAGATACTGGTCAACATCAGGCCCGTTGGCCTTGGGGCAGTTCTCACTCATGAACAAGAGCCAGGCAGGTGGGCGGCATTAGCCTATGCCAGCAAGGCGCTCTCACCCACGAAGAGGCGCTACTCGCAGATTGAGAGAGAGAGCCTAGCCATCCGGGGGGCGAGCTGCCATTTTCACTTATACATCTGCAGCCCGCCATTCAGGGTCATCACGGATCACCAGCCGCTGGTACCGCTGTTCAGGGGTCAGCACCATACCCACCCCCGAGGATCGTGCGGTAGGCCATAGGACTCCAACAATACGAGATGGAGTGGCCTACTTGCCAGGCTCCAAGAATCCCGCCGATTTCCTCTCAAGACATCTGGCCCCACAAATAAACTAGGAGAAGACTCAGAAGTGGAAGCACACCTCAACATGATTTCCACCATCACATACCCAAAAGCACTAACATTGGAAAACGTTGCTGTTGCAGTGGAGAGAGATCCCATGATCACCAAGGTCAAAACCGCTGTCCAGGGGGGACACCAGTTCTACTTCCTGCAGTCTGCCAAACACCGGAGCAGGTCACGACAAAGAGTGCTTAATGAAGATGTTGATGATTCGGAACGAGTTAAGTGCGACCAAAGGGCGAATCCTGCTCAGAGCATCCCGGATTGTTATCCTGGCAGCCCTACAACACAAGGCCACTCAGTTGGCCCATGGAGGACACCAGGGGATCGAAAGGATGAAAGCCCGGATGAGAGAGAAAGTCTGGTTCCCAAGGCTGGAAGCCAGAGTTGAAGAAGTGGTAAAAAGATGCCACGCCTGTCAGTTGACCAGTGCCTCAGAGAGACTGGCACCCATCCAGACGGAAGAACACGGAAAGGCCCCATGGGAGAAGGTGAGCCTCGACTTTGGGAGTTTTCCCGATGTCCGGATGACCATAGCCATAATCGACAGCTACTCCAAATATACCCTCGTAGGGGTCATCAGTTAATCCCAGATTGCCCCCGGGCTTGGAAAGATCTTTGCTATTTTCGGATGTCCGGAGGAAATAAAAAGCGACAATGGACCCCGGTTCCAGGGCAATGAGTTCCGGGAGCTCATGCAGCATTATGGAATACAGCCTTGCTGTACCACCCCAGAGTGGCCACAGGCCAACGGGAGATCGAAAGATTTATAAGGACTCTCACCAAGGCCCTCCGAATCGCTGTGGCTGACAACCCTGAGCGGCACCTACAGCTGTTCCTCTGAGAATACCAAAGCACCCCCCACAGCACCACACACCAAACACCATGGGCTCTCATGTTCAATGGAACTCGTCGCGACACTCTCCCTACCTGTCCTGGCTGGGCCCCAACACCCTACAGTGAGGAAGATGCCCTAGGGCAAAGAGGAAGACGACAGAACCTTACTGCCAGCTGGACAAGAAGAGCGAAACCCCATTGGGTGAAAAGGGGGGAGAACAGTCATAATAAATTTCAGACCCGATACGAGCCGGGCCACTGGTCAGTAGTCCGTGACAAGGGAAACATGATAAATGCTGATAAAGGAGGAGAAACAGTGACACAGAACCTCTCATGGTTCAAGAAGGTGCCGGAGCCTCCCTCTGGTGAGGAAGTAAGCAGCATCCGGAGGTGTGGGAGAACAGCGGTGCGGAGCATAAGGAACCCCACTGGGGCATGCCGGTACAACCACCGCTTGCGACACCGAGTAAGGTGACGGCGGGAGAAACCCCTGAAGCATCAACATCCTGAGCGCTGGGGTCCCCGTCCACAACTCGAGGTTGTCACCCCCGGTATGGACTGAGAGAGAATCCAAGGCCAAGCTCCTGCCTCAAAGACTTTGAATGCCAGGTAAGGGGATGGCGGGTCCCCAGTCAAAGAGAAAAGGACTAAGTTGGGATGGCATGTAATGAGTCAGCGGTCTAGCTGATGGTCCCGGCTGACGCCGGATATGTTGCACTCACACACTCACGCCGGCAGGCGGAGCTGAGTTAATAAAAAAGGGGGCGTGACTGCACGTGGTCAGTCGGCACCTGATCTTTAACACCTTCAATGCTATGGAGATTTTCATCATGTGCTGAAGATGTGTATTTCCCATTGTTCATGACAAGGTCAGCTCGTCATAAGCACACGACCAGTGTACTGCATGACGAGCTGAGCTCGTCATGAGCATGGAAGGGGTTAAACTGAGTTGTGTCTCTTTTGTTGCCGCGATCCAGCTACACAGCTGCCGCGTGTGCGCAATGCCCGCAAAGTGCAAGACGCTTACACCCAGCAACGGGCAAAGGTAAGAGGAGAGGGGGGCCGCAGACCCCAAAACTTGTGCTGCCCAGGGCCGACCTCCCGCCTTGCTACACCATTGAAAAACTTAATTTCTTTTGGGCCTGGTGGGAACACCCGATAGCACAAGCACCACTGTAAATAACAGCTGTGTTCATCAAACTCTTTCTGCAGCACAATATGCCTCCTGATTTCAGTAAGTGCATCGTCTCCACTTACCCCTGCCGGCGTTGTGTCATTTTGCTGAATATCTACACGTTGTCATGTATTCATGTGTCTTCATGTCCTGGTGGTGCTGAGGTTCTGAAAGGGCAGAAGTATAAATATATCCATACAAGCTTTGCCTCTCCCCGTACATTACTTCCAATTATAACTGCTACATTTAAATCATTAAAATGCTGATTCTATATGAAAGTTTAGTTTAGGTTACTCTTAACACAAAAAAATCAGAAAACTTCCTTTCTAAGATGGTGTCTATGTTTTTTTTCTTCATGTGGTATTGTCAAGTTTGTGTTCTAAAACGCTGCCCCTCGGACCACATCCATAGCATTTCTTCTTTTGTTCCAGTTAATCTTTTTGCTGACAGCGGATGTAAGGGCTAGTTACATTTTGGAAGTTTTACTTTTGCTTTTTTATGGTTGTAGATTACTAATTGGACGAATAAAACTGTCTTGCCAAAATCTTTCCTTTGCACGTTCCTTGGTCCTGTTTATATACCTGTTTTACACGATAATAGTGCCCTGGCTGTATCCTATGTGTGTCTCAGTCTCACTCTCCTGAGACTTGCCCGATGCTGAGTGTCAGTGGCCACTGACCCATAAGGTTACCAAGGCACTTGTTAGTGCCCTTCTATTTCTGGTGCTTTGTAGTGGTTTTAAGATCTTCTTAGAGATTCTCGTTGCTCAAATGTGTGTAATTTCTGATAGTTTTATGTTTTCCTTGTCTTCGTGGCTTGATTTTGCTCACGGGAAAGTGCCACTCATAGTCGTTGAAAAGTAACTCCTAATTACACTGAAATCATGAAAATGTCACACACAGCAATCTCAAACCTTGGCAGCTATGCGTGTCCTTTATGTGACACGGCTGCTTGACCTATTCCAGCAGTGTGGTACACGTAGTATTCAAAACCTGTGTCACTTAAAATCTTACTATGCAGATATGTACTTTGTTTCCTGACTGGCAGTGAACCAGCCTAGTGCCATGCTCATCATGTAAAAGGGTATGAATTACTACTTTTAACAAACAACAAACACCCCCGCAGCCCACCCAGTGCGGGGGGGCCCCCAGTCTTCAGTACTTGAAGGGGGCCCCCTCGAGAAATTAATCCTGCCTGCGCTGGGCTTGGAGGACTCGTTCTGATTACCAGCCACGGATATATATTGTGTATTTTCCTGCTGCCCCCTCTGTCAGCCCCGCCCAGCCTGCCTGGAACAGACATAGTTGCGAATCTTCGGCACGGGCGGGGCTGCTCAATTAAGAAAGTCATTGAACGAGGCTCCGCTTCCTGCTCTGGTCTCGTCTTTCCCTGGAGCATTGAGCGCGAAAAAATTAATGACGATGTTAAGTGTGCCTGCCCTGCTGTTCACACTTAAACTATACAATGAGTGGCGCTGCCACCTGCCCCTCCAGCCTGGAAGTTCCAGGGTTATACCCACCTGAAGGAGAACTGAATGCGACTCTGCACCAACTCGAAAAAAACATTGAAATGCTCCGCCCCGGGCCCAGCGCGGATTGAAGGCCTTTTCAGGGCCCCGGGCTATGCTAGCTGGTGTGTTGCAGGCAAGGCTTCACCCTACTGAGGAGGGCTATGGCGAGAAGGAGGAGGAGGAGTCCTACCAACTGCAGAGGAGCAAGGATGAGCAGGTGTACCCATAGCGGGTGAGTGTGTGGGACCCCTTCACTCCACTTCTGTGTTCCTCTGTTTAAACACCGGCCCTCCTGCCTCACACTCAGCCTCGCGCTCTTTTTTAGGTCGAGGTACTATCCGGTTCGTCAGAACCGGAAGTAGCGAGATCTTATGTTTCTTAGAGGGGCTCTTAATCCCGCCTCTGATTTTGGCTCTCTCCCATTGGCTGGCTTCCTAAATGGAGGCCAGCCATTGCAGGAGAGAGCCGTCACTCCAAATAGGCTCCGTCCTTTTCGGATTTGGAGGTGTGTTCGGCGTTCTTCTTTCCACTTTTTAGCCACGCCTACTTTTGAATACCGAACACGCCCCCAAATCCGAAAAAAACCGGAAGCTTGTGTCCGCCATTGTTTGTCTCGTCTGGCCGTGAGAGGACATGAGGCAGCCCGCTGGTAAGTTTTGCTAGCTCTTGCACCAGCCTTGCACAAGCCGTGGCCGTTCTGTTGTGGCTCCCGCTGTCCTCCCTCCCGCTGTTCCCGTCTGTCCGCTAGTAGGATACATAAATTAATTAAATGGATATAGTAAACTTGCGGGAGGTTTGACCCGTCAATGTTTACAGTGTCTGCGCAATACTGTTTACATTCGTAGAACACGCCCTATACAAGCTCTTGCACCAGCCTTGCACAAGCCGTGGCCGTTCTGTTCCGGGAATTGCGTCCATTTTCCAGCTCCGCCCCATTTGTAATGGTGTCACTGTCTCAATCATGGAAATAAAAAAGTGGTCGGCCATTCCGTTAAGCTTTAACTCCTCTCGAAAAACCCATGTCGCCCGGATTTTTGAGAGAACGTAAATCATAATTTAATTAAATATTGCTCCTATTAAGAACGTGTAGAAAAGTGTTAACTAACCAAAAAATCCCCCTCCCGCTGTTCCCGCCCCCTCCCGCTGTTCGTGTCTGTCCGTGTCCTCTGTGAAGGTGCCCAAAACATACTTTGGATAAGGGCTAGCAATCACTTGTGCAGTATTTACACTGCCCCAGGGGTGTGAGGGGACCTCTGAACCGCAAACGTTGCTTTATTTTTCAAACGAACTGTAGATGGGGTGCTGCACTTGTTGAAACTTAAAGTTGGACTGAAATCCATTCGGGGTCAATCCAACAGCGATAGTTAGTCTTCACTTTAAAACAAACGGGCATCTTCAGTTTTTGTCTCCTCTCTTGTCCTTCTGTATCTAGCATCAACTCTTCCCCCTTACAATATATTTATAGTCCGTCCTTAGTGTCTTTGCCCATACCCTTCCCCTGTGTGCCCGCCCTAGTCCCTCTTCGGTGTCCCTGACTACCCCGCCCCCTTTTGTGCCCTAGCTGTCAGCGCCAGCAAGTGCTTCGGAAGGTCTGCCTGTTTACTCTGTTCTTCCCTATGGCGCTCAGCCGGCGCCTCTGGGTGCGCATTGCCTATGCGTCGATAGGGACACTGATCGGAGTTTCTGCCTTCCTGGCATGAAACGTGGCTTTTGGACTGCCCTGGACGGCGGCCATGGGGGGTCTTTCAGGTAGGAAAGTGTCGGGTTGAAAAAGAAAAGTAGGACATAAGGTACAGTAGGGAAGGGCCATGTCATGGCTACAGTTGCGGGAGGAGAGGGTCGCAACAATATGGGGAGGGGTTTTATCAGGTAATGTGGGGGTCTAATGTCCTGGGAGATATCAGTGCTAATATTTAGCGGTCCCATGCAGTAGGGGAATTCTTCAGGTACAGTTGGCCAGGCTTTTAGATCTGCAGAAACGTTTGTTCTTCAACACCACAGGCTAGGAAGACAGCTTAAAACAGAGGCGCTGCCAGGTACATTAGCATGAGCGAGGGTCGGAGGCCAGTACTACATGAATGTGGTGGTGAGATAGTAAACAAAAGTGTGCCAGGTGTGGGGAAGCGGTGATCACAGAATGTGGACTTTCAGGTGCAGCAAGGGTGAATGGAGATTGTTCCAGGTACAGGTAGGGAAGGGAGCAGCATTCGAGAAACGGTTTGTGTCAAGTGCCACAGGTTTATGTGGCCCAAGTTGGAATAAGCAGGGCGCTCTACCGGGTATTTATTTGTAATTTTGCAATTTTTATATAGCGTGGACATGATCCGAAGGCTTCAGAGCGCTTTACAACAGTAGCAGGGTACCTGAGTTACAGCGAGTTACAGTTATGCGAGCGTGCAAATCTCTTGAACAATTTATAACCAGCTACACTTAAAGATTTACTAAGTGGAACTACAATTTCTCCGAATATTTCTTTCTTTGGTCGACAAATCTTTGCCACTGTGTTAGAATGGAGCACAATCTGAATACATTGCTAACTAACAACATTTAATGTTTGGTCAATGATGAGTGGTTTGATTAAGATTCAAAAGCTTTAATTTCATAAAAGGGATTAGTTTGTATTTTTGTTCTTTTATTCAGGTTAGACAGAACAGTTTGTTTACTGAAATATAAACAATCATTATTCAATCAATCAAGGTTCAAAAAGCGCGGCTAATCACCCAAATGTGTGTGGCTATGTGTGTGTGTCTGTGGCTCTGTGTGGGTGGCTCTGTATGTGTGGGTGGCTCTGTATGTGTGGCTCTGTGTGGGTGTCAATGCAATAGGTCATGCATTTGCGAGCTATTAAGCTATTGGCATTGTAAATGACAATGCCATTTATTTAACGATTAAGTTAGTGGCAATGTAAATGACAATGCCATTTATTTATGATTTAAAAAAAAATAAAAAAATGTCATGAGCAATGCCAATAGCTCTACCTTTAATAATGCCAAAACCATTGCATTGTAAATGCTTGTTATTTAAACCAATGTTTCCGTGACGCAAAACTCGAGGCTTGCTTGCAGCGTAACTACAGCCCCCAACATAAGAAATAGTTAGCCCTACCCTGTCAATCACCTCCTTTACCACCCCCGCCAATTGCTGTCCTTAGCTATCAACATTCATTCAGTCCCTGAAGTGCAGAGCCCTGCAGTAAGAATGGACTCTGAAGGGACAAGCCTGGGCCAGAGAGGGCCTCACTCAGCCCTCCACCAGAGAGAGCAAGGGGAGGGGGGGAGGGGGGACGTGCTCCTGTCTCCCCACCTCGTCATGTGCTTTGTCTCTGTTAGCTTTTCTGTTTGTGAGTTCCTGTTCTATACTATACCTTTGTGTTTCCCTTCTGTGCTTAATTTACTGTCAGGCCCTTGGGTTCAGAAATCTGTTGCCCAGTTCTAAAGCAATCAGCCGACGGGATTGCTCATTAGGGCAAGCGCCTGCTGCTGAGATCTGTGGATGTCATGCAGGTGGCCGGTTTATATCCGAACTCGGCTTTTATTCTCTTTTAAGCGCATAGAGCTGCCAACACGGAGTTCCTTTCTTGTTTAGGCAAGGGTTCTAATCTCGACTTCCCGGTTGATTCATTTTCTGTACTTTACTTTATTATACTATAAAATCAGTGGCAGAACACGGAAGCCCATAATGATTGGAATGGCGACCGGAATTTTAATAATAATAATAATAATAATAATAATAATAATAATAATAATCCACATTTGTAAAGCGCACAATCACCCGTAAGGGTCTCTAGGCGCTGGGGGCCGTCGGGAAGATTAAGTAAGCTATTGCCCAGAGTCACATGGTGCTGGGCTAACCTGCCGCCGGAGCCGGGGATCGAACCGTGATCCCCAGATTCCGGAGTCAGTCGCCCTAGCCGCGGTGCCTCTCCTTTTGAGGTTTTGTTGCTATTTTCCGCATAAATATGGATTTGTCATACGATCTATCATCTGCTGCATGCAGGTTCGGGGCTCTTAACCTATCACCAGCATTGAGTCAGCCAATACAGATGCTTCTTTACCGCCAAGATACCCTTCCTATAGGCTATGCATACAGCATTATTTGCAGAAAAGAATTAAAAAAAACATGTTTCTAGCTCAAAAAGTTAAAAAAAATGCAGCAACACATGTTGCTGCTTTGTGGAAGGGTTGACCGATCACATTTCTATTACTTATTACAGCATCTAGGTGTCAAACTGGTTCTAGTGAGTTTAAAGCGTTTGACCAAATAGTATTACCCCATTATTTTGTCACTATTACACGTAAGCACTATCACAAAGTGTGCTGTTTTACACTGCATCATTTTGTTTTTTTGCCACATAATTTGGTCTTCCCCACCACATAACTTGGTCATCCCTGACCGCATAATTTCAGTGGCTCTGATTATTGAGTAGTACCGGGCCGTCCAAATTGAGTGTGTATGGGGTATTTCTATAGCACAAACCTAACCCAAAGGCAGTGGAGTGGGGCATTTTACAAGGGCCTCAGTGCCACAGATATTGCTTCCAGGGTGGATACCTCACTCCACATCACCATTGGCAGTGCTCCCTGTTTTGAACTATTGACCTACAAATCACTACTATCAGCTGTTTGTCTAATTAGTTCAGTAGACCCAAACCATGACTAGAACACCCAGAATGCATGAAGTTGAGACACAAAAGCCCAGGAATGGAATCTGTCTGTAATGGCATGGACAGATGTGGTCGGTCCCCTAATTTCTGCACAAGTGACAGCTATGCTGTGTACAGTGGGGTGTGCTAGGAAACAGGCCAGATAACTCAACACGCATAGTAGTCCTTAAAGTCAGAGCCCCGATCGATACACAAATATTACCTGCCCACGCGAGGTTCTTATCAGGTTTGCCTCATAAAACTCCTTTTTACTCATCCAAAAGCCTCCTCCTACTGCTAAGACCTAATAAAAATAAATTAAAAAACTTCACTCTCTTATCCCCCCACTATCCTTTTCAATCAAAATTAACAGACTAACATGTTCACTTCTTAAATTCCATATTCAACTATTTTAATATACTACCCAAATAACGGAATAACATATCCACTACTCAAATTACTTCATATTTATACTATACTAATTTTCAACACTAATCCTTTATGGGTTCCGGAGTGGCGTGCTACTCACCAGAAAAGCGATTCAACACCCATCAGGGGTAGCAAGTGCTATATGAATGCAAATCTTTCTTCCCCTTTTATCCCTCTGCTATCCTTCTCACTCCAAATAACTGACTAATATCCACCACTGAAATTACTTCATATTTCACCATATTAATTCACCATTAATCCTTTATAGGCTTCCTGAATAGCGTGCGTCAACAAGCGAGCGATAAATAAATACAAACCTTTGTCCTCCTCTATCCTTCTGCTATCATTCCAAATCCAAATAACTGACAAACCTATCCACCACTTGAAATGTACTTGCATGTTTCACTATACTAATTCAACATTAATCCTCTATGGGTCCCGGAGTAGCGTGCTACTCGCTGAAAAAGCGCTTTGACACCTCGTCAGGGGTAGTGAGCGCTATATAAATGCAACTACAATACAATACAATACAAAGGAAGTGCTCCAGTGATTGTGATTAGAAAGCCTGCACTTGATGGGGTCATGATAAACTGTTGACTTCGACACAGTACCTGCTAGGGCCTCTCCATGCCCCCACCCCTCCACAATGGAAGGGTCGACGTCTGCTTCAGAGACCTACCCATATTTGTTGAGTAGGCTGAGCCGCGACCTGTGCAGACGCTCGGCAAGGCCAGAGTTTGGCATGCACAGAATAAGGTAAGGTGAGTCCTTATTCTTATAGGCAGTTCTGCGTACTGCAGCTGCTTGATGGCTGACACTGCAGGGACTGTATTTCTGCAACCGCTACCTTAAATTGAGAATATCACCCTGAGAAGTTGCTGTTGGGAGCTGGATAGCAAGCCTCCAGCCTAAGGATGAGTTTGCAGGAATAGCAAAAGGCAAAGTAAAGGACAAAGTATTGGCAACAAAACCATGCATGTCTTTAGTTTTCCCTGTTCAAACCATCAAATATAAACCATGCAGTTGCAGATATGCGTGTTTAAGCGCATTAAATAAAATAGCAAATCAGGAATGGACTAATGTTACCATAGAGCTGTTTTTGAAAGGTCTATTGGTGGTGATACAGTCTCCTCACACATTTATTCAACTATTTGTTGAACCTGAAGTAACTATTATGTAGAGATGCTGAGATGAACATAATGCGCTTTCAGCAAGTTATGAATTTTTAAGCAACAGCCCATACCAAATAAAAAAGAAATCAAACTACAAATCCCAGAATGCAGTAAGGGGTTGGCTATAAAAGCCATGGATGACCAAAGTTCCAATTCATAATGATGACACATGGGTTATCACCTTTCTGACATATCGTGACATGATGTTGAAGCAAAGGCACCAGTCAAAAGTTTCAATTCCGTACAGTGGTAGAAGTGGGGCATGACTGGTGCAACCATATGAAAGTAAAAGCAAACTTCACAGAGGCAGCACAATGGATTTGATATTTGGAGGTCCATATATTTTTTTCTCCAAAAGTTAATTTAAGTAAATTAAGAATAAAAGTAATTCAATGAGAATCCTTATTTTTAACGCAGTGTGAATGTGTCCACCAGATAGCTGCCCTGTGGCAGTGAGATGAAGAACGTCCCTCAGTCCTAGCTTTACAGCGAAAAGTACTGTACATTCTGGGGCTTGTATTTGTACTTTTCTCACTGACAGACTATCATATCAGGCCAGTACTAGTCAGGACTGCTGTATTAAATGCCTAAAGTCAAAGCACACAGTGATGTACTGCAGCAGCACGTTCATGAGATAATAGTATTTATTATTGCCAACAAAGGTAAATATTTCTTAAGCAGCGTGATGTAACTCCTAATTGCCAAGCAAACAAATGCTAGCACTCTGCCATTTCTACACAGTTTATACAGAGGGGTTTTAAAGCATTGGCAAAGTGGGCTCTGGTCCAAGGTCCCAGCCTTTCAGCCCACACCCCCCATAAAGCCAGCTATGTTCTTGACCTGATGATCTTGAATCATTTTTAAACAGAATGCTGCAAACTGTGTTTATTTTCTTATCATTTATTTTTATTGTGCAAGAGTCTATCACAGACATTTTGCAGACAAAATGTGTTTATGTTTCATGCAATATCCAAATAAAATGTTTCTTTTAGATCAATACAGGACCTCACATATGAGAGATAGGAGGGTGTGACTGAGATTATTTGCAGTAACATTAGTGAGCTGCTGCTGTGTTACAATACTGAAAACACACTTCACTATCCCTAAATATCAGATATAGACACATTTAGAATATGACTAAAGAGGGCATGAAGGAGCTGAAACTGTATCATAAAATGAAAGCTGTTCCCAACAGGCCCCCCCCCCCCCCAAAATACATTTGGCCCAGGGCCTGCAAAATCCTTAAAATGTCCCTGAGTTTATACTCAGAACGTTTGAAGAATGGGACAAGGCTTTACTGCTGGTTTCTATTGTGTCACTCAAAGGCAATGAAAGTTCACACACAATCACACTGAACCAAAGAATTGTCACACAAAAGCAATCGGAACCTTAGCAGCTATGTTGCCTCGGGATCGGCTCGCCAGGCTCGCAAAAAAGTGAGTGCATGAGACTGGGTGACGTTATAGTCTCCTAGTTGCACTTGCTATGCTATAAAATGTTATTTCTCCTCAGGGCAATGCTCAGGACCCTGGCAAGGGTGGGGCTGGGAGCCCCAGAGAGAGCATTCTCCACAGGGCACAGCCTTTGAGAAGGGACGAGGCTGCACAGAGCTGACAGGGGCAGGAGAAGGTTTGCAGCTCCAGCAACAGGATCTGCTGGGACCCATTTAAAGGTAAACAAGCATTTGCCATGCAATTGGTCTCGCATTAAATACCAAGCACTCTGCTTGATATGCTATAAAGCCTACATAGGGGTGACTTAATAATATTTTAATGACAGGTTTTGACCTGTGAAAAGTGTTTATTTTCACAGATCGAATAGCAGTTTTTACACTGCATCAGCCAGGCTATAATGGTAGGTCTGAAGCCATGTTTGCACTACACTGTAGTGGATGGTACAATAGGTGCTGCTGTCCACTAGTTAGATTAGCTAAATGTCCAGGTAGGAGTCATTCACAACAACCACTTTATATTTATCAGTGTCACATGAGTGATCCCACAAATCAATAGAGTGACCCGAGGGTTTATATCAAAAATATATTCACTTTATTTTTGATTATGCAATTTAGATTTTTTCAAAAACTGGCAACAGACAGACTAACATAACATGTAAACTAAATGCTAGTCTACATACACCTACAGCAAAATGTGTGGCTACGTACTCTAAACCACAACAAAGTAAGTAATTACACATAGAAATTCACAAATCAATTTGCACAGTGAATTATACAGTGTATTGCATGTCAGGTGTTAAGCGTCGACGTTTCGGTCCATGCTGGTCAAGTAGATCCGTCGGACCATCTTCAGGACAAAGACGTTGCACAGCAATGTGAGAAATAAAACGCCACTCAGGTCGTTATGTCAAAATGTCGCCACGTAATTTAATCAGCAGCTATGCGCCGGCTCTTCGAAGTCCGTGCATAATCAAAAATAAAGTGAATATATTTTTGATATAAACCCTCGGGTCACTCTATTGATTTGTGGGATCACTCATGTGACACTGATAAATATAAAGTGGTTGTTGTGAATGACTCCTACCTGGACATTTAGCTTATCTATCTGATATTACCCAGTCCCGGTGGGATTATTGGGTGGCTCTATTCTATATATTGCTGTCCACTAGTGGCATATACCTTACAGGGTTTGGGTTGACACTGTACCATATACTTAGGGTCTTTTAGGTGATAAAGAGTACACAAATTAAACTGCTTTAAAAGGGAGGATAATGGCACTTTACTTACTAGTTGTTCTTACAGCCAGCCAGAACAGATAGTGTAAAAATCGGGGCATACACCATGCAAAAGATTTGATACAATTGTGTATAATTTTGCCAGGGGCTGCAGTGACTTCCTCAAGGCACTAAGTTATGCCTCTGTGTTAATGGTTGATTTTGAAAGTGCCCATTAAATAGTTTTGCCTTGAGTTGATTTCCGTCAGTGGAGATGTGGCAAGGTACTCTTGATGAATGGAGAGATGATTTAAAGAGTGTAATTTGCCAAGCTCAACAGTGCACTCGTTTGTATATTCACCTTGGCAATATAACAAACTTTCACTGATGACGTTTCTGAGAAGAGATGGATTGGTAGTCTCTGTTATTGACCTTTGATTTGGTTTTCTGCAGAGTTTTTTTAATCTTAGAAACAGTTGGTTCATCTATTTATTAGTTCTGAGTTTTAGTAGGAATCTTTGTTCGAGTTTACACTTGACTTCTTCATAAATAATCATCCTGTACTCCTAACTATATTTTTTGTCCTCAGTGTTTTTAAAATATCTTTGTTTGGACGCTGTAGATAAACAACTTCATCAGTATTGCTAGGTTTGTCATGTGGCAGGAATTTATTCTGATTCTGTCCATTGGTGTGCATCATACTGAGATGTATATTTTTGTAATATATCTGCACCACTTTACATTTAAACCTCACATTAACGCCCAGCCTACTGCCATACATCCATACACTCACTGCTATCTACATCACTACATATACCAGACAGACAGACCAAGCACATTTCTAAAGGATTTAAATATGTGAAGAACTGATATTCATTTGTATATCCCTGCCCAAGCAAGTTAAGGGACCGCTGCTCTTAATAATAAGGTTAAAGACTTATCTAAGCTCTGAGCTGCAATGCATGCTAATGAACACCAAGTCCATGTCTAAACAAATTGGAAATGTAACTCCAAACTAAAGGTATGTATTCTGATACACCTTGAGAAATGGCTTAATGGCGACCATGGGCCAGTCTTAAACAACTTCATATTACACACCTATACATGTAATTGAAAGCAACGAGGGGAAGTGACCTTCCTGTTAAACCCAAAAGAAGCATTACAATGACTAACTTATATAGGCACAATGCTGTATTTTACCTCATGACTAAATACATTCTTGTTGGATGGATATCAACCATCCCCGACCAGAGGCCAGCGTTAGTGATGCTTTTGTTTTCTTTTACTGTTGACTGTTTTGGTATATTGATCATGAACTTACAGTCTTTCCAGAACTCCACGCCTGACTCGTAATAGACTGCCACAACCACACGAGCCTTTTTCGATACACCTGACTCACTTGTGACTGTCGCCTCGCAACCAACCGGCATTCGAGATATGCAGCGCCCTGGCTTCCGGATACCTTTGCTGCAGGTGCCTCAGCCTTGATTTGATCTTTTTGAGGCGTCCTGTGACATGAACATTGGGGCATTTGATGTGTGATGGCCAGGCCCTTCTTTTTTTTTTTTTTTTGTCAAATCTGTTTATTAGCAGTTTTTTGAAGATATCACAGTACATTAGATATTTCAACAGTATCAGCTCAGTAATTGGGCATGTCAGATGCGCATTCAGAGACATTGTGGCATACAGTTAAGTGGTATAAGGCCACAGGTGTAATAAGAAGGAAGGATCACCGCCCAGTACAGGCGAAAGCGCATGTTGCTGGGGCAGCCGCCCCAAAGTAGGTCCATGACTGTCCACACGCTAAGCTTATGATGGCCAGGCCCTTCTGTCCGTTAGTGAAGAGCCAGAACAGGCATACATAAACATATGTTTTGGATCTCTAATCTTGCTTCAGAATAACTGAGCAGAGTTCATCATTCATCATAATTGGAGTCACCTATTATTCTCATTGAGTGAGTGGAAGAGAAGCATGTGATTAGCACAGAAGAAACACTGCAGTGTTTGGGGAGAGGCACTGGTAAGACAGAGTGAGGGAGAACAACTGTGCAGACACTAATTGGACTGAGCGATGAAGAAGCAGTATTCAGAAAAATAACAGGGTAGTGAGCAAGAACACAGTGATGACAGAGTACAGGAAGAGTAGGAGAAGAAAGTGGGTAGCAACACTGCTGACATTATTGGGGGGTGGCAGTACGCATACCGGGGATTGTGGTAAGAGCCGTGCAAACCATGTATGGGGAGAGCACAAACTGGACAGATCTTCGGAGAGAGGCAATGGGCTGGTAGTTCCTTTGTTCCTCCTTGGGACCCAGGTAAGTCTCGCTTAACAGCCAGCACAAGCTGTCTGGTTGCGAAAGATCTGTGGTGAGCTTACAGCCCGTCCACTACTTACCATTGGTTGGCTTTATTATGACTCGTTTTCTTTTTCAATGACATGCCTTCTTCTTCTAGTGTTTGTCCATCCCCTGGAGCATAGCCTCTTTACAATCCTTAAAATCAAAGGAATAACTGATTACGGGTTAAAAGTTGATTTGTCACTTGTATCCTTTCACTACTCACGTTAAGGGAACTATCTTTTTCTTTTGCAATCAGCGCTCAGTGAAAGTGTATATGCAGCAATCTCCCTCTTGTGTTGCTCACCCCACCCTCAAATAACTGCCCCAACCCACAAGCTGTGTTGCTCTCTACACTTTCCAGCTTTTCTGTAAAAACAGAGCAACAAAGGTATTTTTGCTTGGGTATGGCTGAGGAGCAGAGTTTGAGGGTTGTTTTTGTTTTATCTGTTGCATTCCACATATTGCTTGAAAGCAGAAGCTTTGGCACACAAAGGCTTTTATGGTCCTGGGGTTAGGGTCATCTGCTGTACTCATTCACTCACCTCAGGCCTGAGACAGATGTACCGGCTGGTGCCCCTAAATCTGCCCCCTATGCTATTGTATAGAACCAAGTGGCTGAATCCTGTAGAAAGTAAACTAGATCTTGGCAGACCTTTCCCTTTACATTCTGACATTTTCTTACTCTTTTTAGGTCTGGCGTTAGCCAAGACCTTTTGATTTTACCAAAATAATATGTATAATATACTTACTTAAAGGGTCTTTCAGCCACCTCTCTTCACTTATTGATCTGTTGTTGTGTCATTCCGATTTTGCTTCCGCTCACTAAGGCATACAGTATGAGGCAAGGGGTCAGCCCACTTAAGCCTCTGATTAACATGACTTTAAGTGACTGCATTTTCCTCTTTCACGAGGTGGACATCCACACGGAAGGTAGTTTTTTAACGCCAGTGCTGCCTGATGTGATAGTAGGATGTACTTGTAGTTATCACAGGGCACATTGTAGCTTTATCAGCGCCTGTCTTCTTCCAATGCTGTAGTAAATTCCTTTTGAAGTGGGCTGCTGCTATTTCACAGTATATCCTATTATATGTTCCTGGACTCAGTTTCACCAGTGGTTCTTTAATAAACTTTGCCCAGGAAGAAAACCAAACTTCATTGTGATTAATTTGCAGCACACTTGTAACAGTTTTATTTAAATATAGTTGGAGTGCAATTTGGGTGTTAGTACCCAATATTTTATACTGTGAACCCTCATTCATTATTTCTTTTGTTCCTTTTTTCACCTTCTTTCAATCTTTCTCTATCTTTGTTTTTTTGCCTTTATTTTTCTTTCGACTTTTCTCTGTCTTTCCTTTTTCATTCTTTACGTTTCGTTTCTTCTTTCTTTCTTTCGTGCCTTCTTTTTGCCTCTTTCTTTCCTCCTTACTTTTTTGCTGCCTTCTTTTTTTCTTTCCTCCTTCTTTCTTTCTTGCATGTTCCTTCCTTATTTCTCGTTTGCCCCCCACCCCGCCTTGAGACTCTTGCAGGTGAGTATGAGTAGTGTGCTTACAACTCTGAGTCATTGATTGATTTTCATTGTTTCTTCATTTTTTTCCTACTTTCCTTGTTTCATTACTTCTTTCTTTTTTGTCTTCTTTCCATGTTCTTCCCGTCTTTGTTTTTCTTTTCTATCTTTATTTCTTGCCTTCTTACCTTTTTCCTTCTCTTTCTTTCCTTGCCTTTTTTCTTCTTTCTTTACTTTGCTTACTTTTTTTGCCTTCTTCCCCCTTTTCTTTACTTCTTTATTTCCTTCTTTCTATTTTGCCTTCTTTTTTTCATATTCTCTCTTTTTTATTCTTTCTTGCTTTCTTTTGTGCCTTCTTTCCCTTTTCTTTCTTATTTCGCTTCTGCCACCTCGCTTTATTTCCTTCTTTCTTTATTTCCTTCTTTCTTTTTGCCTTCATTCTATGTTTTTTAATCTTTCTTTTGGCATTGTTTCCTTTTCTACCCTTTTTTCCTCTCTTTCTTTCTTTCTTTTTTTGATGCCTTTTGCCCTTTTTTCTTCTTTCTTCTTCTCTCCTTTCTTCCTTTTTTCATTCCTTCCTTACTTCATTCTTTAGCCTTCTTCTTTCCTTTTTTTCTGCCTTTCTTCCATTTTTTGTCTGCCTTCGTTCCTTTTTTCCTTCCTTCGTTCCTTTCTTCCCTTCTTTCTCAAATTCATAGCTAGCTGCCAATACCAGACATATGGCTATTTTAGGTTTTTGTTGGCCAAGAACTTTTGATTTTACTAAAAGAATGTATAACACAATTACTTATAGGTGTTTTCAGGCAGACTTCATCCATTAGTTTATTATTGTGTCATTCACATGTTCTTCCCTACATTTCAGAATACATCAAGGGGCAATATTATCTCCCTTTGCCATTGACTGACTTCACTATGAGTTATAGTGGACTGCCCTTTCACAAGGTGGACATCCACACACAAGGTAGTTACCTTCTGTGCCAGGTGTACCATGGTAATGTGTACTTTTTTGAGACCAGAAAACAGTCTCCATACGGTACATGGGGTGAAAACCAGACTGACTAACATTCAACAATTTGTCAGTTTCCAAATAGTTAGAGAGCTGCTTGTTAACTAATTGTTCCAATATGTTTGCAAATGCTTGAAGCAGGAAAATGGGTCTGTAATTTAATGAAATACTGAGGGTCAGTAGAGGCCTTCTATAGGAGAGGAACCAGTTTGGTCTGCTTCCATCCAGTAGGGAGGTTGTGTAGGGTACTCAGCAGTCAACTACCTAACACATTGACTTCAGTGCCCACCCAAGCGCTTGTCTTTCCAGTAAAAAGGTACTTCCACGCACTTAATGCTATACAATCCAATTTGTTATACAAGATAGCGTCCCTGGGTGTGATGCTTCTCCATGGTGGTCCAGCCCTGATTTCTGTTTACTAGTCCCTCCCAGGTGCCCCCTCTCTGTTTTGCCCCTGCCTGGAAAGCAGGTAAAGTGTTTGTGTCTTCTTTTAGAGTTCCCACTGTCAAACCTTGTGTTAAATTGGGTTGGTAATTCCCTGTTTCTCGCTCCTCTCAAGCAGTCCAGACAGCTACTCCTCATGTCTGATACAGGGGCCGTAGTGAGCAAGGATTCCTTAAAGCTGCAAAGGAGGCTCAGCACAGACTGCGCCAATCTCTGTACCTTCCCAGCTCAGTCCTGTGATGCTGCTGCTGCTCCAGGCCCAAAAGTAGATGCAGCCCTGATTGAGTCTATGATGATTATGGTCCTCTTCCAAGCCAAATGAACAGCAGCTTATCACAGTGCCCATTAGAAGCTGGTGGTGAGATGCACGAGTTACTCCCATTATGCTCTAGGGCAGTCAGCTCTCTGTGGATGCTCTTGAGTCCCAGGGACAAGCTGGGTCTCTTTCCTTATGACTTAAATGGCCTGCCAGACTTGCTCCCTCTCTCTGCAGTAAGTCATCTAGGTACTTCAGGCAGATCGACAGCTCCTCCAGCACGAAGTGCAAACTTCAGATGATGTCCTCTCACCCAGTGGAAGACTAGTTATCCTGCAGACACCAGCCCTGGTTGCACAGCAGTCCTTTGAGTACTCTACAGAGCACTCCATGCCCATGTCTGAAAGAACTTATAGTTGGAACAAAGGCAGGTGGTTTTGGTTCCTCTTTTATACATGCTTCCTAGACAGAGGAAATGGATCCACTGTCTCAAACTGCAGAACCAGTTTGGGTGGGATTTTCCTCTGTCTGCTGTCCAAAAGACAGCCTTTGTGCAGAGTGATGCTTTTCACAGCATGTAGTACTGTGGCCATCTCCAACTTGAAGCTTCCACGTCACAGGAACAATGTGTTATAAGGTTTCTGCACCTGGATATCAACAGCGCAACAAAAGGAGTAATCATGGACAGACAAAAGGGCATGACTGACCTAGAATTGTTCTCACCTTACACGAAAGAAACCGTAGTCCCACTCATCACCCCTCGAAGTCACCAAATGTCAGTGCTCAAGTAGACTACTTACCAGCACATTGTTAACAAAAAGTCTACTGGAATATCTAAAGGTAGTCCTGTCTCCATCCTCCACACCTAGGGGCAGATTTATGAAGGCCTTGCGCCGCCGGTGCAGCACTTTTTCCCATGTTAAAAATGACGCACCGGCGGCGCAAGGCCTTCATAAATCTGCCCCCTAGTGTCCGGATGTCTTCCCTCCAGCCACAGTAATGCAGTCCATACACTTCCACTGTCTGCAAAAACAGTTCCTGCCCTCCATCTTATGCTATACCAGGTCGCATCCAAAATAGATTCCACTGGTCTTATTATTCAGGCTCCCTGAAACAATCTGTTACTGCACATGTGTCACACGACCTATACACGTGCATGCACTTGACATAGAAACAGGGTGCCAGGACAAGGTTCTAAGCATACAAAAAATTATGGAACAAGGTCTGACCACGCTATTGATCCTTCCAGACTAAGGTGTGTTGCAACCACCACTTTATGCACTACGCCTAGGACAGGAAAATAAGTCTTATGTCTTTATTGGTGTACCTGTTCAGGTCGAAGGATGTCCAGGAACTCACATAGTCAAGTATATGCTTAGGTCTCTGAGCTGCATTTGAGTGTGATGCTAAAGTCAAAATAAAAATCAGGACACCAGATATACATGTAGCTTGGCAGTGAGGGCAGAGGAACATGCCTATATATCATGCAGGTGACATTGTCATCCTAGCATCAGTTGGTTTGTGAGTCATTAATCATGGAATAGATTATTCCAGTAGAGCTGAAAGTATTCATGTTGAATGGAACAATGTAGAAATGTATGATCTTCTGCCTATCAATGTAAGTTTGATCTAATCTGTGAGTGCAGGAGTGAACAGAAGTGTTGTCCAATTTGTGATGCAAGGAATTGAGGTACAGCTTTGGCCAGATGTGTTGCAAATAGGTGCAGCTGGAAAAGAAAGGCTTTGTATTTTGCTGAGGGTGAGGAGGAGCGAGAAGGGATAGTCTTTGAATATTACATCTGTGGATACTTTTTAAATAAAACAGAAGTCATCTGTGATGTTAACGGTGTCTTGATTTTTGTGGTAAAAAATACCTTTGGGTGTGACTTTTAACTGAGCTATTGTTTTTGAGAGGTTGAGAGAATGTGTTTATCATTTTTGAGGCATAGAAAAATGAGTATCGCATTTAGGTTGCAATGATAAACATCAACATGTTTACCAAAGTAGAAAGGTTGAAGAAAAGGATGATTGGATTATCTCTCCAAGAAGGTTTTGGTGATAATGTCTTCGATTTGTTTGATTAACTGATTGAGACAGCCTTGCGTAGAAAGAGGCAGATGATTTGGTACTTGCTTTGAGAAAAGGATGGGGAGGTGATGGGACCTGTATAGTGGTAGCAATCTAGTAAATTGTTGGTGAATCGTATGACCCTCTGCTTCTGCAATAGAGCTGAGATTGAGGTAATCTTTGAAACTGACCATGGTAGAAAAGTATGTTTTTTTAAATGCTGTAAGTTATGTTATGTTAACTTTTCTGTGTATACCACAGTGGCCAGTAATTTGGTTTATTAGTGCCTTTGGAGGAGAGCATTCATCTGTCTTTATAGGGTCACACTTGAGGCTTTCTATGGGGAGGGCAAGAGAAGAGAGTGGACCAATTTAGTGGTGTGTTGTTTCTGGGGAAAGATGTTTTCAGTGGTTGTGTTCTAAATAGAGGTAGGACAATCATGAGACCTGCTGTCCAAACTAGTCTGTATCTGCTGTAGTTTTCAGTTGTCTCTGTGGGTGCAGAGCAATGTGTGTGAAAATGTTCTGATTGTCAGTTTGTTTCTTGGGTATTGTTAGGTATGGCTATGTACCTGTTGTAGGTATATGGAAGGTCTGACAAATGTGGCTTTGGGTTTTTCAGGTATAAGGTGTGTGGTAGGTTGCCCTGATCTTTGAATATTTACTTCCACTTCAAAGCTAATTTGAACATTAGGTGGCCTACTGTTGGACTTGCCCTTTTTGCAGGGTTATCTCCAAACTTTTTGCCTTCTTCCTCCTATTCTTCTGACCCTCTTTTTGTTGGCTTTAGGACTCTGGGCACTTTATCACTGCTAATCAGTAGAATACAGGATGGGATGATTATGCCCTGGGTGGGAGTGGCGCTCACTATTGCCGGTATATATAATATTGCTATCCTTTGGTATATGGTGCTCAGGGAGGGGGTAATCACCCAACACCCCACAATTCAGATCCAAGGATCTGTACAACAATTCATATCAAGCCCTGGCACACATACAGACAGTGTTCTAAGTTAATCACGTATAGCAAAGAAGCAATCATGTTGTATATAGATGAATTTAATGTTCTCTTGTTGTAGCTCCAGCCAACACGTGTTTCGTCGATCGGGACGAGACCCGCGACTTACTCAGGGCTGTAAGTATACCGGAAAGTGTTATGAGCCTTCTGGCTGGTTATAATTCCGTCCCAGCCTTAGTGCGGCTGGGAAAATTCCAAAGAGAAGTGATTGCCTCTGTCTTCAATATATCCGCACACATGGATCAGTGTTGTCTGTACGTCCGTTTTTAGGCGGCGTATACTGGCAGGTAGCGATACGCTGTGTGTGGCAGCGTCTTTGATAACATCTGACCACGGCACCTCAGTATAGCCATGTGAGCGCTGACATTTTGCCCTGAAGGCACCTAAAAATCAGCAAAGGAAGCTATGAGGGATTTCCCCAGCATTCTTTACTCACTCCGTGATGCCTCCCCAGCCAGAGAGAGAGACACCAGGGCGGTAAATGGAGTCCGGCTTCGTATCCCCAAGTCAGGAAGTTACCTGACAGTAATAGCAGAGGAACTCTGCTGTCATCCTACTGTGGGTAAAGCAAGCCCCCCTCTTCCCCAGGCCAGCATAGGAGGCAGGCCCCGTCCCCAAGGCGCCGTAACCCTGGTACTGTTATGCCTGCAAGTGGCACCTTATTTTTGCTGGTCTTGAGAGGCCAGCAACATTTCCTTTGGGGGTCACACACTCAGATGCAGGTGTTTTTATGAAGGCGGGTGCAATGGCAGCATCGTGCCCCTTGCTGTGTTTGTTAGTCTGGCTGAGATGTAAAATACGCATATCCCGCACAAGCTGCATGTGTGGACTTTGGCTGGAACTCGAGGAATTGACATCGCTCCCTCCCTTGTGCGTGTACTTCCAAATACTGTGTACTGAGGTGATTTCTTACAGGTCCAGAGGGTACCCATGATTGTCCTAGCACAGGGAGCTTTCCAATTACTGGGCTCTATTTCACACTGTCGGTTGAAGACCGCAATGAAAACCCTTATCTGGAGTACTTGCCTCAGCACTCTTCATATCAATTACCATATCCCACATAGTAGGCGCGGGTGCTTCTGCGGCCTACGTTGTGTAGCCACCCAAAATCATTGCACCTCGGTGCCCAAAGATTACAGTAACCCCACTAATATGGGCCCTGTGCCCACAGGGGCCAATTGTTTAGGATGCTTCTGGTGGTACTTAATGATGTCTGCACTACTTGTGGCATATGGTGATTTATGTGTCTTAGCCATTACATGCTGTACGAAATACCCTAAAGATTATTGTATGCCATTGGCCACCTTGCATTGGTCAGGATAACGAGTACTATAATTGGTGATTGCATAGTAATGTTGTTTCATGATGTTGGAAACATATAAGTCTTTCTCTTATTACACTCAGTGTGATGTTTGACAAGTGCCTAGTTGGCAAGGTCATTATGATTCATGTTGTGTTAGGTCTATGTGTTATGTACAATACAATTGAGCGCTTAGAGACCTGCAGGTGATTGGGCGCGTTATAAATCCAAATTAACAATAACAATAACAATATAGTTTTATATAATCCTGTATGGAGTCCCTTTAGTGGTGTGTTCTTTATGTTACTGATGTGTGTGTGTTGCACAAACACTTTACACATTGCCTTTGATGATAAGCCTGCCTGCTCTACGACAAGCTACCAGGGGGTGAGCAGAGGCTGTCTTTGGTGTGTAACTTGCTTGCCTTGGCTAGAGTGGTGTGTTCTGCCTGGCTTAGGTACATACCCTAGCCAACCAGAATCCCCATTTCTAACACCTAATATATTTTCTAATCTATAGTATAATTGCATTATCTAGCTCAGTTGTAACTCTGGGGGGCAGATTTACCAGAGTGTTGCAGTGCAGCAGCTAATTAATGCTGTGCTGCATTGCGTGACAAGGAGAGACCGGGAAGGCGCTATATCTATGGACATATGACACTCTCCTCCCCTCTCCCTTGCACCAGTGCAGAATTTTGCAAGGGTTTGTGTGTGTGAGTCTAGCATAGGTTTTGTACTAAAAGTGGTTCCTTCCAGTATAAAATAATATGATTAGCCAACTTTTAAAACTGTTCCTACAGAGGAGCCTAGCCTGCAGCCACGATGGCCGCCTAATCCTTCGGCTCCGCCGACCTTCTCGCTTCCCTCCCGCCCCGCGTCCTGTCCTGGCATTGATCCTGATTTTAAGTGCTGTTTTCGGGCGCGGGAGGGGGCCCCGACTCCGCTGGTGTGTTTCTTTTGCTGCTCCATGCGGTGACAACGGCGGGGCGCCCTCGCCTCCTCCTGACGCTGCCCGGCGTGGACGGGTCTTTGTTCTCCGGGTGCGGCCGCCATCGCACACACAACAGCGGCCGCTGTGGTCGGCACTGGACCGGCCGACGGAGTGCCGCGGCTGCGTTCCGTGTGTTTCCTCTCACCGCTTGGCTCCTCTATCCGAAAGGGATACACTGATGGCGATTGCAACACTATTTCACCGCCCGGGCTCCTCTATGCCTTTGTGTGCCTTTGGTCTCGCTCTGTGATGCAGGGGGAGCCATCTTGAAGACGGAGCCACCGGAGCTCGTTTTTCACGATCCCGGGCTACAATTGCTGACATGGCTGCTCCGATCGCCGCATTTACGCCTGTTTGGTGCAACTTGGGCGGTGTTCCCTTTGTGCCCCTGGACCGAAGGTGTTCTACGGTGTGCGGGCGTGGTGCACAGCTTGGTGATGGTAAAGTGGATGGCCGACCTTGTGGGCTGCTCCAAGTTTCTGAGCCCCGTGTGCGAAGCTCCGTTGCATCCCTCCCTCCTGAGGCGCCAGTGCGACTTATGGATATTCTGAGAGCCCTGGAAGATTTTCGTACTGCTTGGTGTGCCACTGCCTGTGACCTAGGGCGCAGTTTGGATGCGGTTCTCTCTGTTGTGCCCTTGCCTGCCCACGCACATTTGCGACTGTGTGGCGCTGAGCCTCATCCTGTGCCCGACTACGGCGGACTGCCTGCCCAGGTGTGCCCGGAGGGGCTAGTGATCTGCGCTCTCGATACCCCCCCAATGCTGTCCGCGACGGGGATGCTGCGGTCGGATGTCTGGGTGCTTGCTCAGTGTGTGGGGTCTCGTCCACGGACGCCATCTTTGGATACTCCAGTATTGATGACTAGAGGCGCTTTCTACGCTCTCCTGCGGCTGCTGCTACCGCCCGGGCCGGGAAGGCTGTTCCAGGGTGATGTCTACCTTTCTATCGCTGCTGCACGCCTGACAGTGGATTGGACAGACTTTATTAGACGGCGTTCTGATTTCCTGGGGTCACACGGTTTGTTTGTCCCATTCAAGATGGCTACGGTGCTGCTGGACCACGTCGACATTCTCGATCGCAAGGGACAAGGTTGATCTTTCCCTCTCAATCACCGTGATACCGTATACTGTTGGGACTGGAGGTGAAGAACGGTACTGTGAAGCTGGACTTTGTCGTTACGCCGGGCCGGGGGGGGGTGGGGTGGGGGTGTCTCCTCCTATGTTCAGACTGTTGTTGCTCGTACCGCGGGGTTGCTGATGGATAGTCGGGGATGTTCTACGTTTATCTTGTATTGATGATGGGGTCTAGGGTTGGGCGGCCTGAATAGTGACCTCCGAGAGCGGGTCTGTTTCTCTCCTCCTCCACTCTTTTTATATACTTTCCCTACTGTGGGGCAGTTCCGGGGCGACAGGCACGCTGTTAGTGGGTTTGGCCGTAGCCATTACAGGGGTGCGGGGTGGTGGGTGAGGGGGGGGTTTGTTATTTTAGTTTGTTTTGTTCTATGGTCCCTATTGCTCTTTTCCGGCTTTGGGAGGGTTCTTTCCTCTCTGTGGGGTTGGCTGTTTCGGGGTCTCGTAACCTTTTTCTTCTTGTGTTTCAATGGATCTTTGAATCTTGTTCCTGGGATGGGCTTCCTGTGGTTACGCTTGGCACTGTTATCATGTTTATTGCTGCCTATTGTTCCTGTATAGTTGCTGCATGTATGGCCCGCCTCCACTCATACATGGGGTACGCCCCTCTTGCCGCGTTTCTTTTGGGTCCCTTAATGTAAGGTGTATACTCCTTCCTGTTGCAGCCCCCTCACTTCTCTTTGCTTTAAAAATGTAAAACCTCCTATCCTGAGTTGCGCGCCCCACAGTCGCTTCTGGCGTCCTTTTTTATATCCTGACTGTATATTGATATTCTGTTTTCCATTATTTCTCGTCTATTTTTGCGGCCGGCCAGGATGGTTGTGGGCCTGCGCATGTATCTCCTGTTTTTGTCTCAATAAAGGTATTAAAAAAAAAAAAAAAAAAAAACTGTTCCTACATTGTATGTGTGCTGTACAATGCAGTACACATGCAAAGTCAGAAAAGAAAGGAGAAATAAAAACATTTGTCCTGTTAATGCCTGCTTTCAAGTGGCGTTCGTTTATGATGCAGAACCCTGTGTCCTATTGTTAGTAGATAGGGTTTTGCATCAAATATCATGGGTGGAAGCATGGGAACGCCCATGTTCCACCCATAGAACTCTCCTTTTACTCTAAGTAATGCAAAGCAGCACTTTGCGCTGGTTTGCTTTACTTTCCAAATACTTTCCAGGGCAAAACAAGTTTTGCACTGGGAGTTAAACTACTAAAAAAACATTTTGTACTGCTTTGTATCACTTTTGTGACACAAACCCAGCACAAAAAGTTAGTGAAACTGCCCCTAGTTTCTTCTTACACTATATGAAGGAGAAGGCTGCTCTCTAGTGGGTGTTAAACATGGTCCCATATCCCCAGTTTACATGTTCCTGTGATCCATTTTGACTTACCATGTACCTGGGTCAGATCACGGTCCCTATTTTGAAGAATACAATTGGTGTTACATTGTTTGGTATCTTCCTGTACCTACCCTGTGTGGACTCACCAGTTAACCACAGTGAGCACTCATTGATAAGATCAGCTTTAGCTGTGCATCTTTCTTTACAAGGTCTGCCTTCTACTGCTATTCAGATCACAGTAGGGTGTTGGTGGTAGTGTCGTTTTGGGTGGTGCACGTGTTAGTGTATGTAAATTAAATGTATGTGGGTGTGGGCATGGTTCTCTGGTCATAACTGGCCTGAGTTGTGCTAGTGCTCTGTGTAGTTGGGATTGTGCAGTCGGGATTTGATCCAGAAATTGATGTGGGTTATAGACTTCTGTTGGTGTGGTTAGTTGTGCAGAACTGCTTTAGGCACATGGTGATGCACCAGGTGTGAAGGTGTGCCATGATCGAAGTTGTGTCCATGTTGGTTCGAGGTGATAGTTGTGTGGGAAAGCGCAGATTGCATCTTGCAGTGAATTGCTGTAATATTGGTCGATGTGTAGACTGGTGTATGGGTGATATGGGTGGACTTTGTCTACGTTTTCTCTACAGCTGAGCCACATAGTTGCAGTGGGAGAGTGCAGGTGTGGTTAGGATATTGAGATGTTGAGCTGGTGACTTGCAAATGTGTGATGTCTTCTGTCTTGTTCTGCAATTAGGGCTGGGGTATGGTTTTTGGTGAGTTTTGTGTGTAATGAGGTGTGGTGAGTGGTGAAGGAGTGTGGTTTGCTGTATGTGAGAGAAGAGGGTCAGAGGTGAGTGGGGAAATGGTGGATGCAAACCAGGAAGATATGAGGTATATTGTTGTGTTGTGACCAATATTCTTGGCTCTTATGCCCCACATTTCCACCAATATGACCTGAATGTCCACCACACAGCACCCAACAGGCCCATTAAACAGGAACACTGTTGGTGTATGGATTGTAACGGTGTTAAGTGCAGCAGGGTGCCGCATGTAGAGTCAGAGTGGCAGTGTGTTGGTTGTGAGGAATGAGCTTGTGCTGGAGTTTGTTTGGTGTGAGGATGAGGTTGATTTCGAGGAATAATGGGGTGAGAAGGAGGTGTTAAAGAATATGTGGGATGGCAAGTAAAGGCGAGCAAGGGGCAGGGGATGTATTGGAGTGAGATGTGTGGGTGAGTTTTGGTTTTACTGTAATTAAGGTAGTTATTGTGGAGAAGATGTCAAACTGACTGACTAGGTGAGAAGTAATGGTGTAATGAAGGTGCTGGTCAGTAGAGTAGTGGAGGAGTTGTGAGGGGGTGAGATGAGGAGTGTAGGGAATAAAGGGGGTAGAAGGGCAGAATTCAGAGAATGGAAGAAGGGGCATGAGTGGATTAACAGTCATGGGGTGCTGGGTGGCAAGGAAGAGAGGGAAGTAGTGTATGGGGTAAGGTATGAGGATGTTATGGGAATGATCGACAAAGAAGTGGAAGATAGACTGGGCAGAATACAGAGAGAGGAGGGGTAGTGATGGAAGGTGTGAATGAGGATGGCTAATATTCCACCATGAGCAGGATGAGAGATGGATAGTTGGGTAAACCCAATAGAACAGGTGAGACCATAAGAGAGGAAGCTGGGGGTGATGTAAGAAGATTACAGGGAAAAAGGAGTTGAAAGATGATATGTAAACTGAGGGTGTTGTGGAGTGCAGTGGGTGGCAGGTAGAGGAGTTGAGTCAGGAATCAGGGATGAGAGTAGGTTGGAAGTGGTGGTGGAGGTGTGGAGGAGTTTGGTATAGAGAGAGGGGAGATTGATGGTAGACAATGCTGGTCAAGGAAGAGGGTGGGAGAGAGAAAGAAGGAGGTGGTAGTAGCAGGCAGCAGGAGGAAGGAAAAGAGAAGGTTGAGGGGTGTGATAGAGAATGATCGCTGGTGAGGCGGTATGGTGAGTTAGGGAAAGAGGAGAGAATAGACATCAGGAGGTACAGGAGTGTGATGAGCAAAAGGGAGAGACCTTGAGTTAGAAACCAATATGAAGGGTTTGAATGGAGAAGGGAAGATGTGTATGTGCAAGTCAATAATGTCCTGTGCTGGTGTGTTAATGCTGGAGTTGTGAAAATGATGTGTTTTGTTTTGTATAGTGGAGAGAGGAAATGTGTTGTATGGAAAGGGAAGGAGAAAGCGTATGGAGATGGTACTGCACTGTGGCACAGGTGTGCTAATATTTGGGGTTCATGTGTTCAAGTGGTGTGTAGTGTGTTGTGTGGGGAGAGGGTATTGCCTTGTGGTGCAGGTGTGTTTTATTTGGACAGGCAATTATGTATTTGTATATGTGGGGAGGAGCAGAGAAAGTGTGACTTTGTGTACTGAAATTTGATTACAGTGTGGTGTGATGGTTGTTATCTTGTGGTGTCAGTGTGAATTTGTTGCAATTGTTTTTGTGTTTGTGAGTTGTGTGGGGGGGTTGAGAGCGAGGTCACTCCCAGGACTTCAGGAAACGTGCCTCGAATACTATGTTTTAGAGATTGAGATGTTCCTGTAGTACTTAGTTGTAAATGGTTATATCCAAGTGCTATGAAGAGCAGTGTCTTGAGGAGGTCGGTGCAGGGATTTAATGAGAGATTGATGCAAAGTATATTGGTGCTGAGTATCTATGACCTAAATGGTGTTCAAATTGTAATGTTGGGATAGTGCTATGGCTCTCTGGTAGAGGTTCTGTGTGAAGGCCGAGGTTGGATCGAGGTTGCCATGTTGTGATTTTGTTAGGATGGAGAGTTGAAGAGCCAGGTTTTAAAACCTTTCCTAGTGGCCAAGTGGTCCAGTTTTGTGTGCATGTCCATGGGCATAAGTTCTATACGCCTGCTACCAGGTCACAGAGTTGCATATTGCCAGTCTGTTTCATCCTGAAAGGGTTGGTTTGTGGTTAGGAGGGTGCTTCTGGATCAGAGGGTCCATGCAGGCTGATGTTTTGCTTGGATATTTTCTCAGGAAGTAGCTTCATGACCATGCAGTGTAAGGCTGCTTGTGGATCATTGTGCTTTGTACTGTGCACGTTTAATTGGTAACCACTATGGCATGTGTAGTACTATTGGTTTTTTTCTCTTAAGTTGATGTGTAGTAGGAGTGTTGCTCCTGCATATTGTACCTTCTGCAGTTTTCTTGTGAGGTACACAAAGGATGGAGTGCAGGAATAAGGCATTTACTTAGCCAAGAGTTGAGAGAATTAGTGACATGGAAGGTAGGCTGAGTAAGGAACTTTTGGACCTGACATCCCTGGTGTGGTTCTCCCCCAACTTTTTGCCTTCAATCCTTTCATCTTTTTGTTGCCCTTATTGTTACTGGCCTTAAGGCTCTCAACACTTTACTTCTACTAAGCAGTGAAAAGTGCTTCTGCTCCCTCCCTAAAACATGGTAACATTGGCTTCCAACCAATTGACACATTTAATTCAGTTGTAAGTCCCCAGTAAAGTGGTACTATCTGTACCCAGGGCTTGTAAGTTAAATGCTGCTAGTGGGACTACAGCACTGATTGCGTCACCCATATAAATAGCCCTTTTCAACATGTCTCAGGCCTGCCTTTGCAGCCTATGTGCACAGTTCTAAACTGCGTGGCCCAAAGTTTCCTTTTTATTAATACATATAAGTCACCCCTAGTATAGGCCCTAAACTACCCATAGGGCACAGTGCAGTGAATTAAAAAAGTTGGACTATTACTTTTAAATAACCTGGTAGTTAAAAACTGTTCCATTTGTTTTTCACTACTGCAAGGCCTACATCTGAAATAGGATAACACTGGGTTACCTTATTACATTCCACAAGTTATAATGTTCAATTGGTAGCAGGCAGGAATGTCGAGTTTGGTCTCTAAATAAGTTTAATTAAAAACCTTCTTTAATGGTACAGTCAGGTTTTAAGTCACAGTTCTGAAAATGCCACTTTTAGAAAGTTGTCATTTTCTTGTCCCCACTACTTGGTGCGTGCAGCCTGTATCCTGTATGTGTAGCTATCAGTTTGTCTTTGTACATTGCTCCCAGACAGTGTGACAAAGGGGGAATAGGTGTTGGCAGTATGGGCCGTCTTTGACCTGATAGGGGGGCGGAGCTGTCATCTACCTCACTTGCACATCAGAAAAGCCCTGCTTCAGCAAATTCACAAAGCGTTTCACAATAATCTTTTGTGCCCCCAGACATGCTGGGGTCAGGGTAGGAAGGCAAAAAATTCCAGACACCTCTGTAGTGGGAGGACTCTAGACGCTTCTCCCACTTCAAAGTGGGCATCATGTATAAATAGTGGATCCTCAGACCCAACTCTCCAGGACATTTCTGGACCTGTGAAAGACTCAGAAAAAGGACTGATGTGCTACTCTGCTTCAAAAAGGACTGCTACTCTGCTGCCTAAGTGAAAAAGACTAGACCTGCATCTTGAACCCAGGACCACCACCAGAGTGACTCCAAGGGCTAGCTGGCTGGCCACCTGATGAAAGCCTCAGGGACAGAAAAGGCCCCAACCACACTTACCCCTGCTTCTGAAATCTGCCTGCTGTGAGTCCTAACCCCCCAAATGGTTCCACTTCAGGCCTAGACCATGGGAAGTGGGCCTAAAGCATTTTTTCCCCAGCCCAACTGTGGTCCCAAGCAAAACGATGCAGTGCAACGCATCGCTCGTCGCCTTGGAACCGCCGATGTGCAACACATCCTCGTGCAGGACCTCGCATACCCACTGCTCCTTGGAACCGCTGCTACCTGATGCATCCTCTACACAGGGCCTCACTTTGCAGCCCTGCAGCTCCTCGGAAATGCCACTGTGCAGCGAATCTTCAATGCAGGATCTCGCAACACTCAACCAGGATTTAAGTTACTTTGTTCAGCAGTCCTAACTAGATCCTGTATCCAGCCAGTGCTCCATCGGCCTAAACTTGTGACTTTGTCCCGGTCCACCATGAACAGATAAAATTGCAAATCTCTAGTTTTACTAATTGGATTTGTGTTGTTTTGGGGTCAAATAATGTATTACACTTTACTCTATTTTTCTAGATTGGTGTGGGATTTTATAGTGTAGTTTATTCATGTTATTACTGTTTGAAGTGCTGCATAAATACTTTACGCATTGCTTCTAAGTTAATCCTGACTGCTTTTGTACGAAGGTATCAGGGGAATAAGCACATGCTAATTTGGGGGTTACTTGTGTTTCAAATTGTGGTTGCTGCTTGAGTAGGGTTTCACCCCCTAAGCCAGTAATCCAATTTCCTACAAGAGCTATCCATAAAAGTGTGTGGAGGTGCAAAAAACGGGGTTGGACTACTTTATTGATGCATGGTTCCATCATGAGGCCCATTCTTTTTCACCTTGGCAGGGTTCACAGGACATTGGGTAGGTTGCCATAGTTGAAGATGTCAGTTGCGCCTTGGTTAAGCTTCAAGTTGTTTCTGAGCATGTACGTGTTAGTAGCCTTATGCAGGCCAGTGCATTGGCAATAGTGGAAGCTGTAGTATCGGTGCCTGCCTCAGTTTGAGGTTTCTCTGTATATAATAGACAGGGTGATTTAAACATTATGGGAAGTTTTATGTGGTTGTTGCCTATTGAGAAGCGTATAGAACTATGGCAACTGACTGTACAGAAGAATTAACCTCACCGTAACATTTGAGATTGTTCCTGCACAGCCGAAGAGCATGTTCCAGAGTCGGTCTGTCACATATTCAAAGGACAACGTGCATCAAGCAAATATCTTCCGGAGCATATCGAGCTTTTCTCCAGTGGCTTCCACACAGCACTGATAGGAAAATGTATAGGCAACTTTATCCAGCAAAGTGGTATCTGTCTGTATACCACACATCCTCAGACAGTTTATCATAATGTCAGTATCCTTGTGAAGGGAAAAGGAATGGCTTTCCCAGCTTTGTCCTTAACATGGCAAAAATGCATTAGGATGGTGGGCAACATAATACAAGCCTCTGATGTTTCATTCAAATTGTATCTACCCTGGGATGAGCTACAATATTTCACTGACCCCCACACACAGTCAAAATAGATAAGTAATTTGGATGTGGGTAGCTAGGATGCACACACAGCATATTTTGTGATCATGTAGCGTGCCGTGCTGCCAGGAATGCCAATGGAAATGGCTGACAAGTGTCAGGCATTGCTCAAGAGTCCTATTGGGTACCTGATCATCCTCCACCATTGAGCCGAGGGCAGCAAGTGACATTAGTATAGTTACCTAGTTTTTCAGTGGTTATCACTTTTGCCAGCATAGTGTGAAAAAATCAATAAGCTCCACAAAGTTACAAAGTGTGTTTCACAAGAAAAGTCCTCTTGTACATTCCCAAAGTGTGCCCAAACTTCTATATGTTTCTGGAGCTATATTTTCTATCTTCCCTAGCTTAAGAGTAGAAGAATGGTTTTACAATTAAACTCCACGAAGTTCTGCATGGATTGTTAAAATATCACCAACATCTTTAGTACACGTTGATTTTATTCCCTTTGAAACGTGCCTCCTGAGCCATCTACTGCCTATTAAATAAATGTGTTCTCCTCTACGAGTAGTAGCCTCGTAGTGGCTTCTTTCTGGAAAGTATACATGACCAGTCCATCACAGCCAAGCCGAGTTTCGTCTTTTTCCTGAGGCAAGTGCCCACTGGTCCGATCTGCAAGCCGTCATCTAGGCCACACCATGTCTACCAAAACTCCCTGGACTCCAGTTTGTCTGCCATTTCGTCCAACATCACTAAAAAACATGTGCGTTCTATCCCTAATAGTGTTTGTTCATCCCACCATTCAGATGCTGCACTAGGAGGTCCTTACGTGTTAGGAAAGGAGGAGGTGCTGGTGGTGGGGGTTCCGATGTCAGAAAATGGGAAAGTAGTCAAGTATTGCTTGCACTCATAAAAGTTAACCCCCTGTCCTCGAATCACCCACGCCCCAGCCACCCCGCCCCAATCGCCCTCACCCCTATCAATCTAACCCCTATCACCCTCAGCCCTGTTGACAGCATTCCAACCTTCCCTTACTACAGATTGAGTCCAGTTAAGTTACTATTGAGCTAACTGGCGGTTGTTCATAAGTAAAGGGGAGAGGCCCAGACAAGATGCATAGAGTGCAGGGCTGGCGGTCATCACCTAGTTTATTTTGTTGTGCATTTATCTCAGCATGGAGACTGGTACCTGTTAGACCTTTGAAAGCAATTAGTGACATTCAGTAGGTGTAGCATTTGATTTAAGAGGGCACCGCATGTCTAGCAGAGAATCTTGATGCTTTTAGATAGCAGCAAACCGGCTATGGATGTATGAGCTCATTACGAAGACCGGGTAATCCTCAGTTACCCCCTAACATGACTTGCTGGCCAAAATACAATTTACAAGATATGTGTGGAAATCTAGAGACCAGGAGTATTTCACCTGAGACTCCACCTACTAAAAGGATGTTGAGTCCCTGGGTGAAACTCTGGGGCAATGAGGAATAACAAGCATAATTGGGACTGAAATTACCAGCAACAGACTCGTAATAAGGTCCCTAGTTCACTAAATGCTGCTTTATTGAATCCGATTGTAATTCACGGCTCTCGGGTGACAGCCAAATGAGCATTTCACTTTATTGCTGGGTCTTTAAAGGTTCCTCTATTAACCCAGTCCTGTGTCACTAACAATCACTAAAAATAAGAATTGTAGAATGTTAGTGTGTGTGATGGTGTCTGTGCAGGGTTTGAGGTCTGTTGTAACATTGTTCATCTTATGGCCCATTTAACAGCCATATTACAGAAGGAGCAGCTTTTGCCACTCCCCACAAAATGAGGTAAATGTATTTCCAGATTCTTCTGCCCTAATCTTGAGGTATCTGAGAGAATCCTGATAGCAAGAGAGAACAAACAGGAAATGAAAAGTAGTGGTCCACGTGCACTTGGAGAAGGTGTAATGGCAGTAGTTCACTTTTGTTTCACTCTAGGCATCACCTTATAAATATAAGACAACCACTAGGAATAGGGTGCTGATAGCATGCTTTATTTCTAAATCACAATACTATCACCAGGAGGTTCCATAAATTAAACTTCAACAAATATTAATGGCTGCATTGAAAGCACGACATCACATTAAAGTGACTGACAATTTGCATCTTTTCAACAACAGTTGTGCTTCTTCACTGTGGTTCATCGCTTGGTTGTTCAGTTTTGACATTGTAAATTAAAGATCTACTTCTACCACACACAACACAATCACTGCACCCCTTGAACCTCCCAGGTTCTCACTGGTTCTGCTACCTTGAGTGCAAAATAAACTTGCTTTCATGAGGGTATGGCCAGGTAATGGTACTGCTGCAAGCTAATTAGGCAGTCAAAATGGCAGAAACAGTCTTGGAGAAATATGAGTGAACAAAGCGCTGGCCGCTAGCACTTTGAACAAAACATTTCTTTCATGTCTCTGTAAAACAGTTTACGGTTCAGTTCCTTTGTAAACACGCAAGTGTTGCATACATGAGGGTAGTTGCAAACAACACCTGCATTTTACATTCTTATGGTCACATAAATAAATTATGTTCTTGCAGGTCCGAATGGACCGTGCATGGCATCTTTTCTTGTGTGTAGGTCTCTTCAACGGGGAGTTTCTCCACCCGCTGAGGCTTTCTTAAACGTCAACATTGTGTTGAGGCACATCGATTAGTTAACAGTTGAGCAGGGTATTCGTTCCGTACGAAACTTTCTCCTGCTAATCAAGTAGTTTTACAAGTTACATTTTTGAAAAATGTCAAAAAATAAATGGTACAAAACTCCATAACCGTTATCTTCGGCTATATACAGTATGTATGTACATGTCAATGAAAAATGATTTAAGTTCTTAAGTCAAGCTACAATGACAAAAAGTCATGACGTATATCCTTGGACTTTGTCTCATCTAGTTAGGTACAAAAATATTTTTATATTTACAAATCAGATATTGTAGTCCATGTGCGATCCACTTGTAATAAACAAGTGTATAGAAAATAGATCAAGCTGTTTAAATTGATCGGACATTAATGTTCACAGTTGCCATATCGTTTCCAAAGTCATTTGTGAGTTTTAGTGTGTAAAGTCCGCCATCTTTCTTTTTAATATCCATGATGATAAGTGTGGTAAGGTCTTCGGTGGTCTCCACGTGGAATCGGCCCTGCTGCTCTTGACCCGCGACCTGTGATCCTCCACATGACCATTTGATATCAGGAGTAGGGTCTCCTGAAAAGGCACAAGCCACTGTGAGTACTTTTCCTTCATCAATGCTGATATCAGAGGGAAGAGCTTCAATTTTGGGAGGGATTCCTTCATGAAATATAACGAAAAAAAAGTTACATAAATGCATGATGTACCAAAGAGATGTTCCCCTGTAGAAAAAGCGTATTACGGTTAAACAAAGTTTCTATCACTACCAATAATGTTTTTCTCACCTTTCGAACTCCTTCCAACCCTGGTAAAAGATGAACTTTCCAGCTGGGACAGACTGGATGATGCCATAACACTGCTGGAGCTCATCTCTACAAAAGATTCTTTCATGGAGGACATGCTTTGAGAAGACATGCTTGCAAATTTCATTTCAGCCATGCTGCTGCTACTGCTGAAGGATGCCTCTTGTTTAGAGGCGGACATTTGCATTGCCTGAGAAGAGAAACTTTCCTGCATGCTCACATCACCACCTGTCCTCAAAACTACCTTTTTGGCAGGTTCTTCAACCAGAGCTGTGGAACATAGCAAACAAAATGAGAAGAAAACATAAATGACATCACCTACATAAGTGAGGTCATCTTAACTTAGATGTTCACATAAAAATGGAAATAATACATTATACTTGGAGTAGCTCCAATTCAGCTACACACAGAAGCATGAAGGCCATGATACCGGTAAGTAAAATTGTTGAGATGTTTAGAAGTATGGATCGATTTCAATTGTATTTCAACAGGCCAAAGAAAATAAATAATCAAAGTTATAGCTCCACTTGCGAGTTTTGCTGAATTTCTATCGCTTCGGTTCACTTTATTAGCAAATAGAAACTGCAGGCTTAAAGGAGATTTCATTATAGTTCTGTTACTTATAAAAATGCATATTTCCACTTCTATGTAGAAATCTAAGAACAACTTGTACACATATACACGTTACTACAAATAATACAATAGACAATAATTTATGGTGCTTAATGTAATTGACTTGCATGTTTAAAATACATACACATAGAATTGCAATGAAAGGTATGTAGCGACTCAGGGCCTGATTTAGAGTTTGGCAGATGGGTTACTCTGTTGCCAACGTGACGAATATCCTGTCGCCTCATTATATCCTATGGCGGAAGAATATCAGGTCTGCCATAGGGTATAATGCAATTGTAATAAGGCGTACAGGATATCCGTCAAGTTTATGATAGAGTATCCAGTCCGCCAAACTCTAAATCTGGCCAATTTTTGTGCCACCTATTGAAAATTCATGGTCTGACTTTGTATATTGTTTTTTTCCCTCCAAAATCACAGTTTGTACAGTGTTACCTTCCTACCATACCCGGCTCACTGCTTATCATTTTGAGGCTTGAATCAATATTTTCCTATTCCAGTGGCGGTATAATGAGGGTTGATGGAAGATTAGACGTGATTCACAGGTTGACATGATGCCATTTACACGCCAGCTCATGGAGAAGAGACGACTTTACAACAATTGTTTATATTATGCATCAGAATGTTGGTGTAAGGGAAACTAGAGGGAACAGATCTAGGGTGATCCACTGGTACAGAAAATGCATTGTGGGTCACAGACCTGATCATTGCTGCAGAGAGGTATATTATTTAATGTAGACATCTATTGTCATCCTCTATATGGTTATGTTACTATAGTGCAGCTTGAGTTACCCTCCCTGAACTTTGAACTAGACCGGCTCCATTTCCAACAATCAGTTGACCCTCCCAAGACTTGATTTTCTCCGTCTTAGGGCTGGGGTTATTAGAACTTATTATTTTATGTAGCCATCCATATACATTTCTTTTTTTTCTAATGTTAATCATAAAAGAGCGGGTGTAACCAGTTTGTGTTGGTAAATGATCCCATTTTCATTGTAATTAATTGTATTTCTTTTTTTATATTTCTGCATTTGTAGAATATTTCAGCATAGACTGTTTAGCTTGAGCCAAAGGCCCATGTTTGAAAGTGAAGTTTTACTTCCATAATGCCGCTTTGTTGTTCTGGGTAAAAGGGGTTCACCTTTCTTTCATAATGACACTATTTATTTGTTTAGAGTTCTTATAAGTAGGTCCCCATTACCAAGGATTCTGCTGCTATTTACTCATACATTAATCCTTAGTTCTAGGAGTAAGGTTAACATCAATTACTTAGCCCGGTGTACCACAAGAGTAAATAACACCCACTTATTGCAACGTCTTTGTCAGTGGAGCTGTGAATCTTTAAGACTGCTACAAAAGAATCTGTCGCCATGAACACAAGGGTGAATGATATAATAAGTTGCTTTTTTTTAATAGAAAACTTAAACGCTCTGTTCTTCCAGGTGACCACTCTAAAACGTGGAAAGCAGACAATACGTATTGTTTTGTTTTGTTCTTGGAACTATACTCTAGTAATGAAGATAGAAGAGGTTAATTCAGGCAACCATCAAAAGTCAATTTCAATATTTGTTATCATCAAGAGTGTAAGGGTGTTTCCTGGCCCACTGTAGAAGACACAGCCGTTTCAATCTGTGTGTAGGTAACATGGCCAGTTCTCGAGCAAGGAAAGGCTACACGGAGGTTTAAGGCTCCACCAGCAGGGGAGACAGACTGCAAACACGAGAAGCCAATAAGGCCAATGGGTGGAGCAGCAAGCCGTCACTTCATGTAAATTATGGGGCCTGAGTAAATATTAGAGAGAGTATAGCGGGACTGGCAGGCGCATGTCACGCATTCATCACATTTATTTGATTCATTTCTTCTAACCTAGAGTCAACCTTTTTCCACCAAAACACCATAAATCAATCTGACATTTTACAGTTTCTCACAGACTCACTCTGTCCGATCCACAAAGTAATGCACGAAAGACAAACAAAAAATATTTACACAGAAGGGGCGTGGCTACAAATAACGCAGCAGGTACAGTGGCACCAGAGCCCAGCTACATAACGGCAGTTTTTTGCTACTCTGCAGGGGCATGGAGGGGCCATTTCCTTTGATTGCATTAGGGCCCATGGCACACTTGCTACATTTACACAGAAGAATAGTATTCTGAGCATCAACTTACGGAGCACAGTCAAGGATGCAGTGGCAGAGCACTGGCCGTGGAAGTTCTTCGCCTTCACAGTATATTTACCGCTGTCGCTCTCCAATGCATTCCGAATTTCTAGCGTGTAGATGTTCTTGGCCCGACTTACTTTAATGTTTGATGACACAGCAACCTGGAGAAGCAAAGTAATAATGTTATATAGTGCTCTTATGTGGTAAATGTTTAACCTGACCCTTCCTTAGCTTGGCAACTATATGAGAACATGGAGCACGCTGGGTTTGCACCTTGACTTCATGATCACCTAAAGGTTTGTATTAGAAATGTAGGTTGCACATTAGTATGAATTATGTGACCAAAGTATGCGGTAAGCGTTGCGCCACAATGCTGCAGCTGTTTCCAAAACTGAACAGTGTTAGATCAAGTTTTCCCTGAAAATACCCGTACCATGATCTAGTGTTGCCATTTACTTTGCAAATTGATATATGTGCCAGGCAAGCTCAAGGCCATGAAACTTAGCACTACTTCGCTTTGATGGCGTGCATGTATCTGTAAATAGCATGCGTTGCAAATAGTTGACACACTTTCATGAGCCAGGTGGGCTCGCTAAAGATTTGATGCAAGAGTCGACATACAAAAAGCTAGTTGAACCCACTGGTGAGCAACAGTCATTATAAAGGGAGGCGGATTTTGCCATTGGCCTTTTTTTATTTGTGCAATGGATGTATGAGGTGTGCGAGGAAGTGTGGGTGGAGTATTTGCCCAGTACCCGATTTCCCCATTGCCCGCTCTTTGCTGGGGCGCTGGGCCTAAGATGTTCAAGGAAGTGTGGGTAGAGTGTTTGCCCATTACCGAGTTTTCCCCATTGCCCGCTCTTAGCTGGGGCGCTGGGCCTAAGATGTTCAAGGAAGTGTGGGTGGAGTATTTGCACATTACCAAGTTTTACCCATTGCCCGCTATTTGTTGGGTCGCTGGGCCTAAGATGTTCAAGGAAGTGTGGATGGAGTATTTGCCCATTACTGAGTTTTACCCATTGCCTGCTATTTGCCGGGGAGCTGGCCCTAAGATGTTCAAGGGAGTGTTGGTGGAGTATTTTCTTCTTATCCACTCTTTGCTGGTGCACTGGATGTATGAGATGTGCGAGGAGGTGTTCTAATCTCAAGGAGTGACTATCTAGCTCACAACTAACTTGCTGAGATAAAACAGGAAACTCAATTCTGAGGAACAATGCGCAGGGCTCTGCAGGGTTTGTTATGTAGGTAATTGCTCCAAGGCCATTCTGCAGCCACCAATGAAGAAGCTGAAAACTAGAGAAGGACCTCAGTGAATGGTTTTGTCAAAGAGACTGAGACTGAATGGAGAAGCCAATGAAATCTTGGCCTAAAGAGCTCTTAATATACATTGCTTGAGACTAGGATTATGTTATTATTGGTCAAGGTGGGGGACACACCTCCCTGTGGGCACCAGCAGAAGTAGCCTTGCACACATACATGATAAAAGCAGGTTTTCAAACCTTTCTGCTATATTTCTCAGGGGGCTTGTGCAATGTTACGCGTCTTCCAATAAGCCTCTTTGCATGTTAGCAAAACTGTTGTTGCGTAGGTAAGGGGAAAGGGCACATGCCAAGTTTCAGTTGCTTGGGGGTGGGTATTAGTGCGGGGTAAGGGCTTGGCAAATAAGCAGAACCTAATCTCTATTGAGTGCAAAGGATCGAAGGCTTGGAAGCAGATGTCAAGAGCTCCACATATGGTCTGCGTCTTACCTTATGTAGATATTGCCAGATTGCAGTGACACACGTCGGCGTTGGTGCATTTTTCTAGATGCACACACCAGAGACATGCTTTACGAACATAAAGCGCTACAGGAATCGCTCACGTGCAATGTTAAATCTTAAGAAATCAGAAGTTACTTTGAAATGAACGAGGGCTTTGCCCGTGAGTTTCTTCAACTCTTACAGTCTTACCGTAGTCCCGGCATGAAATATAACCACAATGTGTTTCTTTTTACGGGATTCCTCTAGGCACAATCAATTAAATTGAAAATCTCTATACAGCTGCGCCTTGGTTAGAAACGGTTGTATGTTCCCTTAAAATATATGAACCTAATTTAAAACTCGTTAAAAGGTAAAGTAAAGCATGTTATATTTACCACACGTGAACGGGCATGTACAACAAATGAACATCAAAATGGAATATCCAGATTGGATCAGAGTCTATAAGAAGCCACGGCACAGGGATTTGAAAATTGTTTGTTTATGTGCCACTGATGTGGGAAAAATAGGAGCTGCATTTAATACGAAATGCACTTTTCCGTTATATTAAAAACGTTTGACGTATTGGCCATTCACAGGTGTTATACCAGGACCCAGGTGTACCTCAAGGAATTCGGATTTATAAAGGGGTGATCAAAATGGATAGGGCAACAGATAAGTATAATATTAAAATGTCCCTCTCTTACTTTTCTACCACCACCAGCCATCTGGCGTGTCCCCTTAAATTTGATTCCTACTTTATCACAATCCCTATACATTTTTACAAAAGAAGAGCTTCCTATCTTAACATCTAAGTGTGAGAAAGTTAAATACATCAACTCCCATGATTTTGCAGCAGAAAGGGAAAGTTACACAGCCTCTTGCTTCAAACGAAACAAATTGTAGTCATAATTGGTTACTCACGGGCAGGTTATCCTTAAACCACTCAACGTCAGGGTGAGGATCGCCAGCTATTTCACAGGTAAAGACTACATTTTGACCTTCATCTGTGTTTTGAGACTTTGGTTGAGTAATAAATGCTGGTGCATTAGCAGACTCTTTTGAAAATACCAAATCGAAGTGGCATTTGATGGTTCCTTGTTCCGTCATCCCCTCGCAGGTCAGTATTCCTTCGTCTTTATGGCTCGTTTTCTTGATGGTCAAGGTGTGGTCGTTTCCGGAGACCCCATACCTGTAATCTTCAGAGTTTTTTAGTTCTACTCCATTCAAGACCCATTTAACTTGAGATGCGCCAGGGATGTTGGCCTTCAGGGTGACCTTCTGAGCCTCCAACACACTGAGCTTGGACATGGTGGCCTTCACTTCCGTTTGAGATGTCTTGACTTCTTCAGAAACAAGCTCCTTCTTTATGACTTTCTCCTGGATGACCGCCTTTTCATGAGCAGCCGTGGTCGCCTTCTTCTGCTCAACCACCGCAGTGTGCTTAGCTGTGAAATGAAACACAGTTTTACAGATCAGCATCATTATGTGATCTTATTCTGCTGCACCATGTACCTACAAGACTGGTAACATATATTTTTCAAAGGAAACAACATCCATGAAGTGAAGGAAGGAAGGCTCTTTTCGTACACAAGTCACTGTTTGCACGCATAACAGGAGTCACATTTATAGCGCTTGTAAAACACGCCATCAACTGGCCATGGAACATTCTAATTCATCATGCAAATATACATCATACAAATTAACGCCTAAAATCTCTGCTCTCTCCTTATTTTAACAAGTTCTATACCCTACCAGTCTGACAGAAATGGAAATAACTATGGAAAATGTTTAAGGCAGACTTCGTGAACATTATGTGTAATGAGTGTGTTTCATAATCATTCCACGTTCCCTGTAAATTAATGTTTACACTGAGTTGACTTTAGGCCACATTCTTTTAAAATCTTTTTGTGGGACCGTTAGATGTCTGGTGTGTGAACAACATGGTTGTTGGAATTCTTTTGTGATATATACATTCCATAGATTTGTCATGGCTTATGATTATGCCCATTCCTAATGCCCTAATGAAATCAAGCAAAAGTGGGCGTGCGACTCTCCAAAAATATGGATACTTACTTTTTACGTTGATCAAGACACATTTTTATTTGTGGAATTGGAATGTGTTGTACATTCCGTTTGCCCCAATTTACCTACCTAGAAAAGTCACATTCTAGCCTAACAGTATGGAGCTTGCATTATTCAGTGATGACTGTGCCATTTTTCAGCTAATCAATGAACTGAATTTGTGTATGAGTAGGTAGGTGCATGATGGTTTTAAGATATTGCAATCTGCTTGACTGCTCTAGAGAGGAGTTGCTGCTAAGATACTGTTGGAGTAAATTATGGTCAAATAAAACTTGTCATTAGTAAGAGCCCGAGGACAACCACTGCTTTAGGGTTCAGAAAAAGACGGTTATTTCCTTATCCTATATGTTTTTTCCCTCTCTCCTTTATTGCTGTTTGATTTTTTTGGTTAAATATTTGTTGTACCTCATTTATATTAAGCATGTTCATTCAATGTGTCTTCTTGCATGTGCCAGTAAATATTACATGTAGGTGGATTTGACTTCTCTGGAACACTGTCTTCTACACCCACCAGAAATGTCACACTCTACACAGAACGTATGTCATCCATGTCATTCACCCCTATGTATCTATGAGGAAATTACATTAATTTTACTATTAAAAGTAACTTTCAATACGTTATAGTAGCTATGAAGTTGTAGAGGAACTTTAAGACATGATACAAAATACTTTTATTGCATAGAAAGAGCATACTACAAGAACGGCACATTATAATGGCAAATAGTTTGTAGTAGCTCTTTCAGATGGTGACAGAGGAAGAAACTAAAGAGAATGTCTTATTTACCCCATCCTACAACGAATGAGGCTAAATAGATGGAGTCGTTTACAAGCACGAGGAACATTTGTATGGTTTAAGCAACCCCGGTTTCTTCTCCTACGTTTTCAGGGTGCAAGACTGTAATTGTCCAGACAGTGTGATGAGGCATGTGGGTAGGAGTAATAATATCACGCTGATCAAGGCAGCATGTCCCTGAGAGGAAGACTAAGACTACCAGACTCACTTCATCTATTCACACAGACTCATTCTCCACATCTCTTTCTACACAGTGCCACTCTGTGAAATCACTGTGGTTTCCTGTCAATTGAATTGTCAGGAAGGATGTTCACTACCTCTGATATGTTACATATTATTCTATGGGTAGCTGTAACCTTAAGTGCTACATGAAATGCCAGATAGGACCAGCCCAATGGAATATGTAAGTAACCTTCCTCTTACCCGCAATCAAGTTCAGACGGAGACCATGTGTATTAACAGCTAACCAAAGGGGTGATCACTACAGTTTTCAGATCCTGAGAAATACAAATATATGAAATTCTATTTGAAAGCTCTGCACAGACTCACCGGAGTCCTGAGAGCCGGCTTGTAAGGGGGTCCCAAGTCAACAAAGAGCCATGAACCAGCACCAAACCGTTGCACCAAAATATTTAGTTCCAATTTAAAGTTCGGGCGGACTTTATTTAATTTTAGAGCATCAGGGGGTTTCTGTAGAATGCCACTGTTCCAACCAGGCAAATCAACTGCGTGTAATCGCCATTCGTGAACGCGGCAATTAAGGTCAGTGTTCAATGCGCTTTGAAGACTTCCCTTTGGCAGACATGTTTTCAGCTATCTAGTAATCAAAGCTGGAATTGTTAGCGTTGGTGTATCATGAAGATAACACAGTGTGACAGCTAATTTCTTAATACATAGATGACAAAGAAATCAACTTGACATGCACGATTATTCCTTCAATTGTTGCACAATTCTTACAGCGTTGTAAAGGTAAATATCAGGAGTTGTGTTGAGAAACCTTAACTTCATCAATAGGTACACTAGTGCCCTAACATTTGACTCAAACTAACAATCTTAATTGTAAGCAGAAGCTGTGGTCTTTGCAGGCATCAAGAGCATAAATATGAACAGCAGTGAATGATCATTTTTTAGAAAATGATCTTAGAGGTTAGCGGACATTGTTTCTCAAAAGAGACCCAGGGACAGAAGTGACACGCTAGCATGCCTTTAAATAAAGTGTTTTTTTTCTTTTAGAAAATTTGGTAAAAAGTAGAATGATTGATATTCATGCACTTATGGAAATGTTAGATTTTCTTTCAAGCCCACTTCACTTTTGTTAGTAACATTTCTACAATAACACATGCATAAAATGATTACTAACCTTGTTCTGTTAGACTTGACACTTGACTATAAATATCTTTGAACACTTTTCCGACAAATGCAAATGTCGTTCTGGAAACCCCAGCTTCTCCAACAATCTCACAGGCATATTCTCCTTGGTCAGCCTCCAGAATGTTGTGGATTTTCAGTTCATATGTTCCATCAGCCGCATAGTGAAAAGTGAAGTGGCTGTCTTCCTTCAGCTTTTTGCCATCTTTGTACCATGCCACCTCTCTGACATTTAAGACAGTACTTTCTACTGCGCAAGAGAATCTTACTTTATCCTTGCATGCTTCCACCTTCAATTGCTGGATGATTTTGGGAGGCGTAGTAGCTGGCAATTCAACTCTTTCTGCAGATGCGGTTCTCACTCCTGATGGTGATGATTTGGCTTTAGGGTGTGCAGATGTTGGTTCTGGGGATTTCACTCTTTTGGGTGATTTGATGGAGTCTGCAGATTTCCCATGAGGCTCTGGAGATTTCACTCGGGGTGGAGATGTAACAGTTTTCTCGGTTACCCGTGTTCGCCTAATTGTCAAAGTGAAGTGTGCTTCTTGTTTTCCTTCAGAGTTCTCCACCACCACAGTATAGCTTCCTTCATCTGAAGACTGAACTGCAGAAATTTCAAAAGTAGACTTGTATTTTGTTGATGTCACTTGGTGGCGTTTGGATGAAACAATCCTTTGGCCTGCCCGTAACCAAGTTACTGTTGGGGTTGGTTCACCATCAATGTCACAGGCAAATCTTGCAGGCTCACCCTCAGAGACTGTGAGTGAATGTGGCTTTGTTAGAATCTTTGCTGGTGCTGTCTTTTTGCTTTTGCTAGAGACAGTTTTTTCTTCCACAGCTTTTGCGGATGACTTGGTGACACTCTTTGCTTCTGAAGCGTAGGACACTGATTCTCTTGTCTCAGTCACAGATGACTTCATTTCCTTTATTTCAGAACTTGCCTCCATTGCAGAGGTTTTCTTAAAAGAGGAAATTGCATAATCTTCTGTTTTTGTCAACTCTGGGAAGACAGATGATGGTTTATCCTCATCTTTACGTCTCGATGTGTAGGTAGAATACTCTCCTCCTGCAATATCAAGTGTTGCATAGTCCGAAGCTTCTCCCTTATGATTTGTAGCTACAACACGATATGTTCCACTGTCTTCAATTTGACAATCCAAGATTTCCAAAGTCAAGACACCACTGGTATTAGTGAAATGTATCTTGCTGCTTTCCTGGATTTCAATGCCATTGTGATACCATTTGATTTCAGCTGTTGGTTTTGATTGAACATTAAGAATAAATCTTGTGTTCTGACCACAAGGCACACGATGAGATCGCATTCTTAATGTGATGCGTGGAGCATGATCCAAAGAGAAAGGCTGTTGAGTCACAACTTCATATTTCCTCTCAGCTGTCTTCTGAGTTTTCAGTGCTGCTTTCATTGACTCATACCTTGAGAAAATGTCAAATCTTGCAGATCGCTCAAATCTTGAAAGAGATCTTTCACTGGAGACAGGACTAGGGGATCGTGGCCTTGTTCTTTCAGGTGTTGGAGATCTTCTCTCTACTTCACGTTCCATAGCCGGTCGAGAACGAGGTCTGATCAATTCAGATACAGGGCGCATTAATTCAATATAACTTGGTGAAAGAGACCTTCTTCTTCCTAGCAGCCTGGAAACAGATGGAGATTTTCTGTGAACATGTTTTACTACTTGTTCGGTTTCCTCATATTCTTCTGCTTCAGATTTTATCTCAGTTACTACTCTTTCCCTTCTTGTTCTTTCTCTGATCTTTCCTTCCTCCTCCATATGCTCAAGCTCCCTTTTGTATTCAGAAAGTCTCTGAGATGTGGTGTATGGACGTAAAAGTTCTTCATCCTCTCTCTCATCCATTATACGTTGCCTCTGTTTTGCTGGTTTGTATGTAGCCTTATCATGGCGCTGTCGGAGTTCTGCATAACTGGTGCTAACTTCAGTCTTGGATGGTATTTGATAAGTTGAATATCTTAACTCACGGGCTCGTTCTTCATCTGTGACTGCTTGAGCCCTTTGTGAAGAATATTGGAGAGCAGACAGCTCAAACCGTAGTGGACTCCTACTTGGGGGTGAAGCAGAGAATCCTAATTCAAGTTCCTCCTCAAGGCGTAGCCTCTCCTCATCAACTCTCCTCATGGCCAAGTAGTCATCAACAGGAAGCAGCAATTCATCATCTGAAACATCACCCAAGGAACGCCTTCTTGGTCTGTAGAAAAGTTCATAATCAGGTGATGGTGAACGTCGGCGAGCTGGTCTTACAGTTTCAAGATCATCCTGTGATAGCTTGGGTATGCGCCACTTAGGTTTGTACTGGTCAGATATTCTGGGAAGTGGCATGACATAGAACTGCTCCCATCTTGAAAGGCGTATTCGCTTAGGTCTTTTCTGAACAATTCTTTCAAGTGGTTCAGGCATTTCATATTGGTCTCGTAATTTCTTATACCATTTCATTTCTGACATTGGCACAAACTGTTTAATGGTTTGATCCTCTTCAAGAGCAGTCACTGTATGCACTCGAGGTGCTGGGATTTCATATGGCATACGTAGTCTCTTTTCTGCCTTTCTTTCTTCTTTCTGGATTTCAAATTCACCTTTAACTGTTTTTGTGCTTACCGCTGGTTTGTAGAGAATAGCTGCTTCTCTTAGAGCTTGTTGTGCTATTGGCGTAAGTGGAACAGATTCAGTTCCAGCAAGAATTTCTGCCATTTTCAGTGTCTTATCAATCTGTTTCTGTACGTGAATTTCACGCTCTTCTTTAGACTTGTATTCTTTCTTGACATAGCGCATTCGTTCTACCTTCAAGTAAGCTTGGCAGCTTGTTGATCCAGCACTATTGGTGGCAGTCACTCTATAATATCCAGAATCTTCTGGCAAGGTGTCTGTAATGCACAAGGCATAGTAATCTAGACCTTCATGAATAACATCAATAGTTGGTCCTAATGTTAGACTTTGGCCATCCTTTTCCCATTTTAATGTTGGCTTTGGTGTGCCTGATACTCTAATTTCAAAGCGGACAGATTGACCTTCTTGACATTCTGCATTTGCAAGCAATCGTTTGAACATTGGTCTTAATGTATTGTCTGCTGCCGCTGGATGAGGAGCAACCGTGAGCTTAGCCTTGCAGCTGTCTTCACCATATTTGTTCTTTGCCACAACAGTGTATTCGGCATCGTCTTCTGCAGTCAGATCATTTATGATAAGCTGATACAGTCCTTTGTCAGATATGAAAGTGTATTTCTTATCATCTTCACCTGGTTTGATTTTCTGGCCTGATTTCAACCATGTTACTCGAGGTTCTGGGTGCACTGTTATAGTTACACCGAATCTGACCTTTTCACCCACATAAGCAGAGTGGTTAAACAGTGGAAGTGTGAACTCTGGTGGCCTTTCTAGAAGCCTCATGGTATCCACTCGGCGTTTCACCTTCTTTACAACCCGGCATCTGTAATAGTCATGTTGTTCTCTTACACCCTTAACAAATAATTCTGCATAGGAGCTGTCTTCACCATAATCATTGACTGCTTTGCACCTGTAAGTGCCGTCATCTGATCTTGTGATGTCTTTTACATATATTGTTGCTTGCCCATCTTGGTAGTTGATTTCATATTTATCATTGTGTTCTAACTGCCGAATTCCAAAGTACCAACTAACTTGGGTTGACTGGTCATAGTTTTCAATGTTGCAGGTATATTTAACATGACTTCCTTCTTCTGAAGCAGCATGCATTATCTGTCCAGTCAATGGGCCTATTTCAATCGGTGCAACCTTGACTTTAGCTGTTGTGAGCCCCTTTTGAGACCTTATAGCACCACCACATGATATGCGAGCCACAGACACAACAAAGTTCCATTCTTTTTTAATTAAGCTCTGGTAGTACCGTCGGTGCCGTAATGTTTTGATGACCTTAGTGCTGATCTTTTCTGTCTTTTGTTTCAGCCATGGGTGTTCAAGTGCTTCAACAGCTGACATACGCTTCTTTCTTTCCTTAGTCAACAGGCGGTCAACGAAATCCATTGCTTCAGTGCTTATTTCTTTGAAAGCTTCATCCTCGAAATTATACTCAGCATTGGTAATGCGTTCAATAATTTGTTGATTTGTTTCAGCTGTGAAAGGATTGAGGCCACTTAGGAGAATGTATACTAATGTACCAAGTGACCACATGTCAGTGCCTCTGCTAACCAAATCATGTTGATGTACCTCTGGTGCATAATATTCAGGAGCTGTGAACTGGAGTCTAAAGGTATCACCAGGCCTCAATTCTCTTGCTTGACCAAATTCTGTAATTTTAACTGTAGAGCCTCTTCTTGTGCAATAAATGATGCTTTCTGGTCTGATATCAAAGTGGCCAATCCTGTGGCTGTGCAGGAACTCCAGTGCTTCACAGATCTGGCGAGCATAATTAACAATTTCTTTTTCACTAAGGTCAAATCCAGCTGTATTGATCCTTTCAAAGATGTCAACTCCAGATATAAATTCATAGATCATAACAAGCTCTTCTAGGCTTTCAAAAGATTCGTGAAGGTAAAGGATATTCCTGTGGCGAGCAATGTTAAGTACAGAAATTTCTTTCTTGACCAACACCTGATCAGCACCTTTGACCTTTACAAACTTGGCCATGTAGGTCTTCTTTGAAGTGTTCTCAACACATCTATGGACAATGCCAAACTGTCCATGCCCCAACTCTTCAGCAATCATATATTTCTCATGGAGTACCTTAGTGGAAGAGTGAACTGCTTTAGCTTTTGAGATTTCGGTGACCTCCGAAACTTCATCATCGTAGTTCAACATACGGGTCTTATCTTCCTTTGTCACAGTTGGCTCTGTAGGATCAGATGGTTGGCTTTGACCAAATTTGTTTTCTGCAATAACACGGAATTGATAGCTCGTCTTACCGAACAAGTTAACAACAGTGTATCTTGTCTCGCGGGCCTGTGCAACACGAATCCATCTTTCTGCTGTTGTGGCACATTTTTCAATAATGTAGTTAATGATTTTGCTTCCGCCATCAGTAGCAGGAGGATTCCAAGTCAAGTTAACTGAATCTCTAGAAACATCACTAACTTTAAGACCTCTTGGTGGATCAGGTACATCAGCGACATCAAGTTCAACACTCTTTTGGTCAATGCCAAATCTGTTCTTTGCACAAACTATGTAGAATCCTGCATCTTTTCTGTCAACACCATTGGGGAAAACAAGAGAAGTGAACGATCTTGTAACGATGACTTGATACTGCCCATTATTGTCGATGAGATCTTGTCCTTTCTGCCAGGTGATGACTGGATCTGGTTTGCCAGTGAAAGGAATCTTTATGCTGAGAACTTCACCTTTAAGTGCATATACTGCTCCCATTCCTTCAAGATGTTTGGGCAAATTAATCTGGGCTGGAACTGCAAGCAAAAAAATAGAGAACATTTATTATTCTAATCTGTATCTGCTAGTTACTGCTTCGAATAATAAAAAAGCAAATTAGAAAGCAATATTTACCTTCAACATCTAATGATGCTGTAGCAGAAACAGAGCCTCCCTGGTTGGTGGCTCTGACTTGGTACACAGTTGCATCTTCATCTGATACATTTGTGATCACCAGTTGGTAGTACCCGCCCTTGAACTCTTGGACTTTGATCTTTACACCATCTGCCAAGATCTCCTTGCCCTGCTTGAACCACTTAACAATTGGTTTTGGATGGCCAACAATCTTGCAAACAAAGGTGGCATTGCTCTTGAACTTAACATTCAGATTTCTAAGCTCTTCCTTGAACTGTGGTGCACGGATTGGTACGTCAGATTTTGGAACAATTCCTTCAGAAACTTCACTCCATTCACTTTCACCACCTAGATTTTCACATTTGACACGGAACTCGTATTCAAGACCTTCAATTAAGCCTTTCACAGCAAAGACCGTTTCATGGATTTCTTCTGTTGTGACTGCAATCCATTTGTTCTGTTTCTTTTCACGTTTTTCAAGGTAATAATTGCTGATCTTCGCACCTCCATCACTAGCAGGTGGTTTCCATGACACCAAGCATGAATCCTTGGTCACTGCAGTAACTGCTGGTTGGCCTGGGGTGCCAGGTTTTTCTACAAAATGAATGAGAACATATTAAAAAGCAGTGCATACTTACATATTTACCTTGATCATTGCATGACAAGAAACATTGAGCCACACACTTACCGAATGGACTCTTGATAATGACAATTGAAGGGACTTCCAGTGCTTCACTGATGCCAAATACGTTTTGAGCTGAAACACGGAAGTAATAGCCTGCATTTTCTGTTAGGTTAACAATTCTACAGGTTGTTCCAGAAATAGTTGCAGATACGAGCTGCCACTGTGCATCTTCTTTGGCTTCTCGGCGCTCTACAACATAGTTTGTAATCAGTGATCCTCCATCGTCTGCAGGGGGTTTCCAGCTGATGACTACAGAGTTCTTCAGTAAAGCCTCAACAACAATTGGTCCTGTTGGTATATCTGGCTTATCTAAAATATCAAAAGGCACAATAAGTACTAAATACTTTTTTAAAATAATATTTCTGCAAAAAGATGGACAATTTAGTAAACATTACCTTGTATTTCAACATTTAGGACAGTATCCACTGTTCCCAAAATGTTGCTCAGTTGAACTTTGTACTTTCCAGCATGGGCTTTGTGTTGCACATTCTTTATAACCAGATGGGTATAGTGCTCTGTGTTCTCGATCTGGATATTTTCAGAGGCTTTCAGTGGTTTCTTTCCATGGAACCATGTGATGGCAGGTACTGGACGGCCAATGTACACAACATGGAGGCGGAGGGTGGAGCCCACACCTGCGTAGTACTTCTCTTTCAACGGGTAGCCAGGGTGGAACTGCGGAGTGGCCTGCAAGAGCAGCTTGCCACTAGTTTCAGTTTCTCCAGCATCATTGACAGCAATGCAAGTGTACAGACCTTCGTCCTCCTGTTCTTCTGTCAGGACAGTCAATGTATGGCTGCGACCATCCGAAGACATCTTATATTTCCTGCTCTGTATGAGCTCCTTACCGAACCGGTACCATTTAATGTCAGGCAATGGCCTTCCAACAATCTGGCATGACAGCTTGGCAGATTCACCCAGCAGGGCAGTGACTTCCTGTATTTCTTGTCTAATGCCCGGTGCTTCCCCAGCTGCAAGAGAAATAAAATACCGTTCAAGCTTCTTTTGTCAAAGTAACTTCTTGAAAGAGACCTTCTTCGTAATAGCCTGTCATGTTAGGAAGTTTAACTAATAGTACAGGAATTCTGGTTTCTGTTTATCTATCTGAAACATCTCACCCCATATTAGAAAAAAAAAATCACTTTTTCTACCACGATCTGTTTCAAAGTCCCACAATCTCAAACATACCCCACACAAACTTATAAAAACGCACAAACCGTGAGAAATGTGCTGAAATGTACATTTATTCTTACGAATAACGCAAACTGCATGGAAAACGAGAACACGATTGCAGTGGCAAACCCCCACAGCTGGCATGTATCAGCGTGCGTGCCCATCAAAGAAGCTTTGGAATGGATTTGGTCCTGTCCACAGGCCTCACTCATCAGACTCTCAATTCGTCAGTCAGTGAACAGAAAAACCCCTTCTTTCAAACCACTAACAGCACCTTTCCACAAGCCGAGCCAGACTCCGGTCTGAGTTGAAACCTCGGAACCAACTGGAATGGAAAGTCACCCCTGGACTACTAAACATGCCTTTACTACTGGCAGATTGTATGCTATAGGAATAACCAAAACAATAACAGTTCAAGATGTACACCAATAAAAACATTTGGCTAATAGGAAACAGGTAAACTTACATGTCAATTTGGTCTTTATTGTGATAGCAGTTCTACGAGGCCTGCTGGTGCCGGTTTCATTTTCAGCACAAACCCTGAATTCATATTCAGTTGCCTCCAGTAAGCCACCCATTTGGTACTGTCTGTCTTTAACACGTTCTTTGTTGCATTTCTTCCAAGCACTTTCTCCAGACTGGCGGTACTCCACCCAGTAACCAAGGATTTCTTTTCCTCCATCACACTCCGGTCTCTCCCATTGAATGGAAATACTGTCCTTAGAAACAGAGGTTACCTCAATTTCTCCTGGTTGGCTTGGCTTATCTACAAAATGAATAAAAAAAGGTAAGAAAGATAGTCACCTAATTGCCTTTTTATGGTGCTCTGTGATATATTAAAGCGGTTATACGGACACACACACATGCACCAGCATAAATTCATCTTTTGATAAAATGTGATGTGGGCCATAAACTGTGCAGTAATGCTCTGTACTCCCATGAAGATGGACTAGATTACACTTTCATAGAGACCTCTGATATTTACATTGTACTCCAATCCATTGAGCGGCCTACTGCTGCCAGCACAACTGGCAATGCATCCCTCCAACGTGTCACCACCAATTGTTTGTCAAACCACCCAGTAAGAATCTCAAAAAATGTTTGACTCTGTATTTGCCCAATCCAAAAATCGCAAAATGTAGGTTTTGATAACATTAACAAAGATATATGCTATACTAATTACAGTACAGATATTTTTGAACTCTTTCAAACTTCTTTGATGGAAGAAGACTAAGGGAAATTCAAATTATCTCCTGTGTCACCTTAATTTACAATATCTGCTGAGTACAATAAAACATTTAATATTTGAATGTCAGAGATCTCTAGAGGAATGCAACTGGGACTAGGGTGAAATGCCAGCCTGGACACACTAAGAACAAACATTACAAATATTTTCTGCTATATTCACAAAAATAACCTCACAATTTTATCTTACCAAATGGATCTTTGCAGACAACAGGCTCAGAGGCTGGGCTGGCTTCGCTTTGACCAACATCATTTTGCGCAATGATACGGAACTGATATTCAGCATCAGGAACAAGTCCAGTGATAGTGTACATCGTTGTAGTGATGTGCGTCTTATTATGTCTAACCCATTTGTCTGTAGATGTCTCTTTGCGTTCAATATAGTATCCAGTGACACGACTACCACCATCATCTTTAGGTCTGGACCAGGATAAACTGATGGAACTCTTTGTCACATCCAGTACTTCTGGTGAGTTGTAAGGAGGCTCTGGTGGATCTATAAAATAATAGATATGAAAGTTAGTGCACCTTGTGATCTTTCTTCACTGCATGGCACACATATGCTTATCACCACAAAATCATTTCCATACATTAAGAATATAATACATACTCAGAGGTGTTTTTGGTGTGACAGCCTCTTCTGATTTCAGAGACCTACTAATACCGAACTGATTTTCAGCAGAAACACGGAAGTGGTACTCCACATTTTCTTTAAGGCCTTTGACAACCAAGGAAGTTGCATTGACTCTAGAATCCACAGTGTACCAGGCGGTCTTTGGTACTTCTCTCCTTTCAACAATGTAGCCAAGAATATCTGAGCCACCATCATCTGCTGGTGCTCTCCAGCTTACTCTTACAGAGCGTGCTTGTATGTCATCATACTCCAGTGGTCCTTCTGGTGTATTAGGTCCTCCGATGACTTTCACTTTGATATAAACAGCCTTCTTGCCACATTTATTTTCAAGCATTAAATCGTATGTGCCAGAATCTTCTCTGACTGCTTCCTTGATCACAAGTTCAGTGTGGGTTTCTGATGTAGCTATCATGGCTCTCTTGCTGACATCATGGCCTTCCTTAGTCCATTTGCAAATTGGAATTGGTTTGCCCTTAATTGGAATGGTAATCTTGACAACACCACCTTGCCTCACAATTAAGCCCTCTTCGTATTTTGCATCAAGTTCATAATCTGGATATTCTGAAACCAAACAAAAAAAACATGTTGTCAAACTTTAATTTTAAGCAGAAATTTGGTACGTAGGAAATAAAGAATTTCTTAACTTCTTACCAAGCATCTCAGTTACTTTGACTGTTCCTGGTACATCAGCAGGCTCACCGGGACCTCCAGCATTACATGCCAGGACTCGGAATCTGTATTCAGCCCCTTGTGGAAGATGTGTTAGGGTGTACTCGCAGATCTTGGTAGGAGTGGTATTACATTTGGTCCATTCAAACTGATCAACCTTCTGCATTTCGATTAAGTAACCACTAACTTTAGAACCGCCTTCCTCTTCCGGAGGGCTCCAGGCAAGGGAAACAGAGGTTCTTGTTGTATCTGTGACTCTGGGATTTTGTGGTTTCTCTGGAGGAGCTGAAATACATAATATGGAGCAATAGGGATTATATTTTTGTAACAATTTATAATTTGAAGAATTTATTCTACTAACCATAGGACTTTTGTGTAGGTTTCATAGGGGGTATGGCTCATAGATGGCAGTTGATTTGGTAACAGATTTAACTAAGAGAACACACAATTCTACTATAAACATTGCTACTGCTCAAGTGTGAAACTTATTTGTGCGATTTGATAAAATAGGTGCTCCCCTTGGAATATTGAAGGGAATACAGAACTTTGGTTAATTATAGGGTCCTCTGGCCAGGTTATAGAAGTTTATTTTTAGTTTTGTGTCTTCTTGTAGGTAAAATATAATCCGGGATTCAGCTCGGCCCAAGACAAGAAACCAGAGGATAATACCCCCAAATTGACCTTTAAGAAAAAAACTGGCTCAGTGACACCTATTTGTATTGAAAGGGCCAGGCACTGTGTAGTAAGGACTTTCTCCTGATTTCGGATTTGGGGGTGGGGCAAGTCCTAACTTTCTCTAGCATGTACTATACAGGGTCCTTAGGATAGAGGCATCCATTGGTAATCCCACTTTCTAAGCTAATTAAGGCAATCTTATAATTCCAAAATCCTGATTTATCTTTGTTCCTAAGCATTCATTTCATTCATTCATATGAACAAAACAGATTTAGATTTTCCTAACTGTTACAGTCTTTGCAATTAATTATAAAAATAGCTAAAAGTATCATAAATATCTTCTAAGATTAGTCAATCGTATTTACCAATTGGATCCATGGCAACAGTTGGTTTAGAAGGACGACTGGGTTTGCCAACACCTCTTGCATTTATCGCAGTAACTCGGTGTTCATATTCTAGACCTTCGATAAGACCAGTGGAGCGATAGCGTGTCATAGTCACCGGAACTTTGTTTGCACGGACCCATCTCTCAGCTCTAACTTCCTTGCGTTCCACAATATACCCAACAATTTGTGAACCGCCATCCTCTTCTGGTGGGTACCAAGTAAGAGTGATGCCATCACGAGAAACATCAAAGACTTGTGGGGTGTCTGGAGGCCCAGGAATACCTGTTGAAAAAAACCATTCAATGTCATTGATAAGTATTTTAAAAGAGAAGCACTCATTCACCAGATGCATCATAAATCCATAAAGTAGAATGTAATATGAGTTCTAATGCAGTTTAACTCTAATTATTTAGTTATACAAGTAACTAGAACAGTTGATTAAAATAAGCAACTTTAAATCGAATAGCTGCACTTGGATTGCTGTCCACTCGCTTTTTATTTTTTCCAAAGGTCTACCTTTGGGGACATCATGATAAGAGTACCAATCTTATTTGGTGTGTTAGAAGGGATTTATATATAGTCAGATGACACTTGCTGCCCATTTCAGAGTGACTTTTTAAGAAATTGTGCATGATTGAGTGCACCACCAGATGTAGTAAGCTGAAAAGAGTGATAGAGGATGGTTCTACGACAGACATAGAATTTGCCCACTAAATTAAAGTTGTGGTGGATGGAATAATGGATGGATGGAAGAAAGGTAGAATATGGAGAAAACGGAGCAGACAAAATAATAAGGCAACAATTATTCTTAAGGAGTAAAGTTCCTAGTAACGCTTAACAAGTGTCTAGTTGTGATATAGGTTTGGAAAGATGCTGAGCCCTTTTTTGGAGGCATGATGTAGGTTCCTTTTTTCATACACTCGATCATGTTAAAGTTACTCAAATCTCAAAAAAGAAGCTCTTAATAAGGGTTGTGTGAAGGTAGCAAGTGTTAGCCAAAGTAAATTATTGACACCACTCATTCCCATTAGGTTGTTCCTGGTTGAAGGGAGGCAAGTTTGTAAAAAAAAGAAGAAAAAAAAAAGAACAAGATGCCCTCTAAGTCCAACATTGCATAGCTACATATATATTCTAAAATGTTTGGTAAAATAATTTGCTAAATGATGCACATTAACTCTGTCCAGGAAGTTGAACAGAATGTAGACATTACTGAGATACTTACTGATGCTGCTCTTGCATTCTATAATTTCTGACTGCAGATATGATCCAAATCCAAATCGATTGGTAGCTGCCACACGGAACACATACTCCGTGCCTTCAATTAATCGACTAAATTTGAATGTTGTTCTTGTTACCGATTCCGACACTGGCAGCCACCCTGGACGGTGAGCATCTCGTTGTTCCACCACGTAGCCACTGATTGCAGCTCCACCATCCATCTCGGGTGGGTCCCATGAAATTGTGGCAGTTGTGGCCTCAATTTCATCAATTCTGATTGGTCCAGTGGGAGGCCCAGGCTTGTCTGTATCAAAATAAAAGAGCCATAATCTTTAATAATCAAGCAGTGCACATGGAACATGGAGGATGTGTAACTTATGGCAACAGATAACAAGGGGTTTATTAGAAAACATTTTTACCTAGGATAATAACTTGTATTGCTTCAATTGCTGTTCCTGAGGTGTTCTTAAGCTCAAGAGTGTATGCTCCAGTATCATGAATTGTTGTCTCACGCACAGTCAGTTTGGCTACTTTATTTGTAGTTTCAATCTTGACACGTTCAACTTCTCTCATCTTAGAACCAGCAAAGAACCAGGAAACTGATGGTGGTGGACGACCAATAATTGGTATAGCCAACTCTATGGGTTTACCAGCCGGCACATGAACAGTCTTTTGGGGTATTCCAGCTAAGTCAATCTTGGGCACCACTGTATAAAGAAAAAATATAAAATCAGTCAAACACATTTTTCACGCATGCTTTGCATATTAAATCCTATCTAAGCCAATTTGACATACCTTTTTGCTCTTGTACTGTTACAGCAGTGACAGTCTCTCTTGGTTCTGACATGCCCTTCTCATTCTGTGCTCGGACTCTAAACAAGTACTGTTCACCATCATTCAGTGAGATTATAGTATATTCCAAGACTGTTGGTTTCACAGTGACAACCTTCATCCACTTTTCTGTGCCAGCTTTGCAAGCTTCAATCACGTAGCCAGTTAGTCTGCTGCCACCGTCATGCATTGGCTTCTCCCAGGCGAGTGATACAGTTGATTTGGTCGTATCGACCACGTCCAGTTTCTGTGGCACCATTGGCACTTCAGACACCAGTACCGCATCGGCTGTTTCGCAAGGTTCACCAATACCATATATATTTTCTGGCAGGACTCTAAAGTAGTACATGGTACCTTCTTGAAGGCCAGATACTCTGTAAAGTGTCTTGCTGCACTTGGTGGTGACTGTTTTGAATGCCCTCATTGTAGCCTCACGTCGCTCAATAATATAGTTGTTTACTGGAGCTCCACCATCAATTGCCGGGATATCCCAGGTAAGTGTCACTGAATCTCTGAATACCTCCTTAATTTTCACTGCAGCAGATGGACCAGGAGTATCTGAAAATCAAATTAACAGATGTTAATTCTAACTATTTGTCCTTGCATATGCCAAATGTTTTCAAACAGAACAAGGCTTGAGAACTATTTCAATTTTATGATAACTCTTAAGAGTTGTACATACCAAACACTTTGACTTGCACTGATGCAGATTTCTTGCCAGATTGATTCTCAGCTTCAATGGTGTACTTTCCAGCATCATATCGGTTAACCTTCTCGATTATGAGCAATGTGTAGCTGTCTGTTGTATCGATGAGGCCACGGCTGGCAAGATCAATGCCCTTTTTGTTCCAGGTGATGATTGGAGCTGGTCTTCCGGATACCAGTACCATGAGGCGCAAGGAGCCTCCAGCTCTGACCGTGACTGTCTTTTTCAGATCATCAGAAAGCTCAAGGTCTGGAATTTCTAGAAACAATAAAAAGGTCGATCTTGTTAGCAAGGAAGGAAAATTAATTTGAAAATAGAAATGTATTTCTTGCAATACAATTTATATCCGTTATATCTACCTCACACAGAGACGTGGTCAGAATTATGTTATGGTCGGATGCTAAGCTCTGGTTAGTTAAGATGATACAACCCAGGTGACAATAAAGACAATAGAGCTACGTTGCCTCTAATAAATTGGGGGATTGTTCTGCATGTGTTACTATCTGATTTTGGATTTAACTGCGCAAACACAAAGAGCTGATGGATGGAGCACTGAAACTTTTCAGACACCCACCCTCAGTCACAGATCTGGGTCGAATCCATCATCATTCTTTAGCTCACTTCACCACCCCAGTTCAGACCCAGCCATATGCAAATCAGTCTTGACCCTGAGACTCATGTGAACAGTCCAGCCCGAACTGCCAAGCCATGTCTTCCCTGGACCGGAAACAAGCATCCTGGGACCGGTTTCAGTTTCAGTTTGCTTTAGATTTATCAGCAGCTAAACGAATTGGGGTTTTTGTTAACTTCGGAGGGGGGGAGGATCAGTTTCAGAATTTAAAATCCCACAAAAACTAACTCAATCCCACTGTACTCACTGGTCGGTATGATTCTATAAATGAAGAATGCATGGAGGCGAGGCCATTTGTATACTAATGCTTCTTGAAAATGAATAAGTATCAGTGCTTGGGGCGATGGGAGTGGCCACAGGAGCCTCCACTGATGTAAACAAGTAATGAAAGAGCGCTGAAGGTCTTTTCCAGATCTGTTCCCATTAGAGGAACACTAAGGCACCAAGGCTTTCCTACAGAATTTGAAATTGCTATTCCCCATAGCTCATTTTGCAGTGGTATCTTTGTCCTGTTATGAATGAACCCAGAGCTGAACACAACCATTTCATATGAGGTTTAATCTAAGTTATCACGAAAAACAATATTTCATTTTCTACTGTGGCCATTTTTCCAGAAAATTCATGCTGAGAGATTTCTGGGATACTCCAAAAGTTCGGCCATCCTAGGAATGTTAATAGTATATATTTGCATTTACAGTTTAGTTTTCTGTTAATGTTTTGCCTGGAAACTATGGCCACACTTATGCGAGCATGTGGCATCCACTGTTGAGTCCCCGGCACCGAAAAAAAACAGTCAGGGTAGGGGGTAAAAATCATAAGTTGATATTGGGATGTTCAAGGAATGTTGCCATTAGGCATATATACTATGTATATTTCATACTATAGAAGGTATGCCTTTTATGACCCTGTATCTAAGCACTAGGCCTGAAATATTCCTCATGCCTACAACATACATCAGTAAGGTATAGTCTTAGTAGCAACAATGAATGTTTTCCTACATGTAAGGGTGCAGAGGCACCTGGTTTGTTAGATAAAAAAAACAAAACAGCCACTAATTCAAGTGGTGGTGTCTTCAGACCCAAGGACCCCATTGCAGGTGCTGCATTATCGATAGCTGCGCCCACGTGAAGGTGACATTATGCTTGCATCTTCCAATCATTCTGAGATGGCCCTCCAGTATGTCCAGGTGCTATTCAGTGGCTCAGCTGCAAAATCATCCTTTAAAGTCGTTGGATGTCTGATCTTGTTACCAATGATTGTCATGTAACAGCAGATATGAGACCACCATTCACTTACTTCTATTTCAAAATATATCTACTGTTGTTGAAGAAAAAACGCAAATGTGTACGGTTCTTACCTATTCTCTCCACTGGCTCAATGGAAGCTGATGATTCGCTGAAATCACTCATGCCATTGGCATTCACAGAGGCAACCCTGAAGCGGTAATTCTGACTTGTCTTAAGCGATGTCACGGTGAACTCCGTGTTTCTCAGAGTAGCCGTCGTGTGCGGTCTGTACCACTGTTCGGTGCCTTCCTCTTGCATTTCAAGAACGTAGCCAAGGAGGTCAGCACCACCATCGTACATTGGCTTTGTCCAAGCTAAGCTTATGCTGTGTTTGGTAGTGTCAACAACTCTTGGAGCAGAAGGTGATCCGGGAGTGTCTGTGAATAAATCAGAGCAGACATGTCAGCAAGCTAGCTCTGCCATCAGTAGGGATCAGCACATATAATAACAACTTAAAAGAACAAAAGCAGACTTACATGTTGGCTCTTTGCAGAGGACGTATTGAGACGTATCACTAGGCTCACTGTTTCCAGCTGCATTTACTGCACTGACGCGGAATTGGTATTCGCTTCCTTCCATTAGTCCAGTAACTTTGAATCTTGTGTCGTAAATTGTGTAGTCTCTGTTAACTCTTGTCCAGCGTACACTCTTCTTTTCTCGTTTGTCCACCAAGTAGGTGGTGATCTCACTGCCACCATCAGTCTCGGGTTTAAGCCATTGTATCACAACATGCTCCTTGCTGACAGCCACAATTTCTGGTTCACCGGGCTGAGATGGAATAGCTGTTGAAAATTAAAATGTTATATTAGTATATGACATGTGAGGAAGCCGTGCCAATTTTCTTGCAAAAGTGGAAAGGAAGGAGAACTTACTGAAAGAGTTCCTGGCTATTACTGGGTGGGATTCAAGAGCAACACCGGCACCGTACTTGTTCACAGCTCTCACGCGGAAGATATATTCGTTGTTTTTAATAAGTCTTGTTACGACGCAGGACAATGTCTGGCATTCGGTCTCGACAAAGGCCCAGTTGAGCCTGCTGGTTTCACGTCTTTCCACAATGTAGTGTGTAATTTCTGCACCGCCATCTTCCTGAGGCATGTTCCAGGACAGAGTGCATTTCTCTTCTGTTACTCTGCTGACGTTAAGGCTTTCGCATGGGCCAGGTGAATCTGAAGAAACAGAATTACATCAAACAATTCATGTTTCCAGGTCTGGGAGGACAGGATCAGATGCTTGAGGGTACAACTCGCTAAGCAAGCATTTTATAAAATGTACAGTCTGTCACAGCAGCCTACCAGGCAACATTATAAATGTCAGTGACTGGGCATGGCATGGGCTGATGGTAGTTGGACTCTACATACCTTGTAGGCACTAATGTGAGGCCGTTTTGCTTATATATATTCTCAGTTAGAAGCCAACCCATAGCGTCACATGTCTTCCTATATACTGTTTACCACAAAGTTTCTGTATACATTTACACCGAACTGATGTCTGAAAGCTGCATAATTGTTATTATGCATCCAACGCTAGACCGTTCTCTTTCATAACCCAAAAGCGATAAACTTGAATGATGGAACTTCCCCATGGTCAAAACCAATTTAAAATCACCTCCACACTCACACAAAACTCCATAACTATTAAATATTTCTCTTTGCTATGCTTTTTGTTTAAGCACTGGTTTAACACTGCACTGAAATGAGGGCATGTTAAAATACTATCCGGTAGATGCATCAAGCATTTTTGCGAGCGCAAACGGTGCGAATCGCAAAATTCGTCCGTTTGCGCCCGCAAAAATGGCATTTGAGATGCATCAAGGGTTCATGCACTCGCAATTTAAGAATTCGCAAATAATTGCGAGTTCTCAAATTGCGATTGCATTTAAGGAACCGCAAATTGCGATTCCTTAATTGCAATGCATGAACCATTTCAAAATTGTGAATTTGCAATCTGGGGCCGCTATTTACCGCGAAGTCTAACTACGTGGTAAATAGCAAAAACTTAGAAAAATGCACTTTAGTGCATTTTTCTAAGTTGTATGTTACACACATACATGTCCTTGGGACATGTGTGTGCGCAACACCAGTGAACATTACCATTTCAGGAGTGCAACAGGGTGTCCTTTGGACACCCTGGCACCCTTGAAATTGCTTCCTTATTTGCGATTCGCTAATTGCTAATCGCAAATAAGGAATGACTCCCCATTCATTCCTATGGGCCTTTAGGCCCATAGGAATGAATGGGAAAGCCATTCCTTATTTGCGATTAGCAATTAGCGAATCGCAAATAAGGAATCAGTAGAAATCGCAAAATAAATTGCGATTTCTACATGCATCCTGTTTTGCGAGTCTTTAATAGCGAATCCTTAAAATTCGCTATTAAGGACTCGCAAAACATGACTTTGATGAATCTGGGGGTATGTTTCTTATATGCTAGCACAATTTCCACATAGACATAGAATAGATATTACCCTTTTATGGACCCTGTGTGAGCTGATTTAGTGATTTGTCAAGTACCAAGAAGCCGATATCCTTTAACGTTTAGCTTTGAGTAAGTGTATGCTAGAGAATAGTGAACACAATGCCAACATCATCTGCCAGAGTACCAACAAAACTCCATTGCCACACACACTGAAAATGTAATTTCAAAAATCCAAAAGTTAAGCATTTTAGGTGGAAACCCTGACGAGACACTTACCAAGCACCTTCACAAGGACGGATATAGACTTAGTTCCACTGGCGTTTTTCACAGTTAGAGTGTACTTTCCAGTATCACTTCTGTCACAGAACTTGACAATGGCCAGGGCGCGCTTGCTGGTGTACTGCAGAGAGATCTTTTCGCACATATCCAATTCTCTATCTCCTTTGGCCCAGAATACCTTTGGATCTGGCTTTCCACCGATTGAAGCATCCAGAACAAGGTCAGACCCAGCTCTTACAGTGACAATATCACCTTGTAATTTGCTATCAAGTTCGGCTTTTGGTGGTGCTGTAAAAGGCAGAAACACACAATGAAACTCAGTTTTGATGTCCAAGCAAAAAACAAGTGATTAATATAAGAAAGGAACTTACAGTAGTCGTCCTTGCAAGTGACAGGGCCTGTTGATTCTGACGGAGAGCTGATTACGCCAGCGGCATTCTTAGCTAGTACTCGGAATTCATAAACCTCTCCTTCGCTGAGGGCAGTCACGGTGAAGAAAGTCTCCGAAACTGTGGTATAGTTACACTTAAGCCAGCGACCATCTCCAAATTCATTGTATGGTTTACGATCAATAATGTACCCTACAATTTTACTGCCACCGTCGCTCAATGGAACAGACCACCTTAAGGAAACTGTGGACCTTGAGACGTCTGTAACCTCTGGTTTGCCGGGTGGATCTAGAAAAAAGTGGAACAAAATCAAAGGGGCTGCCATTTTCAAAAAACTTTTGCAGATTTCACACGTTTACAGTGGGCACAATTATTTGGAACCAGCATGTGAGTGACATGGTTCTGATTTTACCATCTTTTCACGGTAATCAGTTTGACTAAATTATGCCTATGCCCTACTTGAGTGGGATCCAGCTGCCTGCAGCTGATGTTACTCTAGATCACCAGATAACTGTTCTATAAGAGATTTGCGACTAAATGATCAAGTTTAGGGCCACTGCTTCATTTCTACTAGATGCTCTACCTCAGTTTTCGAAAATTACTAAAGTTAAAAAAATAACGATATACTTATTGGCCTAATAAATAGCTACTAGTTCTGTTGTTGATGGTTGTTTAGTTATATACATGTATCTAGATGCCATATTATGTATGACTTTTTTTAATATTTAGAAAATTTCATTTTAAGATTGGTGAAGTACTTTTTCTACCTGCTCTTTATTCTACTTCCCTGTCCTTTCTCTCCTTCGTACCCGCCTGTCCCATCTTTCTATCAATGCATTCTGCTTTTGCCCAGTCTGCAATATGATTATATAAGGCCACCTGTTATTGTATCTAATAATGCCAAGAGTGTAACCAAGATTGCTATTGATGTGTACAGTTTTGATTTATTGAAAATTTGAAATACAAATAAAAAGGCCTATTCTTAAGTAAACATTCCTCTCAATCTGACACTCACCAACTGGATTTTGAGCCATAACAGGTCTGGAGGCTTCACTGGCTTTGCTTACGCCGGCTGCGTTGAGTGCGTACACTCTGTACTGATACTCCAGGCCTTCAATCAAGCCTGTGACTCTGTAGTTGCAATCATAGCATGGCACCTTGTTGTCCTTTACCCACAGAATGGTGTTGCGCTCCTTCCTTTCAATCCAGTATCCATTAACCTTGCTGCCACCATCATGGTATGGCTCTTCCCAACGAATAGTCATAGCATTTGCAGACACAAAGTATACCTCTGGCCTTGTAGGTGGACTAGGTGGAACTAGTAATAGCAAAGAAATAGGTATATTAGAAGCCTGGTACAAATTGCATAATTACATCAGTGACTTTCAAGTAAATAGTAATGTTCTTACCAAAAGGATGTTCTGCGACAACAGGTGCAGATTCAACAGGTTTGCTGACTCCAAATCTGTTCTCTGAACTAACTCGGAAAGTGTACTCCATATATTTTGTAAGGTGGGTAACCTTGATCTGTGTACGCTTCACGCTGGAATTAACAAGTTGCCAGGATGTTGTACCAGACTCTCGTTTCTCCACAATGTAATTGGTAATGTCAGTGCCTCCGTCATCTTCAGGTTCGCTCCAAGTCAGGACGCAAGATTCAGCAGAAACAGAAGAAATTTCGACAGGACCTGTGACAGGACCTGGTCTTCCGATCACATTGACTGTGACAGTGAATGTCTTCACGCCAGCCGTGTTTTCCAGTGTCAGATAGTATTTGCCAGAGTCCCCTCTCATGCTGTCTTTAACATGAAGTGTTGTTCTGTCTTTTGTTGTTTTGATGCTTACTCTGTCTGTTTCCTTAAGTCTCATTTCTTCCAGTTTCCATGAAACCTTTGGAACTGGACGGCCACTGATGGGCACATCAATGGTGAACTTGCTTCCAGTTTTGCAAGTGATCAGCTGTCTTGTTATTCCACTCAGGTCTGCTGTGGGCTCAATCTGTGGTTCCTTGACGATAACAGAAGAGAAAGCCTCTCTTGACTCACTAAAGCCAGCATCATTTCTTGCTTTAACTCGGAATTCATATTCAGTGTTCTCTGTAAGATTTTCAACTGTGAAAGTAAGGAGTTTGGTTGCACCTGCCTCGACCCAATGGTCAGAACCCTTCTGTTTCATCTCAAGAAGGTAACCAGTAATGCGGCTGCCTCCATCATGCTCAGGTTTAAGCCAAGCCAATGTTACAGATGATTTGCTGGTGTCAAGAATATCTAATCGTTTAGGTGGAGCGGGCTCCTCTGTGGCTACAATAGGATCAGGCGTTTCATATGGCTCCCCTAGGCCATATTCATTTTGTGCTGAAACGCGGAAGAAATATGGAACACCTTCTGCAAGATCAGGAACCTTGAATATCTGGCGACTGCATTTTTCACTGACAGCTTGCCAACTTCGGCGGCTTGCTTCTCTCTTCTCCACAACATAGTGATGAATACGAGCCCCTCCGTCATTGGCAGGAGCATCCCAAAGCAGTGTAACAGAACCTCTGGTAACATCTCTGAATGTAAGAGGACCTGGTGGTCCAGGTGTGTCCTGCACCTTCACAGTGAATGTGATAGATTTGCTACCACTGTTGTTTTCTACAGTCAGGGTGTATTTGCCAGCATCGTACCTAGTGCAGTTTTCTACAACCAGTGTGCTGAATGAGTCGGTGGTTTGAATATCAGCACGTAGACCAAGGTCAGAGTCTGCTTTAGTCCAGGTAGCCACAGGAGTCGGTCTGCCCATGAAAGCAATAAATAGGCGAATGGTTGCACCTGCTCTAACTACATGAGTTTGTTTGAAGTTAGCATCAATATCAATTTCAGGCGATGTTAGTCTGTCAGATGTTTGAACTGTAGCGGGTACTTCAGAGCTTTCTCCTTTACCGGCTCCATTGACTGCACTAACTCTAAATTTATATTCTTCACCTGCCTCCAAATCGACTACTGTATACTTGGTGCTAAGACACATTTCTGGGTTGACCTTGTGCCACTCTCCTAGATCTGCTTTAGACATTTCAATGATGTAACCAATAATTGGCATGCCTCCATCAAAAACGGGCTTGGTCCATTCCAAGGACACTGAAGTTTTTGTTGTGTCTGTCACCTTGACCACACTAGGAGCGCTTGGTGGATTTACTGGTTCTTTACATTTAATTAGTCGTGAGGTGTCACTTGGAGGTCCAACCCCAGCATCATTTTCAGCCATAACGCGGAATTCATATTCATTGCCTTCAGTCAGACCTGTTACCCTGAATCTTGTCTCCGTAATTGGACGTTTGCTGGATACCTTGACCCACCGAATGCTCTTCTTTTCTCGTCTCTCCAGGATATAATGCTTGATTTCACTTTTACCATCAGATTTTGGTCTTGTCCATGTAACTGTAATACTGTCACCGGTGACGTGGGTGGCGTCTGGGGTACCAGGAGCATCTGCAACAGCTATAACAGAAAACAGAAAAATGTAAACTCAACTGGAAAATATGAAGAAGGTCTATGATTATAAAAGTACAAACATAAAACATACTGTATTGTATTTGAGCAATCACGGGTTCAGAATCCAGCGGCCTGCCGGCACCGAATTTGTTAACTGCGGAGACGCGGAATTGGTACTCATTTCCAGCAATTAGTTTTGTCGCTGTATACGAATTTCCTTCACATTTATCCTCAACAAGTGCCCAGGAAATTCTGCTGGTCTCACGTTTTTCAATCACGTAATGACTGATAGCCGCGCAGCCATCGTTAGCTGGTACATCCCACCAGAGAGTGACCTTCTCGCCAGTGATGTTTGTGTATCGAATTGGTCCAGTGATCTGTCCTGGTGTATCTGTAATGGAAACACAAATTAAAACAATGACATTTCTCGTCTTGCAGAATTGGTCCAGTGATCTGTCCTGGTGTATCTGTAATGGAAACACAAATTAAAACAATGACATTTCTCGTCTTGCAATGAAAATTATAGGTTTTTTCCCCCATTAAAAAGTACTTTTAAGGATAATTCACACCTACCTTGCACTCTCACTGTAATATTTTCCTTCTTGGTGCCTGATGCATTCTTTGCTTCCACGGTATATACGCCGCGATGGTCCCTTGTAGAATCTCTCACAAACATTGAGCTGAATCCGATAGCAGTAGTAATTTCAACACCAAGGAGTTTGTCGATCTCCTTTCCATCCTTGTACCAAGTCACTTGAGGTACTGGGCGACCTTTAATCAAAGCCTTCACTCGAATGTTATCCCCAGACTTGACTGTAAGCCCCTCAAAGTGTTCAGCTCCAAATTCAATTGTTGGGGCAACTAAAGAAAAACAAAAAACAAACAGAGAATGTAATAGCAATAATAATATCAAGAACTTGTCTTCATATAGCATTTCATACAATGCTTCAGCACTATAAATAAGGGATGTAACTGTTACCCCATTTTTTGATACTCAAAGACGTTGCCATTTTATCACTCCCCCATCAAAAGAGTAAGAGTTATCAATATGCTGTCTTCGTTTTCAATTCAATCCGTACATTTAACTACTGTAATAGGTATATAGTAAAAGGACACTCACAACCATGGGAGGAAAAGAGGTAATCTTTGTTATTTCTGTGTATACAATGCCAGCTTATGTATTTTACAATCAATATTTTTAATTAAACAACACAGGGGAGAGCGAGAAAGAGATTGCAAACTATATTTCGAGAGTTGGATATAGAGGCATTGAAAGAGTAAGGCGCAGAGAAGAAACAGACTGAATTAGGATTAGCTACAGATATGTCTGTTCGATGGGTCTTCACCTGGCTGCATTAAAATGAGAAGACAAAGTACTGCACATCTCTACACCTGAAGAACTGTTAGTTCTGCTGCATCATATATTAATGGTTGTATCTGAGTATATAGTAATTGAGAAAAGATATCGATTTTTCATCAAATCATTCCCTTTGGACACAAGAAAGCCATAAGAGTTCCTGAAGGAATCCAACATTGAATACTTACTGCTTTCATCTCTGGTCATAATATATCCTGAAGATTGAGACGGTGGGCTCACAGTGCCTACGGCATTTCTCGCAAGGATTCTAAATTCAAATCGATCTCCTGGGCTGAGTCCTGTGACGGTATACTGGCATTCGCTGACATCTGTAAAGTTACACCTCAGCCAACGATCGTTTCCTTGGCGCTTCTCAATGCTGTATGCCACAATCCTGCTGCCTCCGTCGCGAGCTGGCGGGGACCATTTAAGTGTGACGGTTTCTCTTGTCACATCAATGTAGTCAGGAGTGCCTGGAGGATCTGAAATCAAGTAGGTAGAAGGTTACTCTTCTGTTCATAAAGTAGATATGCCTGTATTGTAACAATTGCTTATTCTGAGCAATTACTCTCTATTCTAAATACTTATTCATTTGTTAAAAATATTTACGTAGCACGGACTAGCCACATGGGCATAGGAGTGATTTCTCTTTTCACAAAGTTGGGAAAATCACCTGAATACCTAACAACGGTTGCTAATTGTACTGAGTTGGGCTAGTTGTCCTATTGGGGTCATGTGTCTAAGCCATTAGTGCAATCATTACTCAAGTGGTGAAGGGTGTAGTAATGCTACCAAGAGAAAGCAATTCTCCAGCAAGATGGGAGTTTGTGAAAGGTTTCTTTTGATTCTGTAACCATAAAACAGTGTACATCTGTTGGCTCTTCCGACACTATTCAGTGTCAAACTGGTAACCAGTGAAGACATATTTGGATATTACAGCAAATCCCAAACAACAGTGAGAGTGTGTTTCTTAAATATAGATTTCATCTGCTACTTATTTTCGATTGCTCCCAGTTTGTGTTTTACAAGTAATGTCGCTGAGCACTGTTTGGAGAGTTTACCATTCTATTACGAAGCACAATATACATATTGGCGTAGTCATGGCCCTAAACACAGACTTGAACTTGATCCATAAATGTTTCACTTACGTCTATTTGATAGTGAATTTTTATTTTCTATAGTTCATTGTAGATGGTAAACTCTATTGAGCCGAGCAGTACATTTTGCTTTAATATTTTACTTTACCATGGGTACACTTAATTTTGATGGATACATATTGTTTTTTATTATTATGATAACATTTTGAAATGTGCACTGCACTTCACAGGGAGGAGGCTAGGGGACTTCGCAGATGACCAGTTACCAAAGATGGGACAGACTCCTTTCTGACATGGTTGATACTCCAAGAGATGAAGAACTTAGAACAGTAAACGCAACATCTTATTTCCCACCCCGGGAACCCTCTGGGCACCCTTTGCCCCTCCTGATCTTCTTCTAGGTTACACTAGAGAATCAGCTATATGCTAGCCCCCTATTTCCTCGAAGCTGCCCACACTCAAACCTGCATACTCCCCTTCTGCAGTCTCTGAGTACAACTCGTTCTTACCCTGGGTAACTCTTCCTTGCCCTCCTGTTCGAGTTGTTCTTAACTGTTCATTACTCCCCTTCAGGGTGCCTCTGGCATTAATATTTGCCCATCCCCGCGATGGTAGATGTACACCGCCTCCCCTCTGCTACTATTCTAACCCCAAATTAGTTGCAAATACTGAAGAGACACAACCTTAATCCTCTGAACATGAATCACATAATTCACGCTGCATATGATGGATAATCCTGAACAAACGTTTGCACTAAGTGCGCTGTTTCTGCACTAAGGAATTGCCAATAAAATGATGTTTTAATGTGAGCGGTAAGAGTTTACTTACCAACAGGCGAAACTGCCAGGGTATGTTTGCTTGGTTCACTGACTGGGCTGAGGCCAACACTGTTTTCAGAAAGTACGCGGAACTGGTACTCCAGGCCTTCAATTAGTCCAGTAATCCTGTATTCTCTGTTTGAGATAGGTGTTGTATTTACTCTCTGCCACAATATGCTATTTCTTTCTTTCTTTTCAACATAGAAGCCAGTTATTTCTGAGCCGCCATCATAAATTGGAGCATCCCACGATATGGACATTCCGTCACAGGTTACATTGTAGACAACTGGTTTACCAGGTGGACCAGGTGGTCTAAATTGGTGTTTCGCGATAACATCAACTGAATTGAGTGGTTGGCTCACTCCGAATCTGTTTTCAGCCCGAACTCTAAACTGATACTCTAGCCCTTTCACAAGGTTGGGTATTTTAAATGTGGTCCTGGCAACACTTGAGCACACCATCTTCCATACAGTTTGAGAAGTTTCTCGTTTCTCTATGCTGTAACAAGTAATGTCTCCCCCACCGTTATCGTCAGGAGCATCCCAGGAAATGATAATACTGTCTGCTTTGATTTCATCAAATCGCACAGGTCCCTTTGGCTTGGATGGCGGGCCCAGGGTTACTACTGTGAATGCAAATGTTTTCCTGGCGACTCCATTGTCCAGCACCAAGGTGTATTTGCCACCATTTTCTTTCTTCACATTTTTGATACTTAAGTTTACTTTGGTCTCTGCTTTCTTGTAGCGAACTTGTTCACTTTCCTTGAGAGGTAAATTGTCCTTTAACCATGATACAGTTGGTCTTGGCTTACCCTTGTAAGGTATGTCTACGTGTACATTGTGCCCAATGCGCACAGGAATTTGCAGTCCAGGTATATCAGAAAGGTCAGCATCAGGTGTTATTACATAATCTTTCACTGTGAGGGGTCCAAGGTTGACAGCATCACTCAACCCTTTTTCATTCTTGGCGGACACCTTGAATTCTACCATAGAAAGCTCTTTGAGTTTCGTGACTTCAAACTCGCATGCTTTGCTGCTCCCCGCAGGGGACCATTCCTGTTCTTCTTTTAGCTTGCTTTCAATGATATACTCTGTAACAGAACTGCCACCATCGTAGTCCGGTTTGTTCCACTGTAGAGAAATAGAGGTTTTTGTGGAGTCTTTCATTGCAAGATCCTTAACAGGACCTGGCACTTCAGATGGCTTCACGGCCTCAGTTGTGTCACAAGGTTCACCCAATCCATTTTCATTTTCTGCAATAACCCGGAAGAAGAATGAAGTCTTCTCTGACAAGTTACTTATCTTGAATGTTGTGTGCGAACATTTCGTTGTGACACCAGACCAAGCTCTCTTAGTAGCATCTCTTTTCTCAATAATGTAATTAGTTACTTCGGCTCCGCCATTAATGAGTGGCGGCTCCCAGGACAGTGTAACATTACCCCGTGAAACATGCTTGATTTGCAATTTCTGGCATGCTCCTGGTGTATCTAGCACCTTAACATTAACAAAAGAGGATTTAGGTTCCCCGACTCCGTTCTCAATTGTCAGGACATATTTCCCTGTGTCTTCACGAGTAACCTTTGAAATGTTGACTAATGTAGAGGATTCTGTGTTCTGGATGTCATATCTTGTGTCATTGCTTATGTTTTTCTCTCCTTTTCTCCAGGTGACACTTGGTGCAGGCCTTCCTTTGAACGGGATCATTATTTGTACATCTTCGCCAGCTTTGGCTACAAATGAAGTTCTCAGAGCAACATCCAAGTCAATTTCTGGTTCCTCTGCAAAAGGTGAAAAGAGCAATTAGCAAACTACAACTAAACAATGAAAGATGCACCATAATATTACTATGTATAAATTGCAGTAATATAAATACCAAGTATATCTTTAGCTTGGGCAGGTTCAGTCATTTCGATAGGTTCTCCTTTGCCAGCAGTGTTTACAGCAGACACCCGGAAGAAGTAATTCACTCCAGGCTTAAGGGAAGACACAACATACTCAGTTGTTCTCACTTCTCCTTTGGCACTGACCACAGTCCATTCAACTTCTTCTCCTTCTCTTGTTTCTACTACGTAGCTCGTAATGGCGCTGCCTCCATCGTAGACTGGCTTAGTCCAGCTGAGAGTGATAGATGATTTTGTGGTATCCACAATCTTAAGCTTAATTGGTTGTCCTGGCAAATCTGGAAATTAAATGGTTGTAAGACAACGTGTCATAAAGAAACTTAGAATGCAAATGTATAGTTATATGCATGTGTTTATACTTAATTAAATGCACTGCTTTTGAGTAGTTGGCTGTGTGCCTTAGCTTTATGATAGATTCATAAATCACTTGTGACAGGGTAGTCTAATTTATATTAATTATCATGTGATGTCGAACTGAGGAGACTTGTAAACTAAGAACACGGCTATTTGTAACCAAGCACTGGTTGCATGAACACATTTTGTTTATCACGTTAACGCCTGATCTAGTAGTTTTGTCAGTGCTGGAAAAGTACCAAAAATTATTGCTTTCTGTAGAGATTGCATATTGGAGATAAAACATTGAATGTTGCAAGCAGATTTTCAGATGTACTTTTCAATAATTTCTCATGCTTTCGAATGGAAGCATTCCCTAGAAAGTGGAATTATCCACGAACAAAACAATGGTGTGAGCTGTGAAGGTAATACTCCTTTGTGTGCAGCCCACGCCCCACTATTTGTAAATTTTAACGAATTGATAACAATATGCCTTGTAGACTGCTGCGTTGTCAGGCCAGACCTAAAAATGGACCTGAACACCATTGAAACTCGTAACCTTGCGGCTCAGCAGCAGACAGGAAGCACCAATATGAAGGAGTGGAAGGTAGTTTGATGGCAACACTACTCTCTTGTGATACAGATGTTAAGTAAATGCTAATTGTGATGTTCAAGCCAAGAATGGCATCTGGGAGTTTGCAAAGACAAAAGCAAAATACGAGCTCCATGTATCATGCTGTAACCTTCAAAACAGGGCAAACCTTACTCTGCATTAATAAGGGGCTGTGGAAGTATAATGGCAGAATTCCTTTTTTCATTTTCATGCCCATTAGGTTTCTCTTAGTTTTTAGGGAAACATTTTAAGCACTCTATGTGAAACATGACATTAGTGAATTAAAAAGACTGTGAAGATGAGCTAGGATAAGAAAGAGGTGAAAATCTTAAAATAGGACGATAAGTTTATATAGGTTGGGTTTTGATTATCTATCTAACTATAATAATTGATCATATAAGCAGTCAATCAAGAACCAGTTCAAACACACAAAAGTCCGAATACATGACTGTCTACTAAGGCTGGATGAACAACATGTTTACTATCATGAAATCGAGGGGTCTAACATAATGCAGCAAAATAAAACCAAAGGCAGAAGAACACGGAAAATATGTTACTAATTACCTATTTATGATAACATTCCTATAAAATGGCTCAGGGTTCCCAATGTTTGAAATTCATAGTTTAGAGTAATGATGTCATAAGCCATTAACTAATTCCAACAATTCATGGCTTTGGCATCAGTACTGTGAGTTGTAGATATGGAAATTCAATGTTATTTGTACAATACCGAAACATTCTGTGCATATGTAAGTATATGTATGTTAGCTTGCACAAAAACTTACCAATAGGATCAGCAGCTTTGTAGAAATCAGATGCTTCAGAGAACGGGCCTTGTCCAGCTGAGTTGACAGCACTTACTCGGAATTGATATTCACTGCCTTCAGTAAGCCCTGTTACCTTTTGTCTGGTGTCCCGGATAGATTCCTTGGCAACCTTGAGCCATCGTAGACTCTTTTTATCACGCTTCTCAAGGAAATACCCGCTTACTTCACTCCCGCCATCTGCGGTGGGCCTCTCCCAGGTGACTGTCATGGAACTCTTGGTGATCATTGTGACTTCTGGGACACTCGGAGGGCCAGGTGTGACTGCAATTAAAATATGAAAATATTAGGGACATATTGTAAATGGGATCAGCATACAATCAACAAAAGCACTGTTTTACAGTTTGCCTGCTTTTCTTACCAAATGCATTCTTCGCGACTACAGGTTCAGATTCTAGGGAATCCCCAACGCCATATTTGTTTACTCCTCGAATACGGAAAACATATTCATTTCCTTTGATGAGCTTGGTAACGCTAATGAGACACTCTTCAAGTTTTTCAGACACCAAAGACCAAACCACACGACTTGTTTCACGTTTTTCAACAATGTAGTGCGTGACATTAGATCCACCATCATCGGCAGGGGGATCCCACATGAGGGTAATCTTTTCAGCAGTGACTGTCTTGAACTGAACGGGTCCACCTGGAGGTCCTGGTTTGTCTGTTTAAAGGGAAGACAACATTGAATTATTGTTCATTTACGTTCAGTGTAGTAGGAGGAGTATTATTTTCCCAGCACTGTGCAATGATACCCACCTAGTAATTGCACTCTGATGCTTGCTGATGCAGAGCCCAAAGCGTTCTTCAGTTTCAATTCATAACTTCCGCTGTTTGCACGAGCTGCGTCTTTGATGAGTACAGAGGCAAACTCGGTTGTACTTTCAAGAGATACTTGAGCACTTGTTACTAACTCCTTGCCGTTTCTGAACCATTCAATTGTTGGCAGAGGCTTGCCAGATATTCCCACTTTAAGTTTGACTGCCGTACCAGCTTTATGCTTCACAACATCTGTGTATTCTGGTGGAAGATCAATTTCAGGTGCACCTTTAAATAAACAGACATCACAAAATTAATACTTGTATATCCCAAAGCAGGGACTTTACGTTTGGCCTTGTGTGAAAGAAAAAAACCTAATTTTAGATAAAGGCACAGTAATACAATTGCTGATGAAAATCAATCTTATTAAAATGATTAAACTCTACTGTATAATATTGCTTGTGATTCCTTTTTGTCACTGTTAAAATGATTACGATCTCATATCATAAATCAATGAAGACGGATTTATACAGAGCATTTCCACTAAAAGTGATGTTTCTGTGCTCTTTGGTGACCTTCTATAAAGTGCTAACCTTTCATTAATACATTTAACATTATACTCTTAGTAATATTGAGCAAAGAGACAGTGATCTCATTCTAAAATGGCTGCAATTCCAGATTTGGTTTTAACAGATTTTATCGGCTCAAATTTCCAAATTAATGGGAAAATCACGACTCTTGTTTTGACCTGGGCATTTCATTGGTTAGAAGGAAGCAAAATGTCTGGGGGAAACACTCACGGCATTGAGGAAAAACTTGCAGGATTTTTTTTTTAAATGTTTGTTCCTTTTGTTATTACCCATTTGTCAGAGGCTGGCTCTTCATGGGCCATAGTCTGCATTAATGAATTACTGATATGTGCAATATCTGTCCTGCTAGGTGCTAGAATAACACTTCCAGACTCAAGCGTCATTTATAGGCAAGCTGTTTTAAGTTTTTCAATGTAAAAAACAATACAAACCTTCATCAAAAGTAGAAAACTGTTAATTGTGAATAGCTTCAAAATGAGGACTGCTTACCATAGGTATCAAGGCAAGTGACCGGTCCCAAAACATCAGATGGATTGCTAGTCGAGCCAACGGCATTTTTAGCAAATACTCTAAACTCATATTGAGAACTTTGAGTCAGACCAGAGACACTGAATTGGGTCTCAATGACATTAGTGAAGCTGGCCTTTGTCCACCTTCCGTTTGGAAGATCACGCTTCTCAACAATGTACCCAGTAATCTTGCTTCCTCCATCATATGCTGGATTCTGCCAGGAGAGGTTGACGGAATTCTTTGTAATGTCTGTGACACGGACGTTCCTTGGGGGTTCTGTGAGAAAAACAAAAACAATTATGCACTAATTATACCATTTCTGCATTCATAAGTAGGTGTTCAGAAAATGTCCATTACTGTCCTACACTTTTTTCCACAAACGAACATGATTAGGAACTGTCAGTTAGTCTGACACAAAAGCCTTCTTGAGTCTCTAGGTAAAAGCTTACTGAGAAAGAGATGGATTTCCAACTTGGTGCATTGATTGATTCTTGAACAAATCTAAAATCAATTTTTATGACTCCACTGACTGTCTATTTTGGTTATTTTACCAAACTGTATAGTTAAAATAAAAAGACTTTACTGTTTTACAATTCTGACTTCTGGACTGTTTTAAGATTTTCAGAGCATAAGAACTTTTGATACCCAGCACATGCAGTCCAACACTGTGTTCTTGTTGATTGCGGTCTACATGGATTGTATAGACAGAAAAGAAAGATGATTTCTAATATGTATTGCATTGCTTTCCTTACCATGTCACGTGGATAATTAGGACAGCCATATTTACACCTGGTGAGTGAGGTGGAAACTATATAACAGATAAAAATGATGGACTATGTTTTGTTAGATTTGCTTTTGGTACCCTGTGATTTTACTGCCTTTAGCACATAGTTAATTTTCTATTAATCAGTTTTTAGTTGTATAATTAAAAATTCCAAATGGAGCTGACTAGAAATAAACATATCTTCAGTAGCTTATTGACTTAAAAACGTTGATCTAAAATTTGCTTTATAATAGTCATCATTCATGTGTAGAGTAGATTGATGCGTTCATTCCCCTGTCATGGTCCATCAAGTTTCGTTGAAATCAAAATTACACTAAAAGGTATAAATAATTAGCTCTGATTACTTACCACAAGCATCGATGGCAAGCACTTGATCAGAAGTATGGCTGGCCTTTCCAATACCAGCAGCATTTTCTGCATACACTCTGAATTCATATATCAGTCCACCGCTGATGTTTGTAACTTTGAAATGAGTTGTGCGTATTATGGTCTTGTTGGCTTTTTGCCATAGAATGCTGTTTCTGTCCTTCATTTCTAAATGATATCCAATTACAGTATTGCCACCATTGGACACAGGTTCATGCCAGCCAACTGAAATGCTTTCACGGGTAACCAAGTTGACCCACGGTGTTGATGGAGGGCCGGGTATTGCTAAATGAAAAAAAAAAAAACCAACCATGAGCAATCCAGGTTTATATATATATTGCAAGCTGAATTTATAAATAAAATTGCTGACTTACTGTATGGAAGCTTCATTGTCACAGACTGAGAATCAATATATTCACTAATACCAAAGCGATTTTCTGCCTTGATACGGAACTGGTATTCTTCTCCTTTGGTTAGTTTCATTACTTTGATAGTGCTTCTTGCAACCGTTGCAGACACCTCTGACCAGGCAGCAGTGCTAGTTTCTCTCTTCAGGACAATGTAGTTGGTAACTTGACTTCCGCCATCATAAGCTGGTGGGTCCCATGTAAGAACTACACTCTCTTCAGTAATGTCACTAATGACGACAGGACCGACTGGTGGGCCAGGCCTGTCTAGTACTATAATTTTGATGAGAGCTTTAGTTGTTCCACTGGAATTAGAAGCAGTAATTTCATAGGTTCCTGCATCTGCTGCAACACTTTCTTTAAGATTAACAATGATGCTTTCAGCAGTGGTTTCTGTGTTGAATCGGAGAGTAGATTTTACAGTAATACCTTCCTTAGATAATGTTATCTTTGGCAATGGTTTTCCAGAAATTGGAATATCAACTTTAAGATTTGATCCTGCTCGTACGTATAGAGTATTATGTGGGAAGTTCTTCATATCAATCTCTGGTGATTCTGTAAAAAACATTTTAAAGAAAAATGCATAAGTTTTTGTTAAATATTATACATTATATGAGAGAAAGAATACAGGACGCTTAAAAGTACCTAGCTGTTCTTTAATTGTAACAGGCAGCAGAAGTTCCTTGGGTTCACTCAGTCCAGCTTGGTTTTGCGCGGAAACACGGAAGAAATATTCAACATTCTCCTTAAGGCCACGTATAATGTGATGAGTTGTCTTCACATCTGCACATTTCACCCAGTTCTGTTGTCCTTTTTCAAGAGCTTCAATGCGGTAACTGACGATCCTGCTTCCACCATCGTGTTCTGGCTTCAACCAACTTAAAGATGCACTGTCTTTGGTAACATTAGTGACCCCAAGTTTTTCTGGAGGGCTAGGTTTTTCTGGAAAAGAATGCAGAATTGTAATTAGAAAAATCTTTCTATTCGAGGAAGGAAATCACATCTCCACAGGTCCTTTAATGTTAGCAGTATTACCTAAATGGTATTAAACGCTTTGTTGGTGAATAGCAAGAAGCACAATGTTAACACTAGAATGTATGTTCACATCAGTAGTTAAAACTGAAATGCACAGACAGTTATGAGCAAAAAAATACTTTTACGTTAAAGCATGCATTAGGCTAATCCTATTTTAATTGTTAAGATATGGTAATTTGAATCATTTCATACTGATAGATTGTTTAAAACATGCTTCTGTTATGCAAATGGGGTGAATTTCCGATGAACAAACTGTAATGGCTGTAATTTAAGTGATGTTACTGGTGATGCCTCATCCATTACGTTGGCATTCCTATTACACACATGACATGCTGTCTGCAACATATGTACACATACCTGTGACCTTAACACCTTCTTTCGTCTCACATGGTACTCCTACACCAAATTCATTTTCTCCTGAGATTCTGAAGTAGTAAACAGCACCTTCTTGAAGATTGGCAATCTTGTAGGTGAGGCGATGACAGTTGTTGGTCACGGTAACCCAGGCTTTCTTGCTAGCTTCTCGTTTTTCAATATGATAGTTCTTAACAGGGGCGCCACCATCATTTTCAGGAACATCCCAAGACAAAGAAACAGACTCTTTAGTTACCTCTTTCACAGTGATATTTGATGTGGGACCAGGAGAGTCGAGAACTTTTACGACTAGTGTCAATGAAGCAGTGCTGAGAATATTTTGCAATGTTAGGGTGTATTTGCCAGAATCATTTCTTGTTGCCTTTTCTATGGTCAGAGATGTTTTAGAACTTGATGAATCAATACTTGCTCTTGTACGAAGGTCAGTGTCTGGTTTGCTCCATAGAACATTGGGCACTGGTTTTCCTCGGAAAGGCACAGCCATTGTAAATGATCCACCAGCTTTTACAATTAATGTTTTACGCATTTCGCTGTCAATGTCAAATACAGGCTCTTCTTCCCTTTCCTTTGCTACTTGTGGTTCAGAAATTTCACTAGGATCACTAGGGCCAACTTTGTTAATTGATCTGACTCTAAAGACGTATTCTGATCCCGATGTTAATCCGATAACAGTGTACTCTGTACTTCTTACATTTGCAACTGCAGTCAACCATTCAGTGTCTTCCACTTTCTTATATTCTACTGTATATGCAGTGACTGGAGAACCTCCATCAAACAATGGTTTTGCCCATGCAATTGTTACAGTTGTCTTTGTTGAATCTGCAATCTTTGGTTTAGATGGAGCTGATGGTAAGAATATTGGATCTTCAGCACGTACCAATGGTGAGCAGTCACTGGGGGGACTGAGACCTGCAGCATTTTCTGCATAGACACGATATTCATATTCACATCCTTCTCGGAGACCAGAAGATTTTACTCTTAGGTCATAGACTGGTTTTTTGTTTACACGCATCCATCGTAGACTAGTCTTTTCACGTCTTTCAATTACATAGCCATCGATTTCACTTCCTCCATCACTTTCAGGCCTAGCCCAGCAGAGAGTCATAGCCTCTTTTGTAACACTGGTGATCTCTATAGATTTAGGAGCACTTGGTACTGTGAATGGATTTTGGGCCTTTACTGGTTCACTCTCCAAAGGCTCGCCAACACCATATTTGTTAACACCCATGACTCTGAAGATGTATTCATTGCCATTAAGTAGTTTTGTTACTTTACAGGAAGTTGTCCTAAGTTCTCCCTCACAGAGGGTCCATGCAAGTCGACTTGTTTCTCTTTTCTCTACAATGTAGTAGTCAATTTCTGCACCACCATTTTCTTGAGGAGGGCCCCAGGATAGTGTGCACTTCTCAGAGGTTACACCAGCTACTTGCAATGGTCCTGCCGATGGCCCTGGTCTATCTAGAACCTTGCAATTTACAGCTAACGATCTTGTACCTGCAACATTCTGAAGTGTTAATACGTATTGTCCACTATCACGTCTAATGCAGTCTTTAACAATGAGAAGTGTTGTGTTATCTGTTGACTGTATTTCTGTTCTTGCCTTTTCTTCAATTTCCTTACCATCCTTTGTCCATGAAATTACAGGCAATGGTCTTCCTGCAATGTCTGCATTGATTTTCAGGATCTCCCCAGCTTTCACAACAACAACATCCCTGAATTTGACATCCATCATAATCCTTGGAGCATCAACATCATCTTTTACTGTAATAGGTCCTGTTGAATCAGAAGGCTCACTAAACAATCCAGCTGCATTCTTTGCAATGACACGGAATTCATACCGCTGCTCTTCTGTTAGTCCAGTTACGTCAAAGTAGGTTTCTTGAATGTTGGTGAAATTACACTTCAGCCAACGGCCTTCGGGCAGTTCTTTGCGCTCAATGATATATCCTGTGATTTTAGCTCCACCATCATATTCTGGCTTGGCCCAAGAGAGTGAGACTGACGTTCTGGTAATGTTTCTTACTTCAGGTTGACCAGGAGCGTCACAAGGATCTCTGGCAGCAACAGGCTCGCATGATTTGCTACATTTACCAATGCCTGCTATGTTTTCAGCATAGACACGATATTCATACAGAAGTCCTTCTTCCAGACCGACAACCTTCATTTGAGTGTCTGTTAACAAAGTTTTGTTGACCTTAGTCCAAAGAATGCTACTTCTTTCTTTTCGTTCTAAGTGATAACCTATGACTTGACTTCCACCATCATTAACTGGTATCTGCCAGTTTACCGTCATGAAAGCTTTAGTTGCATGTACAACATGGGGCGTTCCAGGTGGACCGGGTGGTTTAAATGGATACTGTGCAATGACAGGTGAAGATTCAGCATAGTGGCTCTTACCATACCGGTTTTCTGCAGAAATGCGGAATTGATATTCAGAACCTGTTGTTAGGCGTGCCACCTTAATTGATGTTCTTGCAACTGTAGCAGATACTAATTCCCATGTTGTGGTTGTAGTGTCTCTCTTTTCAACAATGTAGTTATTAATATGGCAGCCACCATCGTATTCTGGAGAATCCCAAGATAGTGATATGTTATCTGCACTGACATCATCTATACGAATATGTCCAGGAGCTCCTGGCCTGTCAAGAACTATCACACCAATAGAGGCTGTTGTTGAACCAGCACTGTTTGAAACACATAATTCATACTTTCCAACATCTTCGCGTGATGCCTCTTTAATAGACAGAAGTGTTGAAGTCTTTGATGTTTCAACATTGACTCTAGTGGTTTCTTTCAATGCTTGCCCATCTTTCTTCCAGGTTGCAGCTGGGAATGGCCTTCCTCGAATAGGCACATCAATTTTGAGAGTATCTCCAGCTTTGACACTGAATGTATTGAAGAGGAGCTCAATAGAAGGTTGAATTTCAATATCCTTTGCCACCACAGGCACACCAAGCTGTCTTGGATCACTTCTTCCTTTTTCATTAACAGCAGCTACTCTGAATGTGTATTCTTCTCCCACTGTAAGGCCTGATATTGTTGCTTCAAGTGCTTTCACTTGGGTGCAAGTGCTCCACTTTTCACTGCCTTTAGTCTGCATCTCCACTACGTACCCAGTAATTTTACTACCACCATCACTTTCTGGTTTTTCCCAAGTGATGGTAGCAGAGTTACGTGTGACATCTACAAGACTTACTCTTCCAGGAGGAAGGGGTACCTCCGACACTTTTACTGGATCTGCTGTTGCAGCTGGCAAACCAACACCATATTCGTTGGCAGCTAAGACACGGAAATAATAGATTCCTCCTTCTTGCAGTTGTTCAGCTTTGAATGTATTCTTTGTGCAATTGTTTGTAATTGTAGCATACGCCTTCCTTGTCGACTCACGTTTTTCAACAATGTAGTTTGAAATTTTAGCCCCACCATCAATAAGAGGGGGTTCCCAAGATAATATAACAGAGTTCTTCCTTATTTCTTTAACAATAAAGTTCACTGGAGCACTTGGTGAATCTAGTATTCTCACATTAACAAATGCTGATTTTGAGCCACTATTATTTTCTAAAGTCAAATTGTATTTGCCACTGTCAAATCTATTGACATTATCAATGACCAACATAGTATATGAACTTGTAACTTCGATTTGGGATCTTTCACTTAACTTGCCTTCTGCTTTTTCCCATTTGACTTCAGGTTCGGGTCTGCCTTTGGTGGTTACAAACAAGCGCAAAGTGCCACCAGCTCTAACAGAGACAACTTTTCTTAGATCAGCATCAAGTTCGATCTCGGGAGGTTCTACTTTTTCTGCTGCAAGTACTGTGCCAGGTATTAGTGCAGGCTCTCCAACTCCTTCTGCATTTATAGCGCATATGCGGAAGTTGTATTCAGTATTTTCTTTAAGTTTTGTTGCAGTAAACTGTTTTGCCTGAAGTCCTGTTGGTGGTGTGCAGGCAATCCAGTCGTCGGATGAAGCTTCTTTAAATTCTACAAGATATCCTTTTACTTCGGCACCACCGTCATAAATGGGCTTGTTCCATGCAAGAGATACGGATGATCTTGAAGTGTCAGTTACCTTTGCATTGCTTGGCGGTCCTGGTGGATATGTAGCATCACATGCACGGTACAAAACAGATGGCTCACTTAGTTCACCTACACCTGCAGCATTTTCAGCAGCCACTCTAAATTCATAGAAATGCCCTTCTGTGAGTCCAGTTACTCTGAATCTCAAATCTGTCAGTCTCTTCTTGTTGCACTTTGTCCATCTTATGCCGTCTTTGTCACGTTTTTCAAGTATGTATCCCTCAATCTCAGCCCCACCATTATCTTCGGGTCGTCCCCAAGTGACAATCATCGAGTCTTTTGTAATTGCTGTAACTTCCGGTACAGAAGGGGCAGATGGTTGTTTGAATGGATTACATGCTAAAACTGGCTCAGATTCTATTGGTTCCCCAATTCCGAATTTGTTCACAGCCATCACACGGAATATATATTCATTACCTGGAAGGAGTTTGGTTACTTTGTGACTCAGAGCTTGAACATCAGAATCAACTTGTGTCCAGGAGAGTCTGCTTGTCTCCCTTTTCTCAATTATGTAATGGGAAATGTTAGCGCCGCCATCCTGAGATGGTGGACCCCATGACAGGTAGCATTTTTCTGCAGTAACTCCTTGCACTTTCAAAGGGCCTTCTGGAGGACCTGGTCTGTCAAGAACCTTTACTGTTATCGGTATAGATTTTGTACCTCCAACATTGCTCAAGTTAAGAATATATTGTCCTCCATCAATCCTTATACAATCTTTAACTGTAAGAGCTGTTTTTTGGATGGTGGATTTAATTTCGTGTCTTGCAGCTGTTGCCTCAAGTTCTTTTCCGTCTTTTGACCATGTTACTTCAGGGATGGGTTTACCGTGGATGTCAGCTTCTAGAACAAAGGTGTCTCCTGCATTAACGACAATGACATCTTTATATTTTGGATCAAGTGAAGCTCTTGGTGCATCAATCTCATCTCGGGCTGTGATTGGGCCGGTACTTTCTGATGGCTCACTAAAGTTACCAGCTGCATTTCTTGCAATTACTCTGAATTCATATCTCTGATCCTCAACAAGGCCTGTTGCTACAAATTCAGTTTCCAGTACATTTGTAAAGCTGGCTTTCATCCAGCGACCTTCAGGGAGCTCTTTCTTTTCTACAATATATCCAGTTATTTTACTACCACCATCATATTCAGGCTTTGTCCACTTCAGTGTCACATAATTTCTTGTTATAACAATCGCTTCTGGGCATCCTGGAGGGTCACAGGGATCACGTGCCACATAACACTCGGACACTTTGCTAGGTTTACCAATGCCAACAATGTTTTCAGCATAAACTCTGAATTCATACTCCAAGCCTTCTTCTAGCCCATTTGTTTTCAGTCTTGTGTCCTGAATGAGAGTTTTGTTTAGTTTTGCCCAAAGAATGCTATTTTTCTCTTTGCGCTCTACATGATAACCAAGGACCTTGCTTCCTCCATCGTTCACTGGCTCATTCCATTGCACAACCATGTGATCTTTTGACAGAGATGTTACAAAAGGAGTACCTGGGGGACCAGGTTCCTTATATGGATATTGAACAATAACTGCAGAAGAATCCAATGAAGTACTCTTTCCATATCTATTTTCAGCAAAGATTCTGAATTGGTATTCAGACCCAGTCGTCAGCTTTGTTGCCTTGATTGTTGTTCTGGCAACTGTTGAAGACACAGTTTGCCAGGATGTGGTGGTAGTATCACGCTTTTCTACTATGTAGTTATTTATTTGGCACCCTCCAGTATATTCTGGTGCGTCCCATGAGAAGATAACATAGTTTGAGCTAACTTCATCAAAACGAACTGGTCCTCGTGGTGGACCAGGTTTATCTAGCACAATAATACTAATATTCTCTGTGACAGAGCCACCGGGGTTTGTTGCAGTCACTGTATATTTGCCAAAATCATCCTTGCTGCTCTCTTTTATGTGTAAGATAGTTGCTGTTGGTGTATCTTCAACATTGACTCTGGTTGTTTGCTTCAGAGATTGCTCGTCTTTTGTCCAGGTTATTTTTGGTCTGGGTCTTCCAAAAACTGGTATTTCTACTTTAAGATCCTCACCAGCCTGTATATTGTATGAATTGAACATAAGTTTGAAACTTGGCTCAATGGTAAGATCTTTAGCTATGACAGGGATGGCCAGGGCCCTAGGGTCACTCTTTCCCTTTTCATTGTATGCAATCACCCGGAACAGATATTCTTGACCTGAGCTTAAGCCGGAGACAACAGCACTACAAGTCTTTGTTTCAGTTACAGTGTTCCATTTATCTGTTCCTTTTGGCTGCATTTCGACTAAGTATCCTATAAGTCTACTTCCTCCGTCATGTTCAGGTTTTTCCCAGATGAGCGATGCACTTCTTTGGGTAACGTCAGTAAGTGTAACTTTGCCTGGTGGTAATGGAACCTCGGAAGCTTTCACTGCATCTAATGTTTCTACTGGGACTCCAACGCCGAATTCGTTTTCAGCCATTACTCTGAAGTAATAAATTGCACCTTCTATCAGGTTTTCAACTTTGAAGCTTGTTTTGCCGCACTTGGTAGTAACATTGGCAAAGGCTTTTCTGGTTGATTCACGCTTATCAACTACATAGTTCTTTATCTTTGCTCCTCCATCTATGGAAGGTGGTTCCCATGTCAATGTGATACAGTCTTTCCTTATATCTTTCACAAGCAAATTATGTGGTGGGCCTGGTGTGTCAAGGACCTTTACTGTCACAAAAGCAGATTTTGAACCACTGCTGTTTTCTAACTTGAGAACATATTTTCCTGCATCATTTCTGTCACAGTTATCTATTGACAACTGGGTGTAGTTGAGGCCTTTTTCTATCTGTGACTTATCAGACAGTTCGCCCTCCTCTCGAGACCAGCTAATTTCAGGTGCGGGTCTACCCTTAAATGGAATGTGAATCTTTACGTTACCACCTGCTCTGACTAGTATTCCTTTTCTTAATTCTGAATCAAGATCTAACTCAGGAGGTTCAAGTTTGTCTTCTGGTTTAACTGTTCCAAGAACCGAAGCAGCTTCACCCACACCAATTTTGTTTATAGCACAAATTCGAATTTGATATTCTTGATGTTCAATTAGGTTTTTAATTTCATATCGATTGACTTGTAATCCAGTCTGTGGAGTGCACATTATCCACTCTTCTTCCTCTGCTTTACATATTTCTACAATGTAGCCTTGGATGTCGTTACCTCCATCATAAATAGGCTTGCCCCACACAAGGGCGATTGAATTTTTGGAAGTGTCAACCACATGAGGATTAGTAGGTGGCCCAGGTTTAAACATAGGATCACAGGCTTTATAATAAATTGAAGGTGGACTTGCTTTTCCAACTCCAGCTGCATTTTCTGCTGATACTTGGAATTCATATTCGTGGTCTTCTGTTAATCCTGTGACTCTAAACCGCAAATCTGTGACTCTGCGTTTGTTACATTTTGTCCATCTAATTCCTGCTCTGTCCCTCTTTTCAACTATATAACCAATAATTTCACTTCCACCATCGCTATCTGGTCGAGTCCAGCAGACAGTCATTGAGTCTTTTGCAATGTTGGTTACCTCTAATGCCTTAGGGGGACCAGGAAGCACAAATGGATTTTTCATCAGCACTGGGGAAGACTCCAAAGGTTCCCCAACACCATACTTGTTGACAGCCATTATACGGAAAATGTATTCATTGCCTTCCAAAAGTTTTGTTACTTTCAGCATTGTGGCGACTGCATCAGGTGAAACAACAGTCCAAGCCAGGCGACTTGTTTCTCTCTTCTCAATTATGTAATGGGAAATGTCACTACCGCCATCATGTTGAGGGGGATTCCATGCCAGTGAACACTTATCACAAGTAATTCCAGTAACTTGAATTGTTCCTTCTGGTGGCCCTGGTCTGTCCAAAACTTTCACATTTATTGGAACTGACTTTGTGCCTGCTACATTGGAAACCTGTAGGATATACTGTCCACCATCAACTCTAATGGCATCCTTGACAACAATCAAAGCTCTAAAATCTGTGTTCTTTATCTCATATCTGGCAGATTCCTCAATTTCCCTATCTCCCTTAAACCACTGTATGCTAGGAATAGGCTTTCCACGAACATCAGCTTCGAGTTTAAAGATTTCTCCTGCATTGACAATGATTGTGTCTTTGTAATTTGGATCCATGGAAACTCTTGGAGGCTCTACTTCATCCTTTGCTGTAATAGGACCTGTGCTATCGGAAGGCTTGCTAAATGTACCAGCTGCGTTCCTAGCAATGACTCTGAAATCATATTTCTCATCCTCTGTCAGCCCTGTAACAGTAAACTGAGTTTCAATTACATTTGTAAAGCTTGCTTTCATCCAGCGACCCTCGGGTAGATCTCTTTTCTCTACTATGTAACCTGTGATCATGCTTCCACCATCATATTCAGGCTTGGCCCACCCTAAAGTAACAGCATTTCGTGTTATGATCAACGGTTCTGGGCACCCGGGAGGATCACATGGATCACGAGCTACATAACACTCTGAAACTTTGCTTGCTTTGCCAGTGCCAACAATATTTTCAGCATATACTCTAAATTCATATTCAATGCCTTCTTCAAGGTTACTTGTCTTAAAACATGTGTCTTGAATAATGGTTTTGTTAATCTTCGTCCACATAATGCTGTTTCTTTCTTTTCTTTCAAGATGGTAGCCCAAAACTTTGCTTCCACCATCAATAATTGGCTCATGCCATTGTATAATCATGCTTTCTTTGGTAATAGACTTGGCAGATGGTGTGCCAGGAGGGCCTGGTTCCTTATAAGGATACTGAGCTACTATTGCTGCAGATTCCAAGGCAAAGCTGCGGCCATATCGGTTTTCAGCAAATATTTTGAATTGATATTCTGTTCCAGTCTTTAGTTTAGATACTTTCAGAGTAGTTCTTGCAATTGTTGCAGAAACAGTTTCCCATACTGTTGTTGTTGTGTCCCTCTTTTCAACAATGTAATTAGTGATCTGGCAACCACCGGTATATGTTGGAGGGCTCCATGATAATGTAATACTTTCAGCACTCACTTCATCAAATTTTACAGGGCCACTTGGTGGATCTGGTTTGTCCAGAGTTATAACTTCAATAGATGCAACTTTTTGCCCTATAATATTAGCCACTGTTATTCCATACATGCCAGAATCGTCTTTCATAGTTTCTTTAATGTTTAATACTGTGAGGCTAGCCAAATCAGTGACATTAACTCTTGTGGTTTGTTTAAGAGCCTGACCATCTTTTGTCCACGTCACTGTTGGCTTGGGTCGTCCAGAAACTGGTATTTCCACCTTCAAATCATGTCCCACTTGAACACTGTAACTACTGAATACAGGTCTTACGTCTGGCTCAATTACCAGGTCTTTGGCGACCACTGGTACTGCAAGAGATCTTGGATCACTTTTGCCTTTTTCATTTACAGCTATTACTCTAAAGAGATATTCTCCTCCTTGTGCTAAGTTAGTAATGTTTGCTTCAAGTGCCTTGACACGTACACTTTCTGACCATTTATCACTTCCTTTAGCTTGCATTTCTACAATATATTGAATTATTTTGCTGCCACCATCATGTTCGGGTTTCTCCCAGGATAGAGACACACTGTTCCTTGTAACATCAACAACAGTTATTTTTCCTGGAGGTTGTGGAACTTCAGATACTTTAACCGGGTCAGATGTTTCAGCAGGAACACCAATTCCATATTCATTCTCAGCAGTCACCCTAAAGTAATAATTGCATCCCTCTTGTAGCTGGTCTATTTTCCAGGAGGTTTTATGACAGTTTGTTGCCACTGCAGCATATGCTTTTCTTGTGGTTTCCCTTTTTTCAATAATATAGTTCTTTATTTTTGATCCACCATCCAACACTGGGGGCTCCCATGTAAGTGTTACTGATTCTTTAGTGATCTCCTTCACTTTAAGATTAACTGGTGAGCTTGGTGTGTCCAGAACCCTCACACTTATAAAGGCAGACTTGGTTCCACTACTGTTTTCTAAAGTTAGATTGTATTTTCCTGAATCAAACCGATTCACATTGTCAAGTACAAGTGTTGTAAAACTGCTAGTAACATCAATCTGAGCAGCATCTCTGATCTCCCCATCAGCCTTTGACCACTTCACCTCAGGTGCAGGACGTCCACGAATAGGGATAAACAATCTTAGTGAACCTCCAGCCCTCACGTTCACAATTTTTCTTAACTCTAGATCAAGATCAAGATCTGGCGTTTCAAGTTTCTCTTCAACAATGATAGAAGCGGGGACATCTGCATGGTCTCCAACACCAGCCTTATTTACAGCACAAACACGGAATTTATATTCATGTTTCTCTACCAACTTTTCAATTTCAATGCGTGTTTCTTTGATGCCAGTTGCTGGTGTACACATTGACCATTCATCTGTACTTACATCACATTTTTCAACGATGTATCCTTGTACTTCAGACCCACCATCATAGATCGGTTTTCCCCATGAAAGAAAAACTGATGATCTTGTGACATCAATAGCTCTAGGATTATTAGGAGGCCCTGGTTTGTAAATAGGGTCACATGCCTTATAGAAAATTGAGGATGGGCTAGGTTCACTCATGCCAGCAGCATTTTCAGCAGATACTCTGAATTCATAATGATGAGATTCGATAAGCCCAGTTACTCTAAAACGTAATTCACTGACCAATCGTTTGTTGCATCTGGTCCATCTGATACCTTCTTTATCTCGTTTTTCAACAACATAGCCAGTTATTTCACTGCCACCATCAGACTGTGGTCTTTCCCACACAACAATCATGGAATCTTTAGTAACTGCTGTGACTTCAGGAGCCTTGGGAGGAAGTGGTACAACAAATGGATTCTTTGCAACTACTGGTTCAGATTCAAGGGGCTCACCCACTCCATATTTGTTAACAGACATTATGCGGAAGATGTATTCATTTCCTTCCAAAAGTTTGGTAACCTTGCAACTTAGTGTTTGTACATTAGAGTCTACCACAGTCCATACTAAACGACTAGTTTCTCTTCTTTCAACAATGTAATGTGAAATATCACTTCCACCATCTTGAAGTGGGGGTTTCCAAGCTAAGGTGCACTTTTCTGCTGTTATTCCGGTCACAGCAATAGGCCCTTCAGGTGGTCCTGGTCTATCAAGAACCTTCACGCTGACAGTTGCTGATTTTTCACCTGCTACATTTTTCAACAGCAGTGTGTACTGGCCACTGTCCACACGTATTGCTTCCTTCACACTGATACATGTGGTGAAGTTTGTGCTCTTTATTTCTAAACGGGCAGAATTTGCAAGCTCTTGATCACCTTTCAGCCACTGAATGGAAGGTATAGGTTTACCAAAGACATCAGCATCAATTTTGAATGATTCACCAGCATTTAGTACAATTGTTTCTTTGTATTGTGGATCCATGCTTATACGAGGAGGATCTACTTCATCCCTTGCTGTTATAGGGCCTGTGCTTTCTGATGGTTCACTAAAAACACCAGCAGCATTTCTTGCTATAACTCGGAACTCATATCTCTGGTCTTCAACTAAACCTGTTACTGCAAATTGGGTCTCAATTACATTTGTGAAACTTGCTTTCATCCATCGGCCTTCTGGCAACTCTTTCTTTTCAACGAAGTAGCCTGTTATCTTGCTGCCCCCATCATATTCTGGTTTTGTCCACTGGATTGTTACTGCATTTCTTGTCACAAGAATAGCTTCTGGGCGACCTGGAGGATCACATGGATCACGTGCCACAACACATTCTGACACTTTGCTTGGCTTTCCAATGCCTACGATATTCTCTGCATAAACTTTGAATTCATATTCAATTCCCTCTTCAAGACCAGTTGTTTTGAACCTTGTGTCTTGAATGAGTGTCTTGTTTAATTTAACCCAAAGGATGCTGTTTCTTTCCTTGCGCTCCAAATGGTAGCCAATGACTCTGCTACCACCATCATTGACTGGTTCATTCCACTGTACAATCATGCTGTCTTTTGTGACATGTGATACAAAAGGTGTTCCTGGATTACCTGGGACTTTATATGGATATTGGGCTATTACAGAATCTGATGCAAGATATCCACTTTTGCCATATCTGTTCTCAGCTGAAATTCTAAACTGATATTCACATCCAGTCTTGAGTCTGGTTGCTTTTATGGTTGTCCGTGCAACAGTTGCTGACACAACCTGCCAGACTGTTGTTGAAGTGTCTCTTTTTTCAACAATGTAGTTGTTTATAGAGCTTCCTCCATCATATTGTGGTGGTTCCCAGGAAATGGTGATGCTATCAGCTGTGACTTCATCTAACTTAACAGGCCCTGTAGGAGGACCTGGTTTGTCAAGGACAACAATGTTAAGATTTTCAGATGCTTCCCCTGCTGTGTTGACAAGTTTCACAGTATATTGTCCTACATCTTCTTTGGAGGCTTCCTTTATGGTAAGTAGTGAATTACTGTCTGTGTTCTCTGCATTTACTCTAGTAGTCTGTTTTAGTGGCAGATTGTCTTTATGCCATACAACAGTTGGTTTTGGTCTTGCTATGAATGGTACGTCAACCTTCAGGTCTTCCCCTGCAAGCACACTGAATGTGGTAAATAGCAATTTAAATGTGGGTGCAATCACAAGGTCTTTTGCAATAACTGGTACTCCTAACTGTCGAGGATCACTAATTCCCTTCTCGTTCTGAGCAGAAACACGGAACATATATTCTTCACCTTGAGTTAGTCCAGATATAGTGGCTTCTGTAACCTTCACGGTGGCACAGTTAGTCCATTTGTCGCTTCCTTTACTCTGCATCTCCACAATATAGCCTAGAATTCTACTGCCTCCATCATGTTCCGGTTTTTCCCAGGATAAAGTAACGCTTTTTCTTGTTACATCTACCAAGGTTATTTTGCCTGGAGGGAGTGGTTTTTCAGAAACTTTCACAGACTCTGATGTTTCAACTGGGAGGCCCACACCATATTCGTTTTCAGCCAGAACTCGGAAGTAATAGTTGCAACCTTCCTGCAATTGATCAACTTTCCAGCTAGTTTTGTGACAATTTGCAACAACTGTTGAGTAGGCTTTCCTGGTAGACTCACGTTTTTCAACAATATAGTTCTTTATTTTCGACCCTCCATCTATGAGTGGAGGCTCCCATGTTAGAGTAACAGATGCTTTGGTAATTTCTTTAATTTTCAAATCTTGTGGTGCTCCAGGAGTATCAAGCACTCTAACATTCACAAATGCTGATTTGCTTCCTGAGCTATTTTCTATTGTGAGCATATACTTTCCACTGTCGAATCGATTCACATTTTCAACAACGAGCAGAGAGTATGAGCTTGTTGATTCAATAGAGGCTCTTTCTAATGGTTCTCCAGTTTCTCTTGTCCATTTCACTTCAGGTGCGGGCCTTCCTTTAATTGGAACAAATAATCTCAAAGTGCAGCAAGCTCTAATGCTAACAACTTTACGAAGTTCTGCATCCAACTCAATTTCAGGAGGCAACATTCTTTCTTCAGCCTTTGGCGAGCCAGGTACAAGAGCACCTTCACCAACACCTTCAGAATTCAGGGCATATATCTGGATTTTGTACTCCTGGTTCTCTTTGAGACCAGTAATAGTAAATGATGTGGCTTTCAGTCCTGCTTGTGGAGTTACAATTTTCCATTCATCTTCGTCTGGGAGAGCTATTTCAACCATGTAACCTGTGATTTCTGACCCACCATCATATACTGGTTTATTCCAAGCTATTGTTATCGATGATTTACTGGTATCCAGTACTCGAGGGTTTCCAGGAGGTCCAGGCTTAAAGACGGTGTCACAAGCTTTGTAGAAGGGACTACAAGAGCTTGGTTTACTAATTCCAGCAGCATTTTCAGCCATTATTCTGAATTCATATTCATGACCATCTGTCAGTCCAGAGACTTTATAACGTAAGTCGGTGATTGCTCGTTTGTTACACTTTATCCAGCGAAGGCCTGTTTTGTCACGTCGTTCTACTATGTAATTGATTATTTCACTTCCACCATCAGAATCTGGATGTCCCCAGCAGACAATCATTGAATCTTTAGAGATATTCGTCACTTCTGGTGTTTTTGGTGGGTCAGGTGGGACGTACGGATTTACTGCAAGTGTAGGCTCTGATTCCAGAACCTCACCCACACCATACTTGTTGACAGCCATGACTCGGAATACATACTCATTGCCTTTCAGTAGCTTGGTGACTTTGTGTTTTAGCACTTGAACATCTGTTGCAACACTTGTCCATGCCAATCTGCTGGTTTCACGTTTTTCAATCACATAATAGTCAATCTTTGCACCGCCATCATCTAATGGTGGTAGCCAAGAAAGTACACACTTTTCTGTTGTGACTTCAGATACTGCCAAAGGCCCCTCTGGTGGACCTGGTCTGTCTAGAACTTTAACGTTGAAGACATGCTTTGCAACACCGCCAGGATTAGAAGCAGTCAGTGTATATGCCCCACCATCTCTTCTTGCAGAATCTTTGTTAATCAGAACAGTAGAGAAATCAAAGATTTTCACTTCCAATTTTCCAGTTTCTTCTATGTCTTTTCCTTCTTTTGTCCAAGCCATTGTTGGTAGAGGGCGACCTGAAACATCTGCATCTAGCCTGAAGAGATCACCTGCTTTCAAAATTATAACGTCTTTAAATTTAGCATCCACTCTGATCTTTGGTTCTTCAATATCATCTCTGCATGTTATTTCATCTGATGGCTCGGATGGGTGACTCACAGCACCAGCAGAGTTCCTGGCAATTACACGGAATTCATATGCAGCATCTTCAGTCAAGCCACTTACTGTAAACTCTGTTTCCAGTATGTTGCTGAAATTAGCCTTAAGCCAGCGACCATTAGGAAGGTCTCTTCTTTCAACTGTGTACCCAGTTATCTTAAATCCACCATTATATTCTGGTTTTGACCACTGAAGTGTGACTGCATGTCTGGTAATGTTGAGAGCTACTGGTTTGCCAGGTGCATCTATTGGGTCCAGAGCAAATACAGGCTCTGAAGGTTTGCTTGGTTTACTTTTTCCAGCCATATTTTCTGCAATGACACGGAATTCATATGCAATGCCATCAGTAAGTCCGGTTGATTTGAATACATTTCCTACAACAAGGGCCTTGCTTATAACCTGCCAAATGATGCTGTTTCGTTCTTTTCTTTCAATGTGATATCCCAAAATTACACTGCCACCATCAGTAACAGGTTCATGCCAATTAATAGTGATGGAATCTTTTGTAACTATCGAAGCATGAGGAGTGCCTGGTGGACCCGGAACCTTGAATGGATAAGCAGCAACTACATTCTCTGAATTGATAGGTGGGCCAGTTCCATACCTGTTTTGCGCTTTAACTCGGAACTGATATTCAGCTCCTGTAGTCAGACGTGTAGCCTTAAAGGTTGTGCGTATCACTGTGGCAGCTAGTTCAACCCATGTCGTAGTATTAGTTTCCCTCATTTCAACGACATAACTGTTTATCGGCACTCCACCATCATTCTCTGGTGGGTCCCATGAAAGAATAATAAAGTCAGATGAAATTTCATCAAATTTGATTGGTCCAGTAGGAGGCCCTGGGATATCATGTACTTGCACAGTAATAACATCACTAACTTCTCCAAGGATATTTTTAGCTGCAAGTGTATACTTCCCAGAGTCACTTCTTGTGCATTCACCAATGTTCAATATGGTTGAAGTTGCTGTACGTTCAACATTTACTCTCTGTGTTTCTTTAAGAAGTTGGCCTTCTTTCTTCCAGGAGACTGTTGGTTTTGGACGTCCAAGTACAGGGATATCAACTTTGATGTTGTCACCAGCTTTGGCAATGACCATTTTTTGGTAAACACCACGAAGGTCGAATTCTGGGAGTGCCTGCTGTTCTTTTACAAGAACTGGCCTGCTTTCTCTTGGATCACTTCTCCCTGAGCTGTTGACTGCCATCACTTGGAAAACATATTCCTCATTTTCATTCAGATTTTTCACCACATAGTCCAATGCTTTCACGGTTGTAATGTGTGACCAGTGATCCGACCCCTTTTTCTGTGCTTCTAACACGTAGCCTGTAATCTTGCTGCCACCATCATGCAAGGGTTTGGGCCAAGCAAGGCTAACAGTGTTCTTGGTGACATCCATTATGTTGAGACTTTCAGGTGCAGATGGTGCCTCAGAGGCCCTAATGGGATCAGCGGTTTCAGCAGGTTCACCAATTCCAAATTCATTTTCAGCCAAAACTCTGAAGTAGTATTCACAGCCCTCTGCCAAATTTGGAATTCGAAGAGAACATTTCTGGCAGTTGGTTGTAATTGTTGAATAGGCCTTACGAGTTGATTCACGTTTTTCAACAATATAGTTTGTTATCCTTGAACCACCATCAAGAAGAGGCATATCCCACTGAAGTGTAATACTGTCCTTAGTTACATCTCTGGCTTTAAGATTTATTGGTGGTCCGGGTGAATCTAAAACTTTTACGTTCACAAAGCCAGATTTCTTTCCTGCTGCATTTTCAAGATTCATAGTGTATTTTCCAGCATCATATCTATTGCACTCTGTGATGATTAAAAGTGAAAAGGATTCAGTATTTTCAATGTTAGCTCGGATCTTTAGTGGAATGTCACCTTTCATCCATGTGACTTCAGGTGCTGGGCGGCCTTTAATTGGTACAAATATACGTATACTCAGTCCAGCTCTAACAACCAGTGTTCTTCTCAGCTCAGCATCCAATTCGAAATCAGGACTCTCTTCACGATCTTTGATTTCTGTGAAGTCTATGATTTTAGCTGGCTCTCCAACACCTGCTGCGTTAATTGCACAAATTCTGAAGCGATACTTTCCACCTGGTTGAAGATTAGCAACAACAAATTCGGTGATTCGTAAAGCCGACCCAGTCGTATCTTTTATCCATTCTTCCTCTCCATCCTTTTGGTGCTCAACTATGTAGCCAGTGATTTCAAGTCCACCATCGTAATGAGGCTTGCCCCAGGCCAAAGAAGCAGTTGTCTTTGTTGTGTCTGTCACTCTTGGGTTAGAGGGTGGGCCTGGTGGATCTGAAATTGGAACAAAAGAGAAGTGTTACTTTACACAGTAATACAGTTTTCTTGCCAAAGTTGGTGAGATAAATATTAAATAAGATTGAGACAGATTAATACCCACATTGCAATATGCAGATGACACAGTGTTTTAGGCCCGCACCCTGAAAGCACTGCGTTTACCAGTGCATGCTCTTGTTGAGTTTATGGCCTCTCAGGATCTGCACAGCAATTTTTCCAAGTCACATATTCTGGAATGTGGGCCTAGGTGCAGCCAGCTCTCAACCCTGTTGGTTGGCCATAACTGGCTAACTAACATAAGTAGCTTCCTGTATCTAGTAGGCACTTTTCTGCCTCTGGGTCACGGACCCAAGCATTATACAACGCAGAACACAATTATCAAATGCAATAGGCTCCCTTCTTAGTCTTACACAGCCTTGAGGCGGTGGTCAACTGGTGCCCCTGCTGCACTTATACAAGTCTAAATGTGTCCCCACAGTGACTTATGGGGCTGAAGTCTGGGGCATTACAGCAAGAAAACAGATTCTGCAACCAGATCCTAGCAGTCCCGATCTCAACCTCTTACTTTATTTGTCATGAAGAGATGGGTTTGCGCTATCATGGGGATTATTTTATAGCCCGACCAGTATTACTATGGTTGTCAATTTGGAAGAATGAGCAGGCAGCCCTATCTAGAGCTATTACACTGGACTGCCTCCCTTGTAATAATGGTCTTCGAATCCCCTGTTTGAGATATGTCACAACGGAACTCTGAAAGATTGGCCTGAAGAGGGCACTTGCAAATCCAGATACATGCACAAGTCTTAACAAAAAAGAGGTAGCACTTGCACTTTATTAATCGAGGAGATTATGCTGTTTTAGAAGAATGGAAGGGAAAACGCAGAGTATGGCATATCAATCTCTGAAAGCAGTGAACTGCCCCACAAACTACCCTTGTCTCCAACGGGGACGATGGGAACGTTCACTATTGTTCCGTCTATGAACAGATACTCTCAAATACCTGTTGTATTTCCCCCTTGGTTTTAAGACAAACTTAGCTGCTAATGCCTGCGCTTGTGATGGAATTCAGGTCAAACAATGATGCATTTTATGGATTTTTTTGCAAACACTATGAAATAATTACTTGAATGTTTTTATTGCCACTTAAAAAAAAATAATGATTGTAATATCAGGCACTTTATCGATGCATTTACGCTCCTTTTGAAATTACCCTATGAAGAGGTTTGCCTATATGTAGGCTGCTTCCTAAAACATACTGTAAAGCCTGGAGGTACTATGCTGCTATAAACGTGTTGTTGAGCTATGCTGTTATCTTTCCCTTTAAATTACATTCAATATTTTATCTTTTCATGTTCTGTTTTTAACTGATGTATTTATTTATGCTACTTTTATGGGTGAAATCTCACCCAAATAAAGTTTATTTGAATTTCAAATTTTGAATAATAAACAAAATACTTACAGGTTACATCCTTGGTTAATGCTGGTTGTGAGGCATCACTAGGCGGTCCAACGCCTGCTTTATTTTCTGCACTGACACGGAATTCATATTCATTTCCTTCTGCGAGTCCTGTTGCTTTGTATCGTAGGTCCGAAACAGAACTTTTTGTTACTCTGACCCATCGTAGGCCTTTCTTTTCCTTTCGTTCCACATAATAGCCTGTAATTTCACTTCCACCATCATCAACTGGTCTTTTCCAGGCAACAGTGACTGTAGATTTGGTTACGTTTGTTACTTCTGGTTTTCCAGGAGCACCAGGAGGACCTAGTAGAAATCATTACATGAAAGTTAAGTGCTATAGAACACATTGTATGTTATAGTTTAGAAAATGGTATTGTACCTTTTATGCCAGTTTAACTTACCAAAGCCATCAACCATCTTTACGGGGTCTGATTGAACTGGTTCTCCAACTCCATAATGGTTGACAGCAGAAACACGGAATATGTATTCATTTCCTTGGATAAGTTTGCTAACAACGAATCTGCAGCCATCGATGTTTTCAGCAATTGGAGTCCACAACAGTCGGCTAGTTTCTCTCTTTTCCAGAACATAGGATGTAATGGGCAATCCACCATCTTCAATTGGTGGTGTCCAAGTAAGCGTAGCTTTTTCAGAGGAAATGTTGCTGACTTCAATTGGTCCGGGTGGGCCTGGTACATCTAAAACTTTCACATGCACATGTTCTTCTTTGGTACCAAAAGGATTGCTAGCAGTGATTGTGTATTCACCAGAGTCTTTCCTAGTGGCATATTTCACAGAAAGTGTAGATGATGTGGGAGTTGTTTCAATCTGAACAATATCAGATGGCTTAAAGTCTTTTCCTCCTTTAGACCACGCAGACTGTGGAGGTGGTTTTCCAAGGATGCTTGTAGCAGTCATCACAATGGTTTCACCTGCCTTTACGGTTAAACCTTCTTTTACAGTTGGGTCAATAACAATAGTTGGTGCCTCTGTAAAAATAAATTATTTTCAATATTAATGAACTAATTCGATATGCATGTATTCATTCCATGCATGCAGATTTAGAACTTCTGTATTAAAAGCCTTAATTAGAATTTGGAGAGAATGGGAATTCTTTCAACTTCTGGGCTAAATTAAAAATACGGTGTACAATCCACCGGTTGAATTGCTCCCATAAAAATATCCATATGGTAGAGGTCATTGAGAAAGTGGAGTGTACTCCATACTTCTAGCTTTTTCCAGAAACCGAAGAATGTGTTTCCTTTGAAATCTAAATGAGATTCCAATGTATCAGTTTTCTGTCTGCATACATCTTTCAGTGGCTGCAATGTCCTCACCAGAGGTATTTAGTAGCCCTGAGCAAAATGTAAATTATGCTGGCTTAATTCAAATAATTTTGGGACTTTTGCATTACATTTGTTATGTGACATGCCTTCAACTATGTCATTATGCCACTTCACAAAATTCACAGTATTCACACCATTCACAGTAAAATTTTACCACAAATGGGGAACAACAAAACGTGAGCTGCAGACGCATTTCAAGCTAAACTATAATGCAAAATGACCTATTTGCATTTTATGTATAATGTTGCTGCATATGCCTGTATTAGAGTCTTTGCATTGCTCTACAATATAACCAATCTTCTATATTTATGTTTTCATCTTGCTGGTTATTTGTGAATGTCTAAATAAACAGTTTTCTACACTTTGCAGTTGTATAGACTTGTATCAATTCAATGTATCTTCGAAAAGGAAGTATTTTAGCAGTGAACATGATAATCATTGCTTTTACATGCAGCTGGCAACTATTGTTTTTGGTCACAGATTATCCTAATGATTTCACTAATACATTTTCTATCAGTGGCAAGAGTGTAAAGCACAAAGGTACATACCATATTCATCTTTGCAAACAATGGTGTCCGTAGGCTCTGATGGAGGACTTACAGCCCCTGCGGTGTTCTTGGCCTTAATTCTGAATTCATATTTTCCTCCTTCAATAAGGTCAGTGACAGTGAAAGCACATTCTTGGACATTGACATGGTTAGCTCTCATCCAGGTTTTTGCTGGTATGTCACGTTTTTCAACGATGTACCCGGTCAGTTTATGTCCACCATCATACTTGGGTTCCGTCCAAACTAGAGTCACCGAGCTTCTTGTTACATTAATAACCTCGGGTTTACCAGGAGGATCTAGAATAAAATTACATTGGTTAGACTTAGACAGATACATATCAAGGAAAGTGAAAATACTGATGTGTTTTGCTTATTACTCACCAATGGGATCAAGAGCTACGATTGGCTGTGTTGGTGGACTTGGTTTACCTACTCCTGCCATATTAATTGCCATGACTCTGAATTCATACTCGAGTCCTTCAGTTAACCCTGTAGCTCTGAATTCCCTCATTCTCAGTGGAGTCTTGTTGGCTCTCTTCCAAAGTAGGCTGTTTCTTTCTTTCAGTTCGACATGGTATCCTGTAAATGCAAAATACATTTGCTATCTTAATGTCATGCTTCTCAATATGTAGACCTGCTACAGTAATTCCCTAGATAATGACACCGCAGTCATCATTGCATAACACTTTTGGCAGACTAATAAGTTACTCTTTATGTAGAATAGCTCTGTTATATTCTTAGCAATATTCATAGCAGATTGAATGTCATGATAACGAGGTTAGCTCAGTATTGTCCCACGAAAAAAATATCACAACTACTTTATTGGCTAGGACTACATACTTACCCTACCACTACATTGTCAAGGTAAGTGTATTCCTAACTCCCCACCTACTTAGTTTGATAATGCAAGGTGGTTGCCAAATAGTGAATGTGATATTTTGTCTTGCAATATAGTGACCCCTAACAGGCATCACACCCCTTACATTCAAGGTTGAGGGTGGTGAGTAGAGAATTTAGCTTATGCTCTGTGTCGGAACATTAAATATCGAGACATTTGATTGATTCCTATCATAGATCATCCTTCGCTAGACTAGTACGAGATGAGCCATTGCTCATTTACTTAGCAAACAACATTTGAATCATAAATGTGCTATCAAAAATGTGTAGTTAAAGATTTAAAGGGAAATGGTGGGTAGTAATGATAATAATGCAGGAACTGAAAGTTATTTATTTTTGTGAAAATGACAAAATTTTTGGGGTATTTAGTATTGTGTTAAATATGTTAAACCAATTTTCAGTAAATATTTTAAATCAATTATCAGTAAGAACAATAATATTGGAAATGGTTGGTCTGATTACGGAAAAGATACCACATATGCCCTTGTAACTAATTTTCCATCTCAGTTATTTAGAATTGGTTTACAGGTGCATAAAATAGAGGAGTGACAAAAATGCTGAATATTTTATGACTCAACATTTACCAATATCAGCTGTGATTGTTTTATACAATAGCAATACTTTGGTTCTTTCTTTTTGTCTCAAATTACAACTTAGTTCTTTTGCCTTTTTTCTCTTCAAAGCCATTTATTAACTCTGATTTTGTCCAAGTGATATCCACAGTGTGCAGATAATAAGAAACTTGTTACAAATGTATTTTCGTTCGAATATAGCAGATTTTTTCAAATTGTTCCTTGCACTGATTTTCCTTTAGGACATATATTCGGCTGCCTTAAAGGCCTGCTCTCTCCTGTTTTAAAACCATAAGTTGATTGTGACATCATCTGGCTCCACCGACAACCCCCTGATATTCTTTTGCTGACTTCAACTGCTGTCCTGCTCCATGTATTTGAGAAGGTGCACCTCTACTACATCAAATCAACTGCATTTGGGGTCACTCCCTCATAGGCACTAAATCATGGAACAGTACATTGAAAATAAGGTAAGGGTAAATACGTTAAGGGTTGCTTATTACAGAAAAGGTTGAGTATAACTAAACTGACTCAAATAGGGTCTTTGGAGGTCTCCCACTGGAGGATATAGAGCCTCCAATATAATTACTTATGGTGTAGTGGGTTTCAACATAGTGAAATGAAGCCTTGTAGTATCCCTAATCTATGATATATGACCATTCCCTATTTATGCAGTCCTGATCTTCTCTCTAATGGCCTTTTATAATAAATACTTTTGCATTTGTAAGCCAGGTGATTTTCAAAATCACATGATTTGATATTCAAAATTGTTATCTTTAATATACAAATGCCTTTCGACTTCCAAATGGATTTTGCGATAAATACTGATTTGCAATTAGGAGGGTGTTTGAAAGCAATACTCCCTCCACATTCTAAATACAACAGAATGTATCACTGTTTTGCGACTACAATTGTGATTCTAAACTATTTGTCAGTTACCAACACTTCAAGGGAGGTGGTAACTGACTGACAAAGGGGAAGGTGCCTTTGTGAATCGTGTTGGGTGACCTCGGGGGCATGGAGTTGGTAGACATCCTGCAGACCCCAGGTCGGTTCCATCCGATGTATTCCCAAATGGAAATCATTTTTTTTAAAGCAGCTTTGATTCCTTCAAGGAACATGGACTGCTTTTTAAAACCAAAGTTTATGTTAGGGAATGTAAACATGGGGATGGTAGTCTGCTGTTGCTGGCAGGTCACCATCCCGTAGTCTATAGCCTATCACAAAGATGTCACAAGTAGTTACCGTCCCAATTAATATTCATTTGGGAGATCGTTTTGCAGTCCCTTCTGACTGGATATTTTCTGATGTGCAAAATCAGAGACAGGTCACTAAAAGTCGCTGCACAATTTGCAACCACGTTTTGTGGCCTGTTTCTTTGTACATTAGGGCCTTTGGGACACAAAGTGAGTAACTGTTTAGTGGCATTGCACTCAAAATGTAAATTGTCTTGCTAGGATTAGAACTTTTAAATGACATAAATAAGGCAAGATCTGATCATCTAATCTTAAAAACTAGAACCAGGCTTTGGCAATAAGCAAGTGTTAAGTTGACCCTAATAGACAAAGATCTATGTTAGGGTCTCCATAGTATAGCTCAGGAAAGAAAAACACTGACATTTCTGATAGGTTTTTACAGTTTAACTGTCCTATACATGGACAGAATAAGCAAGATAATCTAATCGAAATGCTAAACTTTTCAAATAGGAATTGATAAAAATTCTCAAAATACATACCTGTGATTGGTGAGCCACCTGTTTTTCTTGGATCGTTCCAAGCTAAAGATACAGAGTCATGCCTGACTGCAAGAATACTTGGAGGAGGTGGAGCATCAGGTACATCTGGAAAACAAATGAAATTTGCATCATGAAGAAGCAAATAGATGAATACCTCTGATATTAGGTTCAGCATTTTATTATAACTTACCAAATGGATGTCTTGCCACTATCGGGTCTGATTTAAGACCTTCGCCAACTCCATATTTATTTTCAGCGCTGACTCTGAAAATATACTCATTTCCTTCATGGAGTCGTGTGACCCTAAATGTTGTTTTCTGGACAGCTGAAGCACATGTTACCCACTTGTTGGTGGTGGAATCCCTCTTTTCCAGGATGTAGTTGGTGATCTCTGAACCACCATCATCTTTTGGTGGACCCCAGATCAGGGTTATAGCATCTGATGTGACTTCATCAAACTTCACTGGGCCACTTGGAATGCCTGGCTTTCCAACAACTTTAACAAATATATTTGATTCCTTAACTCCAGCAGCATTCCTGAGGGTGATGGTGTACTTCGCAGCATCACTCTTTTGGCATTCACGAACTATCAGAGTTGTGTTAATTGCACTGGACTCGAATGTTACTCTGCCACTGTCTGTTATTGCTTGATCTTCACCTTTCTTCCATGTAACAGATGGAGCTGGCTTTCCTTTGATTGGGATTTTAAGTCTGAAGCTGCTTCCTTCCTTCGCCAAATAGCATAAGTCGGGCAGATCTCTCAAATCCATATCTGGTGCCACTGTAATAATAATTAACGTTATGTTTATTTTGAATACAAATAAATCATCTATACAGATTAGCTGCAAACCCAGCTGTCACTTGCTTCATATACATACCCACATCATCCTTGGCCACAATTGTAAGTTCACATGGTGAACTTTGTCCAGCGTCGTTGTGCGCTATTACTTTGAAGGAGTACTCCTTGCCTTCCTGCAAGTCTTTCATGGCATACTGTAGATTCTTTGATTTCATTACTTCTTTCCATTTATCTTCGCCAATCAAATGTTCAACACTGTATGCTGTAATACGACTTCCTCCATCACTGATGGGTTTTTTCCACCCAATATTACAAGAAGACTTTGACACAGCTAAGGCTTTCAGGTCAACAACTGGCCCAGGTTTTTCTAAAGAAAAGAAAATGATACATTAAGTTGACGTCTCCAAGGATTATGACAAGATGTCTAAAACTTAATGGCACAGGAACTAACATATGTCTTACCAGAGGCCTTGACAGCATCATGTGTTTCACAAGGATCACCAATTCCATATTCATTTTCAGCTAATACTCTGAAAAAGTATGACTTTCCTTCCTCCAGATTACTAATTCGGTAACCAGTTTTAGGGCAATCAGTTGTTACTGTGGACCATGACTTTCTCTCTGCATCACGTTTTTCAACAATATAGTTCTTTATAGGGCTGCCACCATCAATAAGCGGAGGATCCCATGAAATGGAAGCCGAATCCTTAGAGGTTTCTTTGATCATAAGGTTAACTGGTGGTCCAGGAGTATCTGCATTAAATAAACAAATAGACAAGTGTTGTAGTAAAAGGGACTTTACATGTGTGTATTTTACTAAATATCTGTACAAGACTCACCTAGGACTTTCACAACAATTGTGTACGTCTTTATGCCACAACTATTCTCCAGGGTGAGGATATATTTGCCAGCATCATATTTGTTGACATTTTCACAGCGTACAAAGGTGTCAAAGTCAGTTGACTTGATGTCAAGCCCTTGCCGTTCCTTAATGTTTGCATTAAGTTTAGACCAAGTAATCTTGGGTGCTGGCCGTCCTCTCACGGGTACATAAATCCTCATAGTTACGCCAGCCCGTAACACAAGGGCTTTCCTCAATTCAGCATCCAGTTCTCCTTCAGGCGGAACTGTTTGAACAGAAAATGAAATCATTAGAAGTAGATCTTTAACTATATCCTACTATATTACAGATTTGTTTGCACATACAAACTTACTCAAGATATCTTTGGCAGTGTGTTTCTCAGGAACTTCACTTGGTTCACTGTATCCAATTTTATTAACTGCAGAAACACGGAACTGATATTCTGTGTCCTCCATTAGACCAGTCATAACATAGTTGGTATTTTGAAGATTCTTGGGTACATTGCAGCGGACCCAGTGATCTGTGTCAGCTCTTTTTACTTCAACCAGGTAACCCAAAATTGGGCTTCCTCCATCATAAGCTGGTTTGCTCCAAGACAGACTAATGGTAGAGCGAGTAGTGTCAATCACTTTGGGGAAGGCTGGTGGTCCTGGTGGATCTACATTTTAAAATAATGAGAATGAGAAGATAGAAATTCTCAAAGGTACATAACCATGACCACATTAAGATTTTTTGATTTATACTTACATTGAGGATCAATTGCAATGGCTGCCTTTGAAGCGTCACTTGGCTTGCCTGGTCCAGCTTTATTGAGGGCTATTACCCTGAATTCATATTCAGTTCCTTCTTGGAGTCCTCCAGCTTTCACTGTTCTTTCTATGACAGGCTTCCTGTTAACTTTATTCCAAGTAAAAGACTTGGTTTCCCGCTTTTCAAGCATATATCCGGTGATTGGTGAGCCACCATCATCTGCTGGGGGTTTCCAACTTACTGTCATGTGATCCTTTGTGGCATTACTTATTATGGGTGGATCACAACGTCCTGGAACATCTGTTAAGGTAATAGAAATATAATGTTGGGTTCTGTTACATAATATACAGAAAATCGAAAAGTAAAAGAAACCATTCAGTCCTTTCTTACCATATGGATTCTTTGCAATGACTGACTCGGTCAAAATAGGATCTCCAACTCCATATTTGTTTTCAGCACATATGCGGAATTGATATTCATGTCCCTCTATCAACTTCTCCACGGTGCAATTTGTAATTCGACAGTTTGCTGTGACTTGAGCCCAGTTAGGCCTGCTGGTTTCACGTTTGTCAATGATGTAGTTTGTTATTTCTGCTCCCCCGTCCTCAAGAGGGGGCTCCCAACTGAGCATTGCACGGTCAGTGTATACATTGTTGATTTTCACCGATGCAGGAGGGCCTGGTTTATCTAAAATAAAGACAAAAAATATATTTTCAACTTACAGTTAGTTGAAATTAAAACAAAATCCTAGTTGTTAAGATCTAGTAACCTACCAAGCACTTTCAGTTTAATTGTTGCTGATTTAGTTCCGCTTGAATTTTCAGCATTAATTGTGTATTCTCCTGTCTCTTTCCTATTGACACTGAACAGGTCCAAAGTGCATAAGTGCCTTTTTGTGGTGATTTTAATGCCTTCAGATGGCTTTATAACTTCTCCTTCTTTCTTCCAGACAGTTGTTGGTTGTGGTTTTCCAAACACTTGTGCTTCAAGGCAAACATTTGAGCCAGCTTTCACAGTAATCAGAGATTTCATAGCTACACTCAGGTCAATTTTGGGTGGAACTGAAAGAAAAATGTATTTGAGATATTACACATTGGGTTCAGGTATGACTACCAACTCACTGATAACTTTATAACTTTGCCAATACAAATGTGGTAAAGTAGCCTTACCATTTTCAGCTTGAATGGTCATAGGATCAGATGGCTCAGATGGCCTGCTAATATTGATGGCTGTCTTGGCAATGGCTCTAAATTGGTATTGTGCATTTTCTTCTAATCCAGTTGCAGTGTACTCTTCACTGGGTATTTGATGATAAGTGGTGTTGCATTGGACCCATTTCGTACCTGGCAGTTTGCAGGATTCAACGAGATAGCCTACTATTTTACTTCCACCATCATGTTTTGGACGGGTCCAGACCAGTGACACAGAGTTCTTAGTCATTTCAAGAGCTTCTGGCTTGCCAGGAGGATCTGCAAAAATATGTTAATGTTACGCCATGGAAACTATACTTTGTAAATTACCAACACTGCTGTGAACAAATCAAAAGACTATAATTATATGAATAGACAGGAGACAAAAGTCTGCTGCTTGAATTAAATGAAAATAAAATCCACAACAGATTTAATTATCACATTTAAACATATCTTTTGTACCAGTAATAAAAGATAGATTATTATTTGTTTTTTTCCATTTTTTATGAATGGCCTATATATATCAATTACAATTGTGAAACAATATGTAACTGAGCCTGAGGCTGCTTAGGCTGGTGATTTAAAACAAAAAATCTTCTCACTACCATACCAATGTCATTAACAGAACCATACTCAATGGGATAAAATGAACTAGATTAAAGATCTTAGTATGAATGGCCATTTAATACCTTTGGGGCGGTAAAGACTTAAGAGCTCCACTGGAATTTATGAAATCCACGGGAGAACCACAGATTTGTTTATTTTCACCTGCTGATTTCTACCAAAAAGTTATAAATTACTGGAGTAATGGGAACTGGACCTAAGTATTTCCCCATTAAGGGACTGAACGTTTCCTGCCACTGGATTTATTGGTGAGTCCTGCATCGCTAACTCTGGGAGGTTGAGAAATACTGGCTATTTTCCCAGGCCACTTGTAATGCAGGCCTAAGACATGAAATTGCAGGTAACATCAACTATGCATTAATATCTCATAATTCTTAAGTCTCAGTTGTTATGCCTCCAAACAGGAGTTTTCAATGTTTAAAGCAGCATGTCTACCACTGCTATAATTGTGTGTGTGTCATAGAACTATCAGTACTGCTGTAAAAAGCTTAGTCCTTGAGAGAATTCTGTATCTTTCTTTCTAGGACTGATTATTATCTTAAATATGAACATATGAAGGTTACTTACATGTGTCCTTTCTATTTCCTTGTGAATTGTACGTGTTCCTGGAGTGAAGATGCATGTGTCTATAGGATCAGCTTCTATTGGGGTAACGGTGAGTGGTTTTAATTTGGATAGGAGATGAGAAGTTATGCCTCTTTTATGGGGTAGTAGAATTTACAAATCCATTAATACTGCTCATCCAAAAGAGGCAAATGGGAGAAAGCTTGAAGCATGGCTACTGAGGTATGGGGTTATGGTGAGCTAATTTGTAACAGACAGTTTGACGGTTTAGAACATACAAAGAACCTTAAACTGTGGAGGTGTGGGGGGAAGATCAGAGTCCATGCAATATTTTAGGTATTGTGGTTGGTATGTTAGGTTTAAAAGCATATATCCAGCTATTCATTTGTGTTTTTGTTTTCTAGGTACACTTATTCCTGTTGTGCGTTCCCTTTAGATAATAGCAAGTTGTTTGATGTCAACCCTGATGACACCAAACAACTTACCCACCCTTCAATTGTCATTTCTTTGAGACAGTGTTTAGCTATGGGTACACCAAGCAAATTACAAATAGTCATCACATTGGCAACTAAGGGAAAAAAACACAACCAGTAAATGTTGTGCAAGCTCCTTCACTTTTTTTTATACCAAACACGACTACTGAAAGATTGTACTTACCAACAGGTGTTCTTGCTGTGACAAACTCCGTTGGCTTGCTCGGCTTACTTGCTCCAGCTCTATTCAAAGCAGAAACTCTGAATGTATATTCCAGACCTTCAATTAGCCCAATGCATGGGTATTCTGTTGTGCGGACAGCGGTATCATTAGCCTTCACCCATAACAGGCTGTTCCTTTCCTTGCGCTCAATAATGTATCCTGTAATAGGGCTGCCTCCATCGTTGTCTGGTCTCTCCCAGGCCACGAAAATGCAGTCTTTGTTGACTTTGGTAACATGTGCGTTCTTTGGTTCACTCGGGACGTCTAAAACAGATCAAAATAAAAGATTAGTAATGGTGCGATCTAAGCTACAAGTCAGGGCCAGACTGGGAAACCAAAGCAGCCCTGTCAATTTGAGGAAGAGGGGTGTGCATGTGTGAAGCACCCCTGTTTTTGCAGCACCACTGCAAAACCGGCCCTCAGTAACAAAACCGGCCCCAATCACTGCAAAAGAAGCCCTCACCCTTCCAGCCTCCTGGGGAAATGCCTGATGCCTGCTACTGCCAGTATAGGCCTGCTGCAAGTTATGTACAGACAATGTCATGCAATTACCAAATAGTAACTTACCAAATGGGAATTTAGCCACCATTCTGCCAGATGGTAGAGGTTCCGAGATGCCAAAGCGGTTTTCTGCTCGAACACGGAATATGTATTCTTGTCCAGGTATCAGTTTTCCAACTCTGCAGCTTGTTTTTGTTACTGAAGATACAGCCGTGACCCAGTCTCCTCGGCTTACATCACATTTTTCGACTACATAATTGGTGATGTTACTGCCACCATCTTCAAGGGGTAAGTGCCATGATAGAGTACAAGCATCAGCATCAATTTCCGTAATGTCAAAGGGAGGTTCTGGTGGACCTGGGATATCTGTTGAAATGTAATATGAACCTATTAGCCTAATTACCGATAGAATATTTGTAGCAAAGGAGAATTATATAAAGACTTAACTCACCCATAACAACAACTCTGATTCGTTGTGAGGTTTGTCCAGAACTGTTTTCTGCGTTTAGTGTGTAGTATCCACTGTCTTTCCGAGTCACATCCTTTATGATCAGAACGGAGGAATTTGGTGACTTGTGCACAGCTAGGCGGCTTGAAACCATCACTTCTTCATCTGCTCTTATCCATTTGGTAGCAGGTGCCGGCTTTCCATATATATGAGCTTCAATTCTGAGTTTTAGCCCAGCTTTAATGCTGATTTGTTCAGGCATTAATATTTTCGGTGGCACTAAAAACACATTTAAAAACGTTAATGTACTTTTTGGTAAACAGTTGCAGAAGAGCATAATTAAACATGTGATATCACTGCCTGAATGAAATAGAACAGAACTTTCTTTGCACTTACTCAGTTGCTCTTTGATTTCAAAGACCCCTTCGGTTTCTCTTGGCAAGCTCAGACCCACGGCATTTCTCGCTGCTACTCTGAATTTGTATTTCACACCTTCCTTGAGTCCAACTACCACAATACTCAGATCTTTTACAACAGAATATTGGATCCACTTGTCTTCCGGGGCAGCTTCTTCCCTAAAGCCAATCACATATCCATCAATTTTGGATCCTCCATCTCTGAGTGGTGGCAACCAAGCTAACGTGGCAGTGTTCCTTGTGATCTCCGTAACATCAAGGGATTTTGGTGGGTCAGGTTCACCTTAAGGAGAATAAAGAAATGTTTAGACTGGCACATTCATTGGCATTTATTTTCATGTTGCATTCACTAATTAGGTAATGCTTTGGATAATTCAAAATGTTTTCAAATAATATATTTTAATAAATTACCGTGGGCTCAGATTTTCATGGGAAAAGTGAAGGGTGATTTACGCAGTTATTAAAGTTGTGAGGCTCAGTGACCTGCAAACCTAATTCCTCAATGTAACTGAACCCGAGATTCGTGTACACAGATGTACTGATCCCCCAGCAAGAATCCCAAACTGTAATATTTGTTACGTTTTTATTTTTCTGGTTCATTGCTCTGCCTGCTGTAAAGTACTGGGTTCACTGACCATACATTATACATTTTATTTAAGATGATCATGAAAGTTTGTTTTCCGCTGTAGAAACTCGCATTTGATTTGACGGCAGCCAAGCTCAAAATGGCCTCTGCTGTTGGCTTTACTTATCAAATAAGATTTCTGCAAAACGCAGTGTCTACTAGAAATCTCTATGTTAAAGGCCACAAACACGTTCCAGGCATTCATGTCTTTCACTGGTCAAACTATGGGGACCTGGCAAGGCGGCACTGAATTGTATGTTTCATGGCATGAAAATACTGATTCTCATAATTTTGGTCCCTGGCTCAGATGTCACAACGAGCAAACATCTCACAGAGAAACTGCCAGGTGTTGAGATTCATTTGAGCATTTCCATTCTTTGCTTTTATTCCAATGAGTTCAGGATTTGAACTACCTGAATGCAACGGAAAGGTAATCTATACAAGTACCAAATAGTTAAAGAACTAATGTTAGTGGTGTCTAGTGGCTGTAAATAGTTTTTAAAATTGGCATAACACATTGCAAGCTGCTCCTTCAAAGGTCATGTCCAGGAACTGATTGGCAAGTTAAAGGTCTATCAAGGACGGCAGCGGGAAAATAATGTCCATTGTTAGTTACAAAGTAGTATATGGTCCCAGACCTGCTATGCCCTGTTGTGTATACCTTAGTTGACATGCTTTGTTTTGCTTACTTGTGCGAAGGATGGGTGAGAGGCAAACCACAAAGAATTTCAATGCAATGACCTGACTTGTTTCAGCAGCATACCCCCTCGTATGGAAAGGTACATGCCTTTGTCAAATAATACAGTCCCTTGCCCCCTGTGTGTATTTGTTATGTGAGAGGGTCAATGTAGGTTGAAAGAATGACTCTTGGGCAAGGGAGCACATACAGTTATAATGCCTGCATAGGGTATTTGACTGAGAGAGGATGAAGCAAAATCGGTTTCGGTCAGTATACCACATGAATAGTTGAATTGTGAGAAAACTGATACATTAAAATAGTATTTAAATACACTGACACAATCATCTTGCTTCTCTTCCTATAGTCACTGTTAAATGCAATACTTTCAGTTTCAGTCTGATTAGACTTGTCTCCGTTAATTTATTACCAATAACAAATAAAAAGAAAATATCTATGGCAATACTTACTGACAGGATCTGTTGCCAGAAGTGGCTTTGGAGTCTCTCTTGGAACACCAGAGCCATACTCATTCACAGGAGTTATTCTAAAGAAATATTCTGTTCCAGGTACAAGATTAGCCACCTTGAAGCTGAGTTTCTTTATATCAGCAATGACCGTAGCCCAGGTCTTCCGATCTACTTCACGTTTCTCTAAAATATAGTGTGTTACTGGACTACCACCATCATTTTCAGGAGGTGACCAAGAAATTTGACAAGACATTTTTGTGACGTCAGCGACACCAAAATCTGCCACAGGGCCAGGTGTGTCTGTAAATGTGAAAAAACAAAGTTAAAAAAGCAGATCACTTATAACGGTCAACTGCTCTTACAGAGGATGTGCGGCTACTCACCAAGGACTCTCACGTTTACAAACACTGCTTTTTCTCCTGCTGCATTGATTAGTGTTAAGGAATATTTCCCAGAGTCATCACGAGTAGAATTGGGGATAACAAGGAAAGCCATAGTATCAACCAGATCAACTTGTCCTTTTCTGACCACATTATCAATGCCCATTCTCCTCCAGGTAACTTTGGGTGCAGGTCGCCCTCGGACAATGGCAAACAATCTGATGGGACATCCAGCTCTCACTGTGACTAGTTTTCTCATGCTTGCATCCAGATCAATTTCAGGTGGTTCTGTACAATGGAAGAAAAAGAAAGTTTGGAATATTAAAACATTTGAAATGTATTTAATTGAAAAAACCCACTGCTTGTAATTTCTGCTGTAAACTCCAACACTCAAGTGCAATTCTGGATTATTTCATGCAACATTCCTGTTTGTAATCCTGTGATCCGTGAGACCTCGATGTCGTTAGGCAGCGCTCTTGACAAAAGAATTGACCTCCTTGCCCACATTAACAGTATAGCTGATAGTACCTGGTTTCAATGGAGACTGATGCAGGGGATAACAGGTGAATCAATGAATGCAACCTCAAAACCATAGCACAATCCCTTCTACACTGAAGTCTTGATTATGTCAGCCTCCTAACTCCAGTTCTGCATACAGCAGCTCGCTTTGTCACCATTGTAAACTATTTGATAACATCAATCCGAATCTTACGAATATTTCAAAGGCTTACTTTTTAAGCTAGATTGACATGGGATTTTTTATTAAGTACTTACAAGAACCATTTTTTATTTGACTAGGAAGTTGAAAGCCTTGGAAGGCCAGCATTCTCTCTGCAAACCTGAAAGCTATATTTCCTTCTTCATCATCCTTCCCTTCTTCCCTAGTGCTTTACTTGCAACACCCCCTCTAAACGATAACAGTGAGCTGCTTCTAGCCTACTCTCTCACACACTTCTTTTTCCTCTTATTTCTTTATCTACCTTGGTCTTCTTTTTCTCGAGGGCCCTATTTTATACTGTAACCCTTTTGTAACTCACACCACGCACTTTTACTGTATATTTATAAATATATTTTTGTATCTGTGATACATCTTTTTATTTAGGTACATTAGTCTACACTTTTAACTGTCTTTTAATTGTAGATCAGTCTATTGCCCCCAGGCCACATTTGTACTGCAAAAGGCATACTAAATAACACCATTTTTTATTCTAAAAGAGTACATTTTTTGAACACGTAGAGACAGACTGGACATTTACCAAGTATTTCCTTTGGAGACACAGCTTCTTTCAACTCTGCAGGTCGACCAACTCCAATTTGGTTTTGAGCAGAAACCCTAAACTCGTATTCTTGCTTTTCATCAAGGCTGGTGACAGTAAACTGGGTATGGACTATTTGTGCAGCCACATTACATCTTTTCCATCCTTCATCAGGAGCTGTGCTTGCACCTTTGGGTCTCATTTCCACAACATAGCCAATTATTGGAGCACCTCCATCATAAACTGGTTTTCCCCACCCAAGAGTAATAGAGGTCTTCGTGCTATCAGCAACCTTCAGATTAGTTGGAGGACCAGGTGGCTCTGCAAATAATAAAAGATATAGGTGCTGACATCGAAAACAAATAGCTGAAATCATTTAAATATAGTTTTGATTTAACAGAATTACAAACATCAATCCTTCCATACATTACCTATTGGGTCTTTAGCCACAACTGGTCTTGATGGCAAGCTTGGATCTCCAAGCCCAATTTCATTTTCAGCTTTGACACGGAACTGATATTCATGACCTGGGATCAGGTTTCCAACTTTCATTCTTCTTTCTGGGATCGGGCTCTTCGTTACAGCAACCCATCTTAAAGACAGTTTTTCTTTCTTTTCTAGGATATAGCCTGTGATTGATTTCCCACCATCATATTCTGGTGCATTCCATACTACGGTCATTTCTTCTTTGCTCACTTTAGTAATTTCTGGAGCATCAGGAGGACCTGGTCTGTTATACTTTGTTCTAGCAATAATTGGCTTTGTCTCCGTTGCCGGTCCAGCACCCATCTTATTCTCTGCACGTACTCTAAAGATATACTCGTTTCCTTCAACAAGACGTGTGACATGTGCTTGTGGCATTAATAAAGAGGCTGAATATGTAGACCAGACCATACGCCTAGTCTCACACTTTTCTAAAATGTAGTTTTGTATTTCACATCCGCCATCGTCCTCTGGTGGCTCCCAACTAACTTTGCATCTGTCACTTGAGATGTCAGAAACTTTCAGGCTTCTTACTGCTCCAGGGGCATCCAAAACACTCACAAGAGCATATGCCGTAAAAGAACCTGCTGGGTTTGTTGCAGTAATAACATATTTACCAGTGTCAGAACGTTTTGATTTTGTAAGAAGAAATTTCGAGGCATCAGCTGTTGTTTCAATCTTAACTCTAGGAGATCTACTCAAGTCTGCAGCATCTTTGTCCTTTGCCCACACAACTTCTGGTTGTGGCTTCCCTCTAACTCCAGCTTCAAGTCTAACTGATTCGCCTGCTTTTACAACAAGCACTCCAGCTAACTTCAAATCAAGTACAGGTTTCTGTATTTCTTCTTTAACAACAACTTCGTCTGTCTTTACCCAGTTACTTTCCCCGCCTTCATTCTTGGCCTGGACTCTAAACTGATAGGTTTGATTTTCAATGCACTTGTCTACCATAAATACTCTTTCTTTAATACTGCCTTTGTGGACTCGTTCCCATTCATCACCATCTTTAAGTTTTCTCTCAAGATGATAGGTTATATTAGGGCTACCACCATCATAGTCTGGTTTATTCCATTTAAGAAGAACAAATGTTTTTCCAATGTCTTCAATACGGAAGTTTTGTGGCTCGCTTGGCTTTTCCACTGGATTAATGGCAAGTATTGGTGTTTTAGTCTCAATTACCTGGCCTGGGCCAACTTTATTTTCAGCACAGACCCGGAAGAAATATTCATGATTTTCTATAAGTGATGCTTTGATGAGACGTTTTGTAAGATCTGAAGAGATTATTGACCATCCTCTCTGACTTGGTTCTCGACATTCTACAATATAATTTGTAATTTCTGAACCACCGTTATCATCTGGATTCTCCCACGCTACCATGCAAGAGTCTTTGGTAACATAACTTGTCTTCAGGTTCTTGCACGGACCAGGCCTGTCAAGCACATTAACCAGAACGGCTGCTTGAGCTTGGCCACTGTTATTCTTAGCTGTAATTGTGTATTTGCCATGATCTGCTCGGGTGGCACCTTTTATGTTCATTTCAACATGTGGAAAGTCTTGACTCATTTCAATTCTTGCTTCTTTAGCAAATGCTCTACTATCCTTAGACCATGTAATGTCTGGATCTGGTCTCCCTTTTACTCTTGCAGAAAGGTGAATTGTTTGACCCACTCTAACAGTAACCAAGTCACGACAAGTTGCATCAAGTTCTACTTCTGGAGGATTAAGGATGTCCTTGGCAATAACAGATTCTGGTAATTCTCTTGGTTCACCTTCTCCAACAATATTAGCAGCTTTAATGCGGAATCTGTATTCATTTCCTTCAATTAAACCAGGTACTCTGAATGCACATTGTCTGATGAGCTCATCCTTATTAATCCTATTCCACTGAGCAGTTCCTGACTTCTGGCATTCTACAACGTATCCCAAAATTGGGCTTCCGCCATCCCTTGTTGGCTTTGTCCAGACTAAATCAGCGGTTTCTCTGCTCTTGTCTTTAAGTTTAGGATTAATTGGAGGGCCAGGTGGTGTAATAGGACGTGATGCTCTGATTGGATCAGAAACAGGTGATGGTTTACTTAAGCCAGCAATATTTTCAGCAAAAACTCTGAATTCATATGTGTTGCCTTCAAATAGACCAGTAGCTCTGAATTTCAGATCAAGCACAGGTGATTTATTCACACGTACCCATTTACCTGATACTTCTCTACGTTCTAAGATGTATCCACTTATTGGGCTACCACCATCAGATTTTGGTATTGTCCAAGAAACTGTTACAGCATTTTCGGTAACATCAAATGCAACTGGTTTCCCAGGAGGTGATGGCGGATCAAACATATGTTTAGCAATAGTAGGTTTGGATTCAAGTGGCTTTCCAATTCCAATTTTATTCTCTGCTTGGACCCTGAAGATATACTCAGATCCCTTTTGGAGCCGTGGAATTTTAGCCTTTATGCTAGTGCTTCCAGAACTGACAATGCCCCAGGTTTCTTTCTTGCTTTCTCGTTTCTCAACTATGTAGTTCATGATTGGACTGCCTCCATCATCCCTTGGAGGTCGCCAGGAAATAACCATATGCTCCGGTGTTACTTCAAGTATATTGAGTGGTGCTGTTGGAGGACCAGGAACATCCAAAACTGTAAGATGTAGGGCCACAGTCTTGCTCCCAGCTATGTTTGAAACTGTAAGCAAATATTCTCCTGTGTCCTTTCTTGTGCAATCTTTGATGGTAAGCACTGTTGAGTAATTGTCAGTAACAATGGAGTAGTTCCCTTCTGATTTAATTTCAGCATTATCAGTTACCCATTTAGCAGCAGGAACAGGAATTCCTCTCATGATTGCAGGAAGTCGTACAGTGGTTCCAGCTTTTACAACAAGGCCTTCAATTAATTTCACATCTACTTCCACGCTTGGAGGCACTGAAAATGTATACAAGAAAAGAGATAAGACATTTGAAATGCAATAATGGAATCCATAAAGCATGTTACATTGTCTTATACATGTTACAAATAAATAGTTACCCAGTTTTTCTTGGCACTGTATTGGTATAGTAGTATCTGGGCGGCTGAGACCAGCAGCATTCTGAGCTTTTACGCGGAATTTGTAAATCTTGCCATTCTGTAACCCAGTTACGACACACTCTGGAATGGAAACTGTTTTAAATGGAATCCAGTCATCTGCTCCTTCTTCTTGATAGTCAACAACAAATCCTGTGATTTCAGAGCCTCCATCACGATCTGGCCAATTCCAAGCTAGTGAAACTTCAGTCTTGTCGAAATCTACATGATGTAGATTCTTTGGAGGCCCAGGTGGATCTTTTAAAAACAGAAAAACGCTGTTAGAACAAGATCTAATCTAAACATAGTTTACAGTTTAATAAAGGCCGCCAATTTATGATGATACTTACATATTGGGTCAATTGCCTTCATTGGTTTTGTTGATTCTACAAAAGTACTTCGCCCATACTGGTTCTCAGCAGCAACTCTGAACAGGTACTGAGCGCCTTCCATTAGATGTTTAGCCATTATGCTGTGCTTTTTGGATGATGTTGAAATTGGTATCCAGTTGTTACTTGCAACATCTCGTTTTTCAATCACATAATTTGTAATGACAGAACCTCCGTTGTCTTCTGGTTCTTTCCAAGTGAGATAGCAAGAATCTTTTCTGACTTCACTAATGACTAGATTTTTGGGTGGGCCAGGTTTATCTGAAAATAAAAAAAGGAAGCAAATTGTAAAACCTGGATCAGTTGCTGGGAAAAAACATGGATCAGTTGCTCCATTTGCACTAAGGATTTACAGTTCTTAATGCTGTGTTCTTATGAGCTTTGTGAGTATGGATAGCCCTTACAACATCCAAACTTGCTGATATAAAACAGGCCTTATATTGACTTCAAACATTTGTTAATATTTCTCCCTCTGCATCTCTATAAGCAGCACGGATGCTCTTCATGCATTTCATAGTGTATTGCACTGAGAATATCACCATTATATCCATTCAACACCATGTTACCACCTCGAAACAGCTGTCCTCCCTTCTACTACTAATATGTTGTAGATCTCCACCTTGAGGGCTCTCTTGGTATATGGCATTATGTGAATGCCTTGCCAGCAGGGATTACAGTTGCACAAGTGATAAGATCAAGTTTCAGAAAATGGCTAGGATGACAAAACAAGGTAGAGTGCAAACTCATTTAATGCCATTTAAAGGACAAGTTTATTTTACAATGCATCATCTGTGTCTTAAACAAATGGGACTACATTATGTTACATTATTTCACGCAAGCCCTAATTCAGAGAGAAACATGCACCCAGTAAGTACAAAGAGATTATTTACAAGAAGGGGATGTATCTCTGCGCTAGAGCAGAGATGCGTCAGTTTCCTTGCGCCGGGCAAAGAAATCCTTGCACCACCATAGATGCGCTGTAGTTATAATACGGAGCACCATGGCACAAGGATTGACAGCGCATGAGTCACACATTGCTGGAGTTGTGTCGCAAGCACGACGTAATTCCAGAAATGCTTGGGCAGGCCTATATAAAATACACTGCGTCACTCCTTATGCCTGCTCCAAGCAGGCGTAAGATTTTGAAGCAGTGAAATACTATATGTGGCGCAGTGAAATCTTGTAGATTTCACTGTGTCACTTCTGTGAGGCTTTCCCGTGTGGTAACGCCCTCCCAGCATACTTTATACCTGATTCAGGTATAATTTGGCACGAGCTTTACAAGGTGATGCATCTCTCTAGATGCGTCACGTTGTAAATTGACCGCAAGCTGGTGCATTGTATACGCAGCCGCTGCGTCACAAAACCTGACAAAACGGCGGTGCAAAAGTGTCCCAATGGGCATATAAATCTGCCCCACAATATATTATACATTGGGCAAATGTTAATAATATTTCTACTTTTGAAAAAGAAGATTAGAAGGAACGACGTATTACCTAGTACAACTACTTTCACTGAGACCGTCTTTGATCCTGCTTCATTCTCAGCAGTGAGGGAATACATGCCACCATCTTCTTTCATACAATTACGAATTTCCAACCGGCTTCCAACAGGTGTGACCTCGATGTCAGCTTTAGTTGAGACCTCTTTATCTTCCTTCTTCCAAGATACTTTTGGGAATGGTACTCCTTTGATCTGTGCGCTGAGTATTAATGTGTTACCAGCTTTTATGTGTTGTTCACGCACCATATTAGCATCAAGCATCAACTCAGGAGGTTCTGTAAGAAACAGTAACATGTATTATGCAAAGATAATGTTGTTACATGTTGTTCAGAAAAGAATTGACAAAAATATTACTTACCGAGTCTGTCCTTAGCTAAAACTGGATCACGTACATAAGCTGGTTCTGATTCACCTGCAGCATTGACCGTCATTATCCTAAATTTATAGGTTTCTCCCTCTGTAAGGGCAGTGACTTTGTAATTTGTTTCAGGGCAGGAATCGGCTGTGTGGTTTGCTTTCTTCCACTCTTCGTCTCCAACTTTTTGGTATTCAACAATATAACCAAAAATCTTTCCTCCGCCATCATGTCGTGGTGGTTGCCAAGACAAGGCAACAGAATTTTTCGTGTTGTCTATTGCTTCAGGATTAACAGGTGGACCTGGTTTAACTGTAAAACAGACCTTAGATTACATACCTGCATGTCACGTAAGCATCAGTAGGATGTACTCTGAAGAACTATGATACATACCTATTGGATCTTTAGCGAAGACTGGTTTTGATGGTAGACTTGGATCACCCACACCGATTTCATTTTCTGCAGAAACCCTGAATTCGTATTCACAGCCTTCCAAGAGATCTGTAACTACATACTGAGTGTCTGGATAAATGGGTACTCTTGAGCATTTGACCCATCGATTAGACATTGTTTCCTTCTTTTCCACAATATAGGCAAATATAGGCTTTCCCCCATCTCGTGGTCTATTCCAAGTTACCAAGGCAGATTCTTTGGTAACATCCTTAATTATTGGCATTTCAGGTGCTTCAGGAACCCCTGTTGAAATATGAAGAAATACATGTTACAAATTACTGTAAAGAAAGGCATGAATTCTCATAAGTGACACGGGTTTTAGCGCAGGCATGCTTACTGAATCGATCCTTGGCTTTCATTTCATCAGAAATCAGTGGATCACTTATTCCATACATATTTTCAGCACATATGCGGATAACATATTCTCTTCCTTCAATCAGTTTTGGAACTTTGCAGGTGGTCTTGCTACTTGCAGATGTGACTGGCATCCAGAGGTCCCTGTTTGTGTCTCTCTTTTCAATTATATAATTCGTAATGGGACTGCCTCCATTATCCAGAGGAGGCTTCCATGAGACAACCATGAAATCTCTGTGAACCTCATCGAAAATGACAGGGCCAACTGGAGGCTGTGGACGATCTATTAAAAAACAAGAACAGGTACTTCATCTTCTATCCTTTACATACACTGGAAAGATTTCTTTAATTGTTACATAAGAAAAATCTTACCAACAACGGTCACTTGACAAACACCCTTTCTAGCTCCAGTGACATTCTCTGCAATCACACAGTATTTTCCAGAATCTTCACGAACAGCCTTCAGTATTCCAAGGCATAATGTTGTTGGTGTTGTTTTTATCTTTGTGCGTTCATTTTCCTTAACTATCAGTTCATCTTTTAACCAGGTAATCTTCGGTGCTGGTTTGCCAGTGTATCTTCCATCCATGCTGAATGATTCACCAACTCGTACAATAAGTTGCTCTCTGAAGTCAAGCTCAAGTGTTGGTGGTGCTAGAATTAAAATAGAAAAAATTAGTAGTACAAAATAGGTGGGAACATATTTCAAGATATATATTTTTCTGATTAAAAGGAAAAGAAGTACATACCAAGCTCATCTTTACAGGTGATTGGTTTTGTGCAGAATGAAGGCTTGCCTTGTCCAACAATATTGACAGCACTTACACGATATTCATATGTGTCTCCTTCTTTCAAACCATCAACAGTGTATTTTCTGTCAAGCATCTTCTCCTTAGTAAGTTTGAAAAACTTGTCTTTTCCAATGAGACGACTTTCTAGAACATACATGGTTATATCTGATCCTCCGTTATACTTAGGTGGGTTCCAGGTTAAACTGACCGAGTTCTTGGTTACTGCTGTTACTTCAAGATCCTCTGGACGCTCGGGCACAGCTACAAATAAAGAAAACAAAACACTAGTCAGTGCCAAACATGGGTGTGTCATCAGAATATTCAGCTATGCAGTTGTCAAGCAGTAGCTTGCCACTTTTAATGTACACCGAATCTACCTTCAAGACCTGCTTGCTGTTATCTGCATGTTCATTACCAACAATTTTATTTTGAATTTATCAAACAAGTTCAGTCCAAGGAAATTGCCAATCACATTGTAAAGAAAGCGTCTTAACTCAATTCGGAAACATAAGGAAATTACAGATTTACAAAAATGTCATAAGAAATATGTCATATTGAATTATGAGACAAGAAGGTAATGACAAACAAATGAATGTGAGAAATGTAGAACCTGAATACAAAAGAAATATTGTAATACATAAAAATGACTTACTAATTGGATCTCTAACAACAATTTCTCTTGGAGTCTCAATAAATGGGCCCATGCCAATAATATTTTCTGCTGCTATGCGGAAATGGTAAGCCACGCCTTCTATTAATCCTTGCACAACTGCATTTTGCCTTGTCACTGTATATGATACTGGACTCCATCCTCTGCGGCCAGCATCACGCTTTTCAATGATATAATTGGTTATTGCGGATCCACCATCATCTTCTGGAGAGAACCATGTGAGTTTGCATGAGTCGATAGTTAGATTCTCTGTAAGGAATGGTTCACTAACAGGGCCAGGAACATCTGCGGAAAGAGAAAAGCACATTTTGTTTGACATCCTTTTTCTAATCGCAAAATACAATAAATAAATCAAAGCTTTTTTTTAGTGTACTTACCCAATACATCAACAATAATTGTCTTTTTTCTTTCTCCGCATTCGTTTTTAGCAAGTAGTGTATAATAGCCTTGGTGACTTCTCTGGCACTTCTTAATGACCATTGAAGAACTTATAGATGTTGTTTCAATTTCAGCTTCTGCGGGTAAAGGCCTTTCATCTCGGCTCCAGGAGATCTGTGGAGGAGGCTTTCCAGACACATATGCTATAATTCGAATAACCCCGCCAGCATGAACAACAATTCTGTCCTTGACACTGGCATCTAGCTGGATATCAGGAAGTACTGTAGGAAAACACAATTAACATCAGAGTTTCAAAGCTTTCACTTGTGCAGTTTTTTTTAAATTGGTGTTCCAAAGATTCAACAGAAGTATATTTATTTATCCTTAGGTAAAATGCAACATACTGGTTTTTACTAACATTTTGTCCATAGCATTCTTCCCGGAATTTCTATTCACTTTTCACACCTGTGACTACAGCTAAGTTACATCAATACATTTCTGTGGCTGAAAGCTGCGTTTTAACCAAACCTTGCCATACAGAACACTAAAAACGAAAGGAGTCACCAATTATCTCTGGTAGGGCTGTTTATTGAGTATCATTCATGCAATCTATTTAACTTTACTTTTGCAGCTCACTGCATTAGCTTTGTATCACATAATATTGCTCCACAGATTTGCAATAGAAGCCCTGGACTGTGTGAATTCCTAACTACTGTTTGATGAATGAGAACATTGCAGAGACAAGCCTAACACAAATATATTCACGGTGTGCATTGAAAATAATGTAACATACCTATTCTGTCCTTGACTTCAATAACTTCTGTAACTTCACCAGGTTCACCAACACCAGCAGCATTGACTGCTCTGACTCTGAATTTGTAGAAACCTCCTTCCTTTAATCCTGGTACAACGAACTTTGTGCCTCTTACTTCTTTGTCCTTGGCCTGCATGAAATGAAATATCACTTTACATATATCTCTATCAAACTCATGGACACCTTAAGCCCAAGATGATACACCACCTACCTTTTCCCATTCCTCCTTTCCTTCTTCTTTATATTCAACAAAGTATCCAGTGATTTTAGACCCCCCATCTTTTGATGGTGGAACCCATTCCAGGTCCACAGTTGACTTTGTCCAGTCAGTGACCTTTGGAATAGGTGGACCAGGTGGAGCTATAAAAATAAAATGAGGGTATATCAGCTTTTTTATCTCCAGGGCAAACTTGAAATCAATAAGAGTATTTGTCCACAGTTTTTACCTATGGGATCTCTGGCCATAGCTGGGTCAGACGGCATACTTGGAGGACCAACCCCAGCAGCATTAATAGCCAGGACACGGAATTGATATTCAGAACCTTCAATAAGGTTCTTTGCCTGGAAAGAGACACCAAATGGCATTGCTTTAATGGGATCCCGGTTAATCCTTTTCCATCTCTTTCCTGTTGTTTCTTTCGCCTCCAACCAATAGCCTGTTACTGGAGAGCCACCATCATATTCTGGCTCTTCCCAGTTGACAGTCATTGCATCACGTGATATACTACTAACTGTAGGCTTTTCACATTGTCCTGGAACAGCTGTAAAATATCAAAATACATAATATTAAGGAAGAATGTTTTTGAAAGTGTTGCATTTAACAAACTGGCATTTACAAATCTACATTATTTTCACTTAATTGCATACTTACAGAACAGGTTTCTTGCTGTTTCGGGCTCACTGTCAAGTGGTTCCCCAATTCCATATTTATTTTGAGCCAAAATACGAAATATGTATTCATGACCTTCCAGTAACTTCGGTACTGTGTAGAGGCATTCTTTAGCTTCATTAGTTACATGAACCCATGTCTTTCTGTTAGCTTCTCTTTTCTCAATGACGTAGTTGGTAATCTTGGAACCTCCGTCATCTTTTGGTGGAAGCCATGCTAATGTCATTGTGTCAGCGGTAATGGCTTCAAATTTAATGGGTCCAACTGGCGGTCCAGGGCGGCCTGGTATTAAAGACAAAGGTTTATCAAACATGAGTTTGCAATCTAATTTCATTTGAAACTAAAAATGTCTTATTTGTTTGAAGTTTTGAAGTGTTTAAACGTCCTTTATTTTTTTACTACTTCAAAGGAAGGACTAAATGTCCTAATAAACTATAATTAACTAAGACCTTTTGTAGAATATTGTCACGTTGTTTAAAAGGGAGAAACAATTTTCAAACACATGGGCATATTAAAACTCTATAATACACTTACCAAGAACATTGAGCCTCATCTCCTTTGAATCTTGTCCCTGATTATTTTCAGCTGTCAAAGTGTACAATGCAGTATCACTTCTGCGTGACTGCTGGATGAGTAAGGTGCAAGAATCTTCACCAACAACTTTATTGACATGTTGGTCAAACTGAACTGGTACTTTGTCATCAGGTTTATTTGGAGGCGCTTTGAACCATTTTAGTGTGGGGAAGGGCACGCCTTTTATTTTCGCTATGATACTGATATCAGTCTTTTCTTCAGCCTCAAGAAATTCTGTCAGCTCAATAGATGGTGGGCCTGAATAAAGAAAATGATAACATTTGAGTTTCTGTATCCATCCTCCTGAAAAATCTTTATTTCTGTAAACTGATTTGTATTTTACTTACATTGTTGATCCTTTACAACCAGTGGCCCAACAGTATTTGAAGGTTTACTGGTTCCTGCTTCATTGACTGCTCTGACTCGGAATTCATACTCTCCACCCTCCTTCAAGTCTTCCACAGTAAACTTTGTTTCTTCAACATCACGCTTATTGCACTGTTTCCAGGATTCCTTTCCTTGTCCTGTAGGGTCCCAGGTTAATCGTTCAATTATATAATGTGTAACAGGAGCACCACCATCATTCTTTGGAGGTTTCCATGTGAGAGCCACAGTGTTCTTTGTCACAAGGCCAATCTTGAGTCTTGTAGGGGGATCAGGTGGATCTACAAAAATATTTTATTTGATTAAACCTATATCTCTGGTATGCAGAATGTTTTACAGCGCATGCTGAGACTAAAGAAAATATGTTCTTTGAACAGTTCATCTAGAATGCTTTTACCTTCACCCTAAAGTGAAATGATTTGAAAAACTCTGAAATGTAGCTTGTGACCATCCCTACATTCTACACTGTTTATATTCTACACCATTTCAGGATATGGTAGATTCATTTTAGATTTTACCCACCATAATACTTTGTGATTTCTGGTATTTAAATACTTTATTATTCAAATGATAGCAATCTATGCAAAAAATTAACATATCTGGAGTTACTGATTTTGTTTATGAAAATAAGCATTTTATTCTGAAATCTCGAATTATGAGATTATTTTGAAACTTTACATGCATAGGCATTTCTCAGATAAAACGATTTTCCCAGTTCAGCTACACCTATCATTCATGTTCCAGGTGTGCACTATTTAATGTAGAATGCACAAAAAACAGTTTTCCTTACTAAATATTGTTTTTTCTGTCTTACACAACCACAACAAAGTTCACTCAAATACACTCTTAGATGCATCTGAAAACAAAGTTGTGAACATTATCATAGGAAAATGGTACATTTCATGAAACTTACGAATTGGATCTCTCGCTTTGGTTCTTTGAATAGTTGCAACTGGAGGGCCAACGCCAAAACGATTTTCTGCACGCACCCGGAAGAAGTATTCTTGCCCATCAATTAGATCTGGTACAACAAATGAGGTGCCTCCACAGTCATTAGTAACCTTGACCCAGGCCTTCCCTTCCACTGTTTTCTTTTCTATGATATAATTCTTGATTCTGTCACCACCATCATTATCTGGAGCTTTCCATGAAAGTTTGCAGGAAGATCTTGTTGGATCACTGACTTTGAGATCTTTTGGTGGTCCTGGTGCATCTGCCAAATTCAAATAACAATGAACATATGTTTAAGGCACACTATACTTTTGTATTGTTACAGTACACTGATTAATTGTGAAAGAGCTCATGAGCTTACCCAAAACGTTTACTCTAACATTGACAGTCTTCTGCCCGGCTTTATTTTTTGCGGTTATACTGTATCTGCCTGAGTGACCTCTGTTGCATATAGGTATGGTCACAATTGAAGAAGTGTCAGTTGATTGAACCTGCCAGGAGAAAAAATACAAATCACTGTAGTTAAAATATTCTTGCATCAGCCTCACATCATAGTGACATATTGTCTGCAAATTAAGAATAATGAAAAGCAAAAAGTTAAAATTCTACCTGTGCATCTTCAGGGACATTATGAACTTGGTCCTAAAATGAATTGAAAACAATAGGAAATAATGACATAAACACATGTGGAAGTGTTTCACTATAAACTAGATTGATCTAAAAGCATAAGCTGTATCTATGTGTGCGTGTTTTACCTTTATTGCAGTTGTTGCAAGTCCTTCAAACTCCCAAGATACTTTAGGAACTGGTCGCCCCTTGATAACAGCAGGAATTTTGATTAGTGTACCAGCACGGCAATTTAGAAGGTCTTGTGCTCCAATCTCAAGTGAAATATCAGGTTCTTCTACAAAAAGAATTGAAAAAGTGGTATTGTTTAATAATGACATTAACTAAGCATGGAACAGTATTTGGGAGTACAAGTAAATAGCCCTACCTAGGATATCCTTAATTGGTATGTCTGTGGTGGCAAGGCTTGGTTCAGACTCTCCTGCTGCATTCACAGCTTTCACTCTAAATCTGTAATTTTTGAGTTCCTGAAGATTTGGTATCACACAATTACAAGTAGGAAACAGTTTGTCTGCTTCATTAGCCTTCTTCCAATCGCTGGTACCTTCCTCCAACATTTCCACAATGTATCCTTTGATAGGACTGCCGCCGTCCTTATTTGGTGGTTTCCAAGCAAGAGACACACTTGATTTTGTTTTGTCTTTAACTTCAGGACATGATGGTGCTCCTGGTACATCTGTCAAGGAAGAGAAAAATAAATCAAAATGAAAACCACATTTTCTTGAATAGCATTTCAACACATTTAATCATAAAGTTAAATGATTTTATAGAGAGAATTCTGTCTTGAAATGTTTTAAAAATGCATGTTAGTGAATTTGTGTATAAATGTTTCATCTATATATGAAATCCTTTTATTTATTTTTTGTATAGTACATTTTCAACCCTGCAGAGCAGAGTAGCAGAGTGGTTTGTAGGCATCAAATACAATTGCACATAGTAACAGATTTTACAGTAATATTGAATGGCACATTTGTGATCTAAATCATAATAATATATGTAGTCTCCTGCTTTCTCTCTTTCTCATTCTGTATCCTCTTTACTTTCTTTTCTATTGAAAAGAAATATTAGGCCAAGTTTGTAAAACGTATTTGCATTGTTTCAGTGTTGTGATCTTTTTAAAGTCATTTAGTCATTGTTTTCATTTGTCACAAACAGTGCTATAAAAATTTATGTTAACATTATATAGCCTGTTTTTATTTACAAGTAGAAACAGTGGCAGTACATGACCAACACTGCAGATAGATTAAACCAAGTTGTTGCCATTTGAGAACACAATTGTTTGGTTGTTTGCATTTACGATTTCATCAGTAGGGCTTTCACAAAACTGTTACCTAACACTTCGCATTTTGGCACTTGTACTGCAAGCGTGGGCTATATGTCTCGCATGCAAAATGCTCTTGGTTAAAAAGTCAGGACTTTATTTCATTAAAAGGCCTGCCTCAAGGATTAAGAACACAATGCAAAAATTGTTTTACTAACTATTTTCTGATTCCTCCTGACAATATTCAGCTACAATTTAAATAATCTGTTTTGGTATTTTTACTGGATTAACACATAGAGTAATTTCAGAAATCAGGGTTTTGATTACTAGCTTGTGGTATGAATGGTATCAACCTTTGTGATCCAGTTCATCATCTCAATTTATTTCAATATTGTAATCATTTTGTCATTTATAATGATATATTTTCAAAAACTGAAACCAAAGGTCAATAAAAAAACAAAGTTTAACTTTAAATTTTTGAGCAGGCATATAAAAAACTGCTTTAATGCAATGCAGTACTTACTAATTGGATCTACAGCGCGGGCAGGATCAGAAGGCTCACTTGGGGGACCAATTCCTGCAGCATTCTCAGCCATTGCTCTGAATTGATATTCAACACCTTCGATCAATCGCAGCACATTGTATTCCAGGGCTTTTAATGCTGGTTTTGTTACTGGTGCTCTGTTAACTCGTCCCCAGTAGACTCCACCCACTTCTCTCTTTTCTAGCCAGTAGCCAGTAATTGGGGAACCACCATTGTCTGCAGGTGGTTGCCAAGACACCAACATTGAAGATCGATCACAATTTGAAACTGTTGGCTTTTGAGGTGGGCCGGGAAGGCCAAAAGGATCCTTGATGACCACTTTCTCAGATAGGCATTCATCACTTGTTCCATACTTGTTGATAGCCCTGACTCGGAACTGGTATTCACCATTTGTTATGAGGTTCCATACCTAAAATAAATATGATAGTGCATTTTTTTAAGCCTTTTAATTAGTTTTGATGAGAAACAACATTTGCAGTTATACAGTATACTTTATTCCATGTGATGATCAGCAGCAGCCTCACTTTGCACAACTCATTACCCTCTATACCCCCTCCTTCAACCGATGTCTGGATAGCTTTACATTTTAAACATATTTTATAAAACTATTTTCCATATTTTAATTTAAAGCTCTGTTCATTATTTTAATATGCAGTCAAAGGCTAGATCAATTTGTAACTTCACAGTGAGTACTGTAACTGGTTGTGCCAAGATTGTTTTCATTCCATAACTCTGAAGCCTCTTATGTAATAATGGTTTTGTCAAACAATCACGCTGTGACTCTCACAGCTTGATCTGGTGATGCTTAGCTGTTTTCAAAGAACTAGTTTTGATGCCTTAATTAATCAACAGTTCTTGCCAATAAAAACTGCTTAGCATTTACATTAGGCTAACAGCATGTAGTTAATGTAAACTCTTAAGAGATCACTCATGAGTACACAGCATTATCATTTAGATAATTGCTCCTTAACGCCACTTGTCCCTTTTCCTTGTGCTTGCATGTAGAGAAATTACCTTATGATGCTGCTAGCTAGAATTCTAATTAATGCTGTATTAGAACATGCAGTTTATGGAATGATCACTTATAATGCACATAGTGGCTTTGTAAGGAATGACATAATAATTTGCCAGCCAATCACAGTGTGACTCTTACAGATTTTGTCACTGCCTCAATGTAATGTCACACTGCTATGCTTGTGATCCTCCATTGTTTAGCAAATTCATTAGGGAAAGTCTTGTTGTTTTTAAAACCAAGGGGCATATTATCAAGCATGGCGCTATAATTATCGCCGCTTTAGCGGCAGAAAATTGCAGCTAAAGCGGCGATAATGGGCTTGATAATATGCCCTTGTGAATTCCCATAGCAGCCCAGGTTAACACCAGAACATGGGCTGCTATGGGAATTCACAAGAGCATATTTTTATCGCCATTCTTGATAATATGCCCACAATTTACTAAACACCTGCTTCTCCAAGTTTGCAGACGATATCAGTATTATTAAAGAGGAGCAATAATATTATGATAATTTCCTTTTACTCCCTTGCCTTCTTTGATAATGCGGTCTAGAATATTCATTATTGCTATAATAGTTATAGATATGTTATTCATTACATCTGTATGTCGTGGATTTTAGAATGCCTTGCTACAAGTGTACATGATGGATCGTATTTACAAGGAGGCCTGGATGGGCACATGTTGATACGTAAAGTTTCAAAAGCAATTTGGAGACAATGTGGAACAGACAGAATTACAGAAGATAATATGATAAAGCTGAGGATAGAATATGGATAAAATAGTAAGAGACAAACGGATAAATATATGGTGGATCTAGTATCGGAAATAAATGCAGTGCACCAGGGTGTGGAGTGTGAATGTTGCTCTCCCCACTTTTGGAATTTGCTACAAGTGTAGCCACACCTTGCTTTATAATTATCTTTTCTATTAATATCTATCTTAAGATTGAAGCTAATACAAATAAATTGAACACTAAAAATTGTGAAGCAGAAACACAATATTTGCAAGCTCATATTTTCTGAAGACAAATGCAGTCCAACATCCAACATCCAACATCCTCTCTACTGTGGGTTCTTTACAAATATGTCTGCAACATCGAGTCTGTCATGTTGTTTTGTGCATACACACACTTTGGATGTTGCATTAGAAAAGACCGTCCTCTGTATTGTTGGTTACCTATGGTGAGATTCACAATATAGTGATATCATATAAAGAACTGTATAGCAGTTTTAGTTGCTATTACTAGCAATATGAAAGAACTAAAGTGAGCATTAGGTTAGACTGCACAAAACATCTTAAATATGAAAGTCCATATAGCTTGTCAAAATGTCCTTGTTTAGTAAACTGGGACTCAAAGTTCTTTGCAGCATTACTAAACAGGGATTGCTATTTTATTGATTAAGAGCACATGCCTCAGCTCATCCGTCATGTTCAACTGAAGGATTTCTCAATTAGTGCTTTTCTGAAAACATTTTGGAGACATAAATCATGGTTTCTAAACTAAGTAATGCTTCAATATAAATAATGAGTATTAAAAAGCAAACCTACCCCAAATCTCCTGTCAACAATAGTGTTTGAGACTTCTTCCCATTCAGATTTCTTCTTGCTTGCATCTCGTTTGTCAACAACATAGTTGAGAATTTCACTTCCGCCATTGTCCAGAGGAGTATCCCAAATTAAATAGCATGATTCAGCTTTGATGTCAGTAACAGCAAGATTTCTTGGAGGTGAGGGGCGATCTAATTAATCACAATAGAGAAAAAGAAATGTGTTAAAACATGACAACAGTAGACACATATTTAGTTCTCTAAAATATGTAGTATTTATGTAAATAAATACTTACCAAGTACTTCAACATGTACTGAACGATACGCAGTTCCCAGACGGTTTGATGCTGTCACAACGTAGGTTCCAGTGTCACTTCGAGCTGATGCAGGCATACTTATTTCTGTTTTTGCTTCGCTTCTTGATAATTCTTGTTTGTCAATCTTAAGAGCCTCTGTTGATTTTTCAAGTGGCACATCATTCTTTGTCCATTCAATTTTCGGCATTGGAAGACCTGTTACATCAGCTGGCATATTAACTGGTTCTCCTGCTTTTACTTTGATGGTATCACCCCGGACGGTCAAACGCAATGTTACAGTAGGAGCAACTAAAAAAAAAAAAAAAAAGAGATATTAAGTGCAAACTAAGCAATTGCAGAGCATTATAATAGTAGAATTATTGATATGTATAAGTAGGCATACCTTCATCATCTTGAATAACAACATTAAGGGGAAGTGATGGCTCGCTTTCACCAAGTGCATTCACTGATCGAACACGGAATTCGTACATGTGCAGTTCAGCAAGATTTTCTACCACAAATGATGTATCTGGACACAGTCGCTTGTTAACCCTTTCAAATTCAGTTGCATCATGTCGTCTCTTTTCAATAATATATCCTGTAATAGGGCTACCACCATCATTACGAGGATACTTCCAATCAAGGGTAATGGTTGACTTTGTTCTTTCTGTATATGTAAATCGTTCTGGTGCACCAGGAGGACCTGTGCATAAAAAGTAAATAATGTTAACCATAACATTTTATGTGAGAAAATATAATGTTGTAAATGTATTGGTTGTTTGAGCTTACATAACAAATAACTTAAATGCAAATCTACAGATAGATATTGAGATGTCAACAAAGGCTGAAATGTACTGTGGGTTTTTCAAATTCTTTTTAAAGGTTAAGTGGATTTTATTTCTAAGTAATGGTAAATGTGAAATTTCTTATTATTTACCTATTATGATAGATTACTAAACAAAATTAATCAAAGAAACAAAAGGATAATACTATAAGGAAATGAAAATCCAGGGGTGAGATCAAAATAACGCAAATAGAAATTTAATATGAGCAATTAAAAATTGCAATAAGTTATTTACCAAGAGGATCAACTGCAAGAATGGGTCCGAGGTCAACAGGAGGACCACTACCAAATTTATTTTTGGCAATAACACGGAACATGTATTCTTGTCCTTCTAGGAGACCCACTATATCACATTTGGATCTTTCTGTTTCTATAGGTAGTCTCCATGTATGCATTTTAGCATCCTTCCGTTCAATTGTGAAGCCTGTGATATCACTTCCACCATCATCTTCAGGATCTGACCAGTTGAGTAATATCATTTTTCTTGTAACAACAACAGGTTTTAGATCAAGTACTGGGCCTGGAACATCTATAAAACAGAGTAACATGAACAAATTATTATGCAAATCTGCTTGATAAATTGTTAAGATTTGAAATCAAAATCGTGAATTTGTTGAGGAGAACTGGTCGAAGTACCAGAGAACATGGCTGATGGTTGTATTGAAAGTGGTGAAAAGAAATATTGCCAGGTCATGGGGAGCAAGTCTCTCTGCAAGGGTGGTGTACTGGGAATCTGATCTTGATTGGTGCTGTGCAGCTGAAAAAGTAGTATATGAGAGTCAGGGATACAAAAGGAAGTGGGAAAAGGTCTGGGAACGGTGGTTGGCATATAGGGATTTTTTAGGCCCCAGCGGAGCTGGTGTACTTCTCCACTGAGTTCTCTTTCTTCTGCATGGGAATTTGTAGCAGCAAGTGGGACCCCACCTGTTTCCCGGTGCAAAGTGTACCAGATGTAAATAAACTCTCCGCTGCTCTGACTGTTAGCGTTTCACAGTTTATTGTAATGGAGAAAACATTTGATAAATAGAATTTGAAAAAAAAGAAATTGTGTATTTGTTGGCTATCTCTGTAAACAATGCATATTTATGTATGGACATGTGTGTGTGTGGGTGCAAACTGTCTACATTGAATAAGCATATTAAACAACAACAGATAATCCATCACTCAGTATTTCAGAATAATTCAACAGGACATGATATTCATTATTTACGGTTTATCAGAGTTGTTCCAGATAAAGAAGCAATAACATTTAATAAAATAGTTTTTCGCATTTCAGGAAATTAGACTTATCTTATTCCATAGCACCAGGTCATATCTCTCTTTTTGAGCTATAAAGCAATTTGTAAGGTATAACAGCTTAAAGATTTCCTCCACCACAGTGACTTACTACGATAATGTTTTGCGGATCTCGCATGGTGTAATGAACTTTCTTTGGCAAAATGATTTGATTTCAGTTGCTTACCCATGATTTCAACTCTGGTTGCAGCATATTTGGTACCACTTTCGTTGCTGGCAGTGATGACATATCGTCCATGGTTTTTCCTCTCTGCATTTACAATTGTTAATTCTGAAGAGGTGCCAATATTAGTGATAACTGCGCGTTCTTTTTCCAATTCTCCTTCTTCCACAGTCCATTCAATGGTAGGCGTAGGTCGGCCTGTTACAGTTGCAGGAATTTTTAGAGTTTGTCCAGCGAGTATCTGAATACCTCCTTTCACAGAAACATCCAACTCTACCACTGGTGGTTCTGTAAAGAAAACATTAATATTATAACAAAACCAGTAATAAGAGATTAATATTGTTAAACCTAAGCCAGGTAAAGTAAAGTATTCATAATTACCCTGTGGTTCCAAAACTGTTATTGGCTCTGTTACTCCAGGGGGACCTTCACCAGCATTATTAACAGCAATCACACGGATTTTGTAGTCAGCACCTTCCCGAATTCCTTTGACTGTGTATTTACGAGGTTTAATTGGTTTGTCTGTACAACGTGACCATTCATTTGTGCCCATGAGCATTTTGTCGACAAGGTAGCCCAAGATATCTCCTCCACCGTTATAAATTGGAGCATCCCATTCCATCTCAATGGCAGAGGCACTTGTATCAACAACTCTGGGAGTTGGAGGTCCAGGTGGCACTTTAAAGAAAAACATGTAAACACCAATTTTAAGTCTGCTGCTTCTAAAAGTATCAACATTGGTTGATAGACTCAACATGATTAAGATAGTAGTACCCTTGACGTAGGGATCTAGTAATCAACAGACATTTTCAAATTGGATTCTATTTTGGTCTAACTCCATCTGATACCATAACATTGTTTCCACTGTGTTGTAAGAACTGCCCACTTCTGAAAGAGTCTCAAATCTATAACGGCCCACATGCATAGTTAGACCCTCACATACCCTTCAATATGGCACAAGCTACTAGAGGCAATCCACTTAGCAGTTACGGGTTATGTAAGCACCAAAATCAGTAAACCATCAACCAATTGAATATTTTGGTTTATTATACATATGATTCTGATGTAAGAGCAAGAGGTTCACAAACATGGAATCAACTCTTTGATTTATCAGTGGCCTCTTACAATCAATGAAATATGTGTAACATTAAAAAGCCATTGCCTGGGCTGAAATGAACATAACTAGTGTATTAGTAAAATGCATGCTTACACGTGGGCATCTTGGCATTGAATAACTCAATGGTACTCATTTTATCGACCTCAGAAGGATGGAAGGCTGAGTGGACCCACCAGGATTTGAACCTGTGACCATGCAGTCAAATCAGGCCCCTACAGTGGAAGCAGAAGTCCACTAAGTCACCAGACCATGATAAAACTAAAGCTGAAACTAATATTGTATCAATTTTCTCAGGCAAAATTATATATTTTTAGCAGGTGGAAAGGGGATCACCAATTATTTGCTAGTCTTTTCACAGATAATACATTCACAAAATGAAATAAATAAATATATATATATATATATATATATATATATATATATATATATATATATATATATATGCTAATTACTTACATATTGGATCTTGTGCTGTCTTCGGATCTGATGGGACACTAAATTTCCCAGGGCCAGCTGCATTTTCAGCACACACTCTAAATATGTAAGTGAGGCCTTCCAAAAGGCCTTCTGCTGTTGTTTCCAGTGCATTAACAAGGCTTCTGTTTACACGAGCCCAGTGAGTGCTGTTAATTTCACGTTTCTCGATCCAGTATCCTAAAATAGGACTTCCATTATCTTTTGGCTCTGTCCATTTAACCACCATGCTGTTGCTTGTTACATCTTCAATTTCCGGTTTTTCTGGTGCATCTGGAGGAGCTGAATAAAAGAACCAGTTTAGGTGTTTGTACCTAATCTTTACCAATCAGAACTGAAAAAAGAAAACTATTAAAGATGTGCTTACTGAAGATAAGAAACTATACTTACTAAATGGATCTTTTGCTGTAAGAGGCTGTGAAACACATGCTGGTCCTGGACCAAATCTGTTCTCAGCTGTAACACGGAAGAGGTACTCCTTTCCTTCAATGAGCTTGGTGACTGGATATTTGCACTGTCTCAGTGTAGATGTTACATTCACCCAACCAATTTCTGCCTTGGTGTTGTCCTTCTTTTCCAAAATGTAATTCAAGATTTCACTACCACCGTCATCGAGTGGAGGCTCCCATTTGCATAAAACTGAATTTTTTCTTATGTCCTCAAATGTAAAGTTGACTGGAGGTCCCGGGGTATCTATTTTGTAGGAAAAATACATTATAAAAGCAGTTCTATTTATTGCACAAAACTGAAAATAGAAATGTTACAATATACACTTACTTAATACATTGACGTCACATAAAGCTTTTGCTACTCCATGATCATTTTCAACCTTGATGGTAAATTCCCCGTGATCGCTTCTAATGGAGTCTCGAACCCACAGCAGAGAAGCTCCCTGTCTACTGTTGTCAACAGTTAAACGTTCTGGCAGGCTGAGATGGAATGGCTCTTCCTCCACAATTTCCTTCTTCTTTCTTGCTGGCACTATTTTGTCAACTCTCTTCTTGATTTCTTCAGGTCTAATCACTTCGCCATCTTTAAGCCATGTAATAGTCGGATATGGTGAGCCGGAAATGGTTGCTTCTAGAGCAATTTCATCACCCTGCCTTACACCAACACCACCTTGTAAATTTGCAGCAAGAGATACCTTTGGGGGATCTGCAATAAAAAATTGGTTGTTATTTGGAATACACTTGACTAAAGATAGAAACATTTTCCTAGAACATGTACGAGTAGTGACCTGCAGGGTACATTTTCATGCAAGGAACCTAACTTTCATTCTCAAATTGACTGGAACCATTCGGGCAGATCTCACATTTCACCCACAGTTTAAGAGAAGATCACCCTAGTTGATCTGCTCCAATGTTGAAATGTGTCTTGCATTTATCTCAGCAAAGCTTCTATTTTAGACCCTTACTTTAGAAGTAGTAAGGTCTCCGTTTAATCATGTGCTCCCTCCATTCAAATGAAGGAGGAACAAATACAACATTGTTTTAACTAGGAGAAATTATGAGTGGATTGGAGAAGGAATCAAATAAAAACACCTTGCCACAGAGCATAAAATATTTTCTAAAACGGCACTGGTTTCTTGGCCTATTAAAACTAATTTCCGGAGAGGAACACAGAAGTAGTAGATTAGTTAATGCATTTAGGAATTTGCCTGGCGTTTGATGGGAAGCATACATAGTATGGTAAACCAGTGTAATTGTAAAGCATCACATTCATATAAAATCACTGTGTCAGTAAAAGATAATGCATGTATTGCTCGTGATACTAACTTACCAATAGGATCAAGAGCTTTTACTCCAAGAGTTGCTCTAGAAGGCTCACTAATACCAGCAGCATTTTCTGCACGTGCACGGTATTGGTATTCTGTGCCTTCCTCTAGTCCTTTGACAGTGTATGTTAGCACTGGTACCAAAGAGTCATTACAGCGTTCCCATTTCTCTCCACCTTTAGGCAGTTTTTCAATGATATATCCCATTATCTTACATCCGCCATCATACATTGGTGGTTTCCATGTCAGAGTTATTGTCTTTGAAGTTGGGTTATGAGTTTCAACGTCAACAGGTGGATCCGGACGTTCTGAAGTATAAAGAAATAAATTCAAAGTTAATCATCTATATCATAGGGATTTATTTTTTAACAATCCTGCAATATACATTCAGCACTGATAAAAACGTACGTTTTGAATCTTCTGCAATTATAGGATTCCTTAGCTCCAAGTATTCGCCTCCACCGATCTTGTTCACTGCCTTGACTCGGAAGTAGTATTCCCCATTGGGTATAAGATCCTTCACATTCCAAGTCAGTTTGTTCTCACCAGACATAACCGGAGTGTAAGTTCTCCTACCAGCTTCTCTGCGTTCAAGAACATAATGCAGTATAGGGGATCCACCATCACTGTCTGGAGGCTCCCATGTCACCTTGCATGAATTCTTAGTCACATCACTAGCCTTGATGTCCTTACACTGCCCTGGTAGACCTATTTAGTAATAGAAACATAAAAAGAATGAGAAAACCCTGCCTTATTTACCAATAATGGTTCTAACAAAAAATTGCTATGAAACAATTAATAGTTACCAATAACTTTAACATTGGCAGAGCCTGTTGTTGTGCCCAGTTTGTTCTCCAATGTGATGGTGTATACCCCAGCATCTGCATGAACACTACTAGTAACATCAACACATGCAGATATGTAGTCACTCTTCATTGTTACTCTGTCTCCTGCCTTTAGTTCTTTGCCATCTTTGTGCCAACACACGGTGGGAGTTGGTACAGCTCTGAAGGACACAGGGATGCTTAATTTCTCTCCTTCAACAACAGTGATGTCTTGAGTTATCAAATCAATACTTGGATTACCTGTAGAAAGGTAGAAGCACGTGGTTAAAGGACAATTTAAGCAGTGACTGATGACTTTCAAATCATATTAGGTATTAATTTATGTAAGAATATAATCTGCAATTTACTCAGAGTAAAATTAGCTGAGTTTACAACATTGTTTAAAATATTTCAGTACAATACTACTTACAGTCAGGGTCTTTTGCAAAAACATTTTCTGAGATTTCTGATGGGTCACTGGCTCCGATAGCATTTACAGCTCTCACTCTTAAGATATATTCCTTGTCAGGGGAAATGCCCTCTTCTGCTTTGTATTTCAGGTCCTTTATTGGGCGAGAGTTGATTCGCATCCATTTTTCAGTTCCGGCTGGACATAGTTCCACATGATAGCCGAGAATAGGGCTCCCACCTGTTTTCTCTGGTGGTTTCCATGCAATGGAAATATGACCTCTGCTTGCGTCTGTGACATGCAATTCTAAAGGTGGAGATGGAGGACCTGCAAAAACAAATAAACAATGTAATTACACATGTAGCACCATATTGTTAGTTGAGTGAATTGTGCAATATGCAGATTTCTTGATTTGATTATTCAGCTATATCATATCAGATTATTACTCACTTGTTGGGTCTTCAATCATGAGCATATCAGTAGGTTCGCTTGGATGGCCAACGCCAGCCTCATTTTCTGCACGAACTTGGAATTGGACCTCTGTTCCTTCAATCACATCTGTTACTTTGTAGTGGCAGTCAGGTCCTGATGTCTTGCCAGCTTTTACCCAGCGTGTTCCAAGTTTTTCTTTCTTTTCAATGACATATCTGCAGATACAGGTACGAGAATTAATGAGCATGTGGGTGGGTGTGTGTCTATTATTTATCACAAAAATGTAATCAAACAAGCACTATAAAGAGGTATGAATAATAAATGAAGGAATAACTAAACAAAATACTTCCTGGAACAAGAGTCTTTCTAAGCACTGTCCATACCCTTCGTTCACATTCTCCATCTCTGGATGGAGCTCACATTATGTGGAGCAATCTTCATAGACTTTAAAAGATTCATTGGTATCGTTGTATATGCGTGTGTAGTTGTATGTAGTGATGTGCACAGAAATGCTCTATGAGAGCTTAGCAGTCAGGATCAAAAGAATCACATATTATTAGACTAAGCCTATCCGAAATATTGTTTCTAAAGTAAAGACTTTAATCTGTTTATTTAGCAGAGGTTTGTGTTAATTACCATTAAAAAAAACTTGCAAAAGCTTATATAACATTGATGTACCTTAGAATTGGTCTGCCTCCGTCATTTTTGGGAGCCTCCCACTTTAGGTCAACATGTCTCTTTGTTATGTCAACAACTGTAAGAGCATAAGGTGGTCCAGGAGTAGCTGAAAGAAATCATGGTCATTTTAAGAATCAGTAGAGTATATTTATTTGAAAAAGACCCAAATGCAATCACCCATTATGCATACTAATTAACCACTAGAAATGAGGGGGCAGATTTACAAGCCCCTTGCACCACCGGTGCATCACGTTGCGTGAAGCACCTGTGGCGCAGCCTGCTAAGTGATATTAACAAGAACAGGTAAAGTCCCCCTGCGTGACTTAACCTGTGCGTGTAACTATCGCCCCTGTTCACGCAACCCTTTGCGTGTTAGGGGCGTGACATGGGTGTTGTTGTAGGTGTTCCCACGCAACACCCATGTCCACTGATGCATTTCCGGATTTACGAGAAATCATAAATCTGGAAATGCCACAGAATGCTACGCCACCCCTACACAGCGAGGTGCAACGAGGAGAAATGTTTTCATTTCTCCTCGTTTTTTTCCTCTTTCAATGCGTGCTGCATTCTACAGCACACATTGGAAGAGAAAATCACCTTGTTTGATTGTTTTTGTGCAGGAAGGTGCCCCTTCCTGCACAAAAACAATCTCCCCACGACGCAAGCATCCTTGCACCATGGAGCAAGGGTGCCTGCACCGATGCATGGCAGCAGTTTGTTGCCTAGTGCAGGGGGAAACACAGAGATGCGACATATTGTTGTTAATATGTCGCATCCCTGTGGTTCGAAAATAACGCAGCGTGGTGCAGCAAAATGACTTGTGGCACCGCGCTGAGTTAGTTTCTTGTAGATCTGCCCCGTGGTATGTCAGATTCTGACATAAGGACACTAGTCTCTACAGTTGGCTGCGGTATAAATACAGATTAGTGCTGCACAGGTCTTTGTTTTGCATTGTAGCCCATTTTTGTAGCCTAAATTATCTAATGTATGCCTGTCCTGCCTCTAGACTTTGATCAGAGACATAGGATGTGCCGTAACATAATAAGATCTCAACTCAGAGACACACCAGTCCAAGCAGAAGCATGGCCACACCTCAAAAAAATGCATTTTATTGTGTAGAGAAAATGGCAAGACTTACTAAAGGTGTCTTTTGCGAGAACTGAATCTTCAAGTTCGCAGTATTCACTCTGTCCAACAGCGTTTTCAGCAGCAACCCGGAACACGTAGAGCGAGCCCTCGGACAATGGTGTGACATTACATTTAACATCTTTTACTGTGGTGTCAACTGCCTGCCAGCCTTTACGTCTCACGTCTCTCTTTTCCACAATGTAGTTGGTAATTGGAGAACCACCATCTCTTTCTGGTGCTGTCCATTTGAGATCAGCAGTATTCTTAGTAATGTTGATAACTTCCAGCCAGCGGGGTGGTGAGGGAGGATCTGCCGAAAAGAAACACAGTCAGTTGTTAGCCAGTGTGTTGCTAATAGAGAATACCTTCAAAATGGTAGCTCCCATGAATGTATGCATAGAATATTTAATAATTTTCATGGAATGTTACAACAAAGCATTTTAAAGTGGTGTTTACCTAACTTATCATTACTGTATGTGACAATGCATGTAGTGCTGTGTTATTTGTTTCACTCACTCAGTCTTTCCTTGCAGAGAACTGGATCGCTGGGCTCACTTGGCTCGCTTTCACCAGCCTTGTTTACAGCCCGGACACGGAAGGAATATTCCTGCTTTTCCATTAGTCCTTTAAGGAAATGTTCCAGGGTGGGAACTCCTTCGGCCACTCTGACCCATTCGTCTGTTCCTGTTTTGAGCAGTTCAATGATGTAGGACTCAATCTTTGCGCCTCCATCGTGCTCTGGCTTAGTCCAATTCAGGAACAATGATGTTTTAGCAACATCCTTAACAGTTGGCTTGCCAGGAGGCCATGGGGGATCTAAAAGCAAAATGCATTAGTGTTTATTGAGAACATGACAACTATATTGTTTACAATGGTACATTTGGAGCGGAGTTATCATACCGATAGGATCCTTTATTAAGATTTGATCTGTCTCTTTGCTTGGTTTCCCCGGGCCGGCGAGATTTTCTGCCAAAACACGGAATTTATACTTCTTTTTGTTGGTAAGTCCTTTAACTCTGTTAAGGGAAAATGCATTCTTGCATTAATCTATTGCACTGCGATGTTGTTTACAAATGAAACAGAACATTACCTATATTAAAAAGGCTTAGAATTAAACACATCTAACATTATTATTTAGTGGCTTGCTGAAAGGAGAGAGCACTCAAAAAATTAGCTAAACATTTGTTTGATTCATTTCTAAATAATTCTCTTTTTTCTTAGGTGTAACATTTGCTTTATTTTACTTGTATTTACATTTTTCAGTACCTCTTACATTCAGGATACAGTCTGCCTTGAATGTAGAATTAAAGAGTTAAAGATACTAAAAAAAGGATTACAGCGCTGTTCATAACTCCCTGGTAACCCCTGACAAGTACCAGACTATGTCCTCTAAATAGGATTTAACGTCTCTTCGGAGGTGGTGTACTATGCCTGAATATGGTCCTCTGCTTTGATCAGTTTAGTAGATGTTTCTGATATATGTGCCTAGAATATCATTGTAATCATTGTTCATATTTATGTTTAGACCGAATCTTCTACAGAGAATAATAGCACAGGAGGAAACCAAACTATGCATAGCGATTATGCTAGGTTCAAAACATGCACATCTTTATAGTTTTACCTGAACATTGTATCTTTGATTGGTATTTTGTTGCATCTTATCCATTTGTCATTTTCTGGATCAAACTTCTCTACCCAGTATCCTGTGATTGGGCTTCCACCATCTTCATCTGGTTCATACCATGTTAGTGTCAAAGAATCCTTTGAGATTTCAGAAGGTTCAAGGCGTGTTGGAGGACCAGGAGGATCTGCATAAAATATTTAGAGCACAAGCCATGTTATAGGTTCATCTACGAAGATCCACACAAAAATGCCTACAATACCATGATTGATAATCCAGTTCACATAATCTTACCGAATGAATATTTTGCTATGATAGGAACTGACTGCACCGGTTCGCCAATGCCGTACATGTTCTCAGCGCTGACCCGGAAGACATATTCTTTCAGAGCTGTCAAGTTTGTAGCTTTGAAGTTTGTTTCTTTGATGGTTGAAGAAAGTTTGTGCCATATTTCACTATCAGCAGCTTTCTTTTCAAGAATGTAGTTTGTGATCCTCGATCCACCATCGTCTCTTGGAGGATTCCATGTCAAGACACATGATTCATTTGTAATTTCTGAAACGTCAAATGCAGCAGGGGGCCCTGGCTTGTCTGTGAAAGAATTAGAAAATGTAACAATCTGTTTCCACCAATTATGACAGAAAATATATGTTGACACTGATTGCGCGATATTAATCTACATTACCTAAAATATTAACTTCAACAACAGCGTTAGCACGCCCTGACGTGTTTACTGCTTCAATGATGTAGGAACCACTGTCGCTCCTTTTGCTGTCTGTAATTGTTACAGTTGAGTGGCCAGGTTTGATGTCAATTGTTATTCGGTCATCAGCCCTCAGAAGCATGTCTGCTTTGTTCCAAGTTACTTTAGGCTCGGGTTTGCCATTAACTGTTGCTGGGAGTTCAATTTTAGTCCCGGCCTTTGCAGTGATACCAGTGAGCAGTTTGACATCCAGGAAAATTTCCGGCGCCTCTGTTGAAAGAAATGTTAAAATACAGAGTTGTAAACTTTGCTGCTAAACAGAAACAAAAGCATGCAAAAGGAAGAATTGTGTACAAAATGTACCCTTTGGATCAGTAGCCAGGATATCCTCCGTGGGCTTGCTTGGTTTGCTGGCTCCCTGTCGATTCACTGCCTTGACACGGTATGCGTACCACTGACCTTCAGTGAGGTCTGTAACCTGCAATCTGTTCACAAGTAAGGACAAACAGTGTTACCAACCGCAAGCAAAAATGCACAATTTCACACAATCTCTATTTTCATGTTACTTACTTTGTTTCTGCAACAATATCCCCACAGGCTTCCCACTTGTCAAAACCACGTTGACATTTTTCGACGATGTATCCTTTAATTCGTGTGCCGCCATCATATTTGGGTGGTTCCCATGTTAAGAAAATTCCTTTAGCAGTTGCATCCCTCCATTTAACGTTCTCGGGTGGGTCAGGAACAGCTGGTTGACAGAAATGCATACATGGATTTAATAATAATGCAAGGAGGTATATTATTTTCTAACTGTGCCACATATTTAAAGGTGATGATGTAAGTTAAAGTATGTGACTTGTTTCTGCATATAAAATAATTTCTCGGTAGGATAATGACCATACCCAAACCTTTCTCCTCACATCATTAAATAAGTAAATATTATGCAAAACATCCTCATCTGAAACCATCCAGGAAGATAGAAGAACTCACTTGCTGGAGCAGACATATTCACAGGCTCATCGATGTATGCAGGCTCCCCTGGACCACACTTGTTGCATGCCATAACCCTAAATAGATATTCCTTTCCCTGGAGGAGTTCTGGAACAGTGAACTCCTGGTCAATGATATTTTCGGCCACCTAGAAGAGCAAATATGTTCCATTTACTTCAAAATGAACTGTAAATTAAGAAGACCGTCACAAACATATCACTGATGAATTGTGACTATCACTGGTATCATTTTACATTCACAATTGATTTAAATAAAGTAATTCATCTTAAGGGAGTCTACACCACCGACATACACCTTAGATCCAGTGCTGGACATGGATTGAATTTTCAACTTTACAGAATGGGGATCGCTCCTTCAATTGAGCTGCTTGTTTCCAAAATACCTGTGTTGCCAATAATGTATCTGTCTTATATTTTTCCTCATGGTTCACAAAGGAAAACCAAAGAAATTGTAAACCTCATTTAAAGTTTCATAGAAGCAGCTATTTAATTCATCAATAATGCCACAGACCATAATTATTTGTTTAAGGCCAATACCCTAGTAGAGGGATGGACACCGAACAGCTGCGTCGCAAACCAATGAATTATTCAACAAGAATAAGCTGATACACAAAAAGTAGAGGTTATTTTAAACATTTTGATTCCGATTATTCACTAGGATCTTTCAAGGTTTCATCAATAGTGCTTTTCTTTATCTGGCAATTAATGTCCTTTGTTCCTTGTTGCTAGCCTGGTATGTATCTTTGCTTCTACAATGACATGATATAGAACAATACACATTGCAATATTACCTCCACCATAAAAATACATAACTCTGTATGCCTCTCAAAATCAAGAGGTAATAAACACATACCTTAGTCCATGTTTTGCGGCTGACTTCACGCTTTTCTACCAGATAGCCAGTCAGTGGACTTCCTCCATCATTCTCAGGTGGCTCCCATGTCAAATGAACGGTGTCCCTTGTGATCTGTCCCACTTTTAGCTCTTTTGGCACACTGGGGCGTGCTAGAAGAGAAAAATGGAATCCCATTAATTCTGAAAATATGTGTTGCAGTGTTTTGACTTGATATAGAAGGAACGCTTTCTTGACTTACCAATCACATTTACGTTTATTTCTCCTGAAATGGACATAACTGGATTTTCAAGTTCAAGAGTGTATACTCCTTTATCTGGGCGTTCGCTTGGAGTGATGATAAGCTCAGCAAAGATGGATGTAGTCTCAAGTCTCACACGTTCATTAGCCTCTAAGATGTTATCATGAACCGACCATTTTGCAGTTGGCACAGGATAGCCAGTAATAGGGACACGGATCTTCAGGGGTTCTGGAACAATGACTTCCAAACCATCTTTAAATGCACTCAAATCCATAGTGGGTGCAACTGAAAAAAAAGAAAATAAGATTAAATCAATGAACATTGGCAGGTGTTCTATGTTTATATGGTGATTTGAATTGTGTTCTGAAGTTTAATGTGTGTAAATAAAAAGCATGGACAGGAGCCTTACCGTGTTTATCATCTGCAGTTAGTGGACCAATAGCCTCAGCAGGGTCTGAAACACCCGCTGCATTTTCTGCAGAAACCCGGTAGTAATAGCTAACTCCCTGTTTCAAGCCAGTGACCTGAGGTACAAAAAAAGGATGTATTCAATTACTTAGTAAATAATGGTTTTATGTATTTTGGCCTTTGCTATAGAGTTTCCTTGTCACCCACCTTCCAAAGGGTAGGAGAGAGCTGTACAATGCATGCAATTTAAAAAGGTACCTCTCCACTTTCAAAAACCTATCAACATACTAAAAACAAATGTGGAAAAAAACATGGAAGAAAAACTAAAAAGAAAGACGTAAATCAAACCCGACAGCAGGCAGTTAACACCGCCAACTCAGATTAAAGAGAGCAATGAATTAAATTTTAAGATTACAGATAAATTGTAACAGAGCATGAAGCAACTGAATGCTAGTAAGTTAAGAATTCCAAAGACTTAGGTCAGCCAACAGGAGACAAAACTAGTTTAAAAAAAGCTGGCATTGTAAATGCGGGAATCATGAGCCTCAACATATAATCGTGAAAGACAAATGTCGACTCGCTGGAAAAGAACAACTTTTCAGAATGATAAAATGGCTGACCCAGAGTAAATACCTTGACGCATAGCTTAAAATAGGATTGCTGCTTTTGGTGTTTTTAATTACAGTGACCCACAAACTGCTACTAAGAACACATTAAATATTAATCAGATGTGGATTTAGATCAATATTTGAATTGTTATGAGAAGTGGAGAACTTCTATATTGACTTTAGAAGCATAACACAAAAGCGGGCAACCAATACGTCACTGTATGGCTTAAAATATATGCAAACTTATAGCAGCCAGCACACTAGGAAAATAATTGGGTAAATCTGATCAAACCGGTCAGATACTGTGGCCGAACATGACATTATTATTTTCAGTCACTGTCAGTACAACGACATTGATATTAATACTTATGGCAGCATGTCCAACTGTTCGGAACATCAGATTTTACGGCACATCTAAAAACAAATCACTTTACCTTATAAGTAAGGTCAGAAGCAAGGCGCATGTTGCATCGGATCCATTTGTCCGATCCCTCCTCGCATCTTTCAACAATATAGCCGAGTATTGGACTGCCTCCATCCTTAAGAGGTGGCTCCCATGCAAGCTGCACCGATGACCTTGTTTGATCTGAATGAGCAAGGTTGATGGGAGGACTTGGCCTTTCTAAAAACATGAAAAAATAATTTGAAGTATTAGTTTTTGCGGTGGCCAACTCAATAAATTACACTAAACTCAAGTTCTTCCACATTCTGATTAACCATTTTATGTGTTTCAAAAAGTCTCTTGAAATACACTGTGCAACAATTACTATGTGTGCTTTTGAGATACTGATAATGGTCGAAGTTACTTTGTACAGAGCTTATGAGGAGGCCCTTATTTTGAGGCGAACCTTGCTGGCTGTGCAGAGGTGTGTTTTCAACATGTGTTGGGTAGCCTGCAGTGGCAAATTTTCACCTGGGGAGTGTACATTTTACAAAGTGTTTGTTAGTAACATGAACATAATGTCAAAGAGTAGTCAATTCATCAGGACTACAAATGCAGCCAAAACTATGCATGCGTAGCTCGATGTAAAGATCACAGAATAAGAAATTATCTTCTTCTTCCGATGGAAAATTTAACGTCGGTGAGGGCATTTTAAACCTCAGTGCTCACTTAATGCAGAAGCATGGGCATTTTGGTTTAAATTTAAGACCTCTCTGCGATGCTATGTTATGTTATTGACCATGTTCTATATCCTTTACGTCACATGAAATCCCATGGCTCACTCAATTAGTGCAGTTTTGCCTTTGCTTTGCTAGTACTTACCAATTGGATCCATAATTTTCACAGAACGAGTTGCAGCACTTGGTTTGCCGATTCCAGCTTGATTTTCTGCACGAACTCTGAAAATGTATTCTTTGTTTTCTACAACATCATTCAGCGTGGCTGCAAGATCCTCTGGGCCAGTGATCATTGCAGTATCCCACTTGATGGAGGTTCTGTCCCGTAACTCAATAATATAAGCAGTGATTTCACTGCCTCCATCGTACTCTGGTGTCTCCCATGTAATGGTTGCGCCAAACCTGTTCACATTGCAGACATCTACATTTAAAGGAGGACCTGGCACATCTGAAATGCAAAACAATATACATAGTTAGCGTTGCCTGACTATGGACATTCTTTAGAGATGGCATAATACAAAACACTTTTTAACTTATTTCTTTATTTAGATTTGTAAAGCTCAACATTGCATAACTTGACCACGCTACTTACCAAATTTGCTCTTTGCTTCCACAGGTTTATCAGTTTCCACTGGTTCACCAGTTCCTACTCTGTTCTGGGCGCTCACGCGGAAGAGGTATTCGACTCCTCCTTTCTGAAGACCCGTGACGGTATATTCACAGCTGTCTGCACGGTCAGTTGCCAGTATCCACGTTTTACGCTTGATGTCACGCCTTTCCACCACATAACCCAATATTTTACTGCCACCGTCACTCACTGGCTCCTCCCAAGCAAGGCTCACTTCACCATCATATGTTTCTGTCACTTCCAGATTTCGAACTGGGCCTGGGACATCTGCAAATAGAGGAAAGAGATGATACAGTTCAAGGGAGGTCGCACAACGTTCCTGTTCATTTCTCTTTGGGGCCCACATATTGCAGACGAGAAGTTTCCCTTATTTGTAATTCACTGTTACATTCAGGAACTATTTAATTGAATTCAGCTTTGGTGCCTCGTACAGCAATAACATTAACATATAACATCTTTCATCTTCATTTTCATCAAATATGTCAGGAGACTATTTTTCTTTTTTTTTAATTTGAGAGAAAATAACTGCTGAAATAGGCTGAATGAATCAAGAATGTTTTAATTCTTGTGTGTGCACTTCATGGGCATTCTTTGGCATTTCTGCTGTTTAAAGAGAGTTCATAACTTCTCCAGAAAGTGGGTCCATTTCATTTGCTTTAGTATTTCTAAACGCCCAGCCTACAGTCATTTCCCCAACGTGTACCAGCTCTGAGCGGGTACCCTAAATCTGCTTCTAGCACCATCACCCTATGTATTGCAGCTCAAAATACGACTCTGTCCCTTTCTAGGGATGTTCCCTGACGCTGGCTTGTCGTGCAGGCGCCGGAAAAAACCCTTTCTTACCAATCACATCCAGATTAATGAAGGCCTCTGCTTTGCCGTGCTTGTTTTTGAGCACGATCTTGTATCTTCCTTTATCTGACTTCTTTGTTTCGGGGATCCTGAAGGTGGTGTCTGTCGTTGTTGTGTCAACGTGCAGGTCGGGCAGAACCTCTTCGTCCTTCGACCATTCTGCTTCGGCTCTGGGGTAGGCGTCGTAGGGCACAGCCATTGTCAAAGGCTTCCCAGCATCGATGACTATGTTCTGATCTGCTGTCTTGATTTTAGGAGCCGCTGCAAACACACATGTCCAGTTAATAGATGCATTTTGATGCCATTCTGTACTACGCAAAATAGAAACGAATTCATAACACAGAAGTCTTGCAATAAAAAGGGCTATTTGTGTTCACATTTAATGCTGGTCTGAATATTAGCCTTTGGAATCGGACATAGGGGCTCATCAGGAGATACATATGAGGTGTGAAAAAACCTCAATATATTCATCATGGTTTCAAATGCTACCTCGGCATCCTAGTTGCTAGTTTTCTGTCGTATATATTTTACATCTTAGTTCTTTTATGTAATTTAATTTCATGTCTCTTGATTGGAGAGTTGGAATGTATTTTCCTACGTCATGTGCTTAACTCACTGGAAAGTGTTCACTTGAAACAATAAGATTATTTTATTTAAATTAACATAATATGTGTTGTGTTTTATTTTCATTTGTGCCCGCACTGTCAATGGAAAGTCCTAGTAGGAATGATTGGAGGGTTTCTAAAATCTTGAGCTTCCGTGTTTCATGGCACTTAGTAATTGCAAATAGAGACTTACCGGCCAGCTCAAGCTTGGCTCTGGCCTCTTTGTCCTTGGCAATAAACCTGTATTCGCCTTGGTCGCGGGGCCTGATCTCACACACTTGAAGCCTGTGGACTTTGCCTTCACTCATCATCTGGTGTTTGTCGCCTTGGACAATGATCATGTTGTTTCTCAGCCATTTCACTTCCACTCGGTCTTTGTTCAATTCAGCCTCAAATATGACGTCTGATCCTGGCGCTTCGAAGGCGTCCAGAGGAGGCCTGATGATCTCCACTGGGATTTCTGAACAGAAAGAAGTAGCAACAACAAACGTGTCTTGAATCTGGGTGATATTGTTTTCGAGTTGAGGAAAGCTGAAACAAAATAGATTTTACACTTACCCTCAACAAAAAGTCTTGCTCTGGATCTTCTGTCATCGATCCCACAAGAGTATTCGCATTCATCTTCGGGTCTGCATTCTTTTATTACCAGTCTGTGTAAGCTTCCATCTTTTTCAAACTGGTACCTGAATAAGAGAAGTTAAGAAGAAAGTTGGATTTGAAGTAACTAATTGTGAAACATTCAGTGCATTGGACCATTCATTCAAAATGAGTCCATCTGTATACCTTTTGCCCTCTCTGATTTCACGTCCATTTCTGTACCACTTTACGTTTGCCTTTTCTTTCGAAAGCTGGCAGGTGAAGACTGCATCTTCAAATTCAACAACAGTCTGATCCGTAAGGTGCTGCGTAAAGTCAGTTGGAGCTTCAGTGATAATGAGTTCTGCCACAGCTTTGTCTTGTCCGGCAGTAACGGTGTATTCCCCTTCATCGACAAAACCACAGTCTTTAATTATAAGGGAGTGCTTGTACTTGTCTACTTTATACAAAACACGCCTGTCCAGAACTACTTCTTGACCATTTTTCATCCATGCAACTGTGGCATTAGGGCGGTTCACTTTGCAGCAGAACGTGACAGATTTTTTCTCCATTGTCTCAATGTCTTCGATTGGTTCCACAATCCTAAGATCCTCCTCTGTGGAAATGAGGATTAAAAAATAATTTTGATCTTGTGAATTAGTGCAAAAAAATTTAGGAGTCAGGTCGATATTTACTATTTTTAGATACACAAGATATTTTTAATAGCAAATTACACAGGTAAATGTAAACTTAATGCCACACAAGTTAAGCACGTAGAACGTATTTGATTACTTTGGAAAGAACAACGCAAACGGCTTACCTTGCACAGAGAGAGTAGCAGAGCACTTCACGTGTTCACCACGGTGGTTTGTCAGGGAAATGGTATAGTTAGCTTGATCATCTTGTTGTGCATCTCTAATTCTGAGAGTGTACACGAGATCTTTATGGACCATGATATATTTTGGACTATCAAAAATTGCTTCATCATTTTTGTGCCACTTAGCTTTGGCCCCTTCAGTATTGACTTCACAGTTAAAGACCAGCTCCTGCCCTTCTTTAACTTGTTGGTCCTTAATTGGAGTTATAATCCTGAGTTTTTCTGTGAAGACAAAGAAAGTAATGAGTACACTTTTACAACGTTTATATGTAATTCTAGAAAGATAAAATCGTTGTATTCTCAAAACATGTTCATGATTATTATGAATATAAAAATATATATTATACTATATATGCAGATACAGAGAGAGTAACATGCTATGTATTTGCATTTTTAATTGTGGGGAGGGCAATGGCTCTCAAGAGGTGAAGCCTCAAGTGTGTCCTGAAACCCCACCCCTCAATAATGGTAATACATGACATATTATTCTCTGCATATCTGTATATATAGACATGTTTTTCCAAGTGCATTTATTTAACCCAAACTAGGATTCAGAGTGTTAGATTTGTGCAGTAAGGTGAAATTAAATTAACATGACTATTAGAAGAGCTGTTTCTCTGTAAAGTAAATGTATCATACAATCTTTGAGGCAGTAACAAGTTCTCATTTCAGTTTTGCTGTACTGTGGTAATAAACTCGAATGTGACCTTTGCACTATAGTAATAAATGTGTGAATGTGCATACATTTGTTCGACTTAAGGTGTTATTGAGCTACATTTACCTTCTCAGCCCTGGTGCGTGTATATATATATATATATATATATATATTTATTTTTTAATTTTTTATTTATTTATTTTTATTTTTCACCAAAAGCAATTATACTCGCACTCCACCAGGAAGATAGTTTATAGCAGGTTTATTACTGTGCCATTACAGCACACAGCTTTACCGACGCGTTTCGCAGTATCCACTGCTTGTTGACGGTTACAAACATTTGTCCCTTGTTTGTTTCTCACTTTTATACTAGTAATTCACAATTGCCTTGTTATGAAGCATTGTGGTACTGGTAGTTACTCTTTCATTTTTATACATTTTATCGTTTATCAAAAAGTGGCGTACTTCATTTGCTTACATCCAATATCAAATGTAAAAACATTCTGGCATTAGTATCAATATAAAGTTACTGTTTTCAGTGCAGCATGGTTTGGGGGAGACTTTAAATGTAAAACGTAAAACGCAAAGGCTCATAGAACTCTAAGTGAGTCTAAATTATACACCACATTGCCTGCAATTAGCAAACCAATTCTGTTTTTAAACATTGTAATCTTTGACATTATTACACATGTGCACTTAACACATGTGTAATAATGTCAAAGATTACAATGCTTAAAAACAGAATTGGTTTGCTAATTGCAGGCAATGTGGTGTATAATTTAGACTCACTTAGAGTTCTATGAGCCTTTGCGTTTTACGTTTTACATTTAAAGTCTCCCCCAAACCATGCTGCACTGAAAACAGTAACTTTATATTGATACTAATGCCAGAATGTTTTTACATTTGATATTGGATGTAAGCAAATAAAGTACGCCAGTTTTTGATAAACGATAAAATGTATACAAATGAAAGAGTAACTACCTGTACCACAATGCTTCATACCAAGGCAATTGTGAATTACTAGTATAAAAGTGAGAAACAAACAAGGGACAAATGTTTGTAACCGTGAACAAGCAGTGGATACTGCGAAACGCGTCGGTAAAGCTGTGTGCTGTAATGGCACAGTAATAAACCTGCTATAAACTATCTTCCTGGTGGAGTGCGAGTATAATTGCTTTTGGTGAAAAATTAATTAGCAGGGAAAGCCCGTCCCTGAAACTCGCACCGGCTGTTTCAAGGAGTGCCTTCGGTAACGGGATTAACTTGGTGAAGAAAAAAAAAATATATATATATCAACTTTTTGGCTTCCTCTATACACACTGCACTAGCCATAGGAACTGGTGTGTAACCAGTGCGATCAATCCTAAAAACTTCTAACCCTTTTTTAAAAAGAAGAAAAAATGGCCTATATTTGACATATTTTTATCATGTTGTGAGAAAATCTCTTTGTAAAATATTTATTTTGTAGACCATGAATAAAGTAACTCTCTAGATAGTCAGCACTACTACCACAAACACAAAAAACGTACCAATGACTGTTAAATCAGCTGTTGCTCTTGAAGCACCAACCATGGCAGCATAGCTTCCCTCGTCTGTTTTTGGCACAGAATCCTTAACAACAAGAATTCTCCTCTTCCCATCAGCAATGATGTCGTATTTGTCACCGCTCTCTAGCGCAATGTCACCCTTGAGCCACTTGACTTCATATGTGTCTTTGGATACAGAGCAGACAAACTCGGCTTTCTCTCCTTCAAGCACCTCGAGGTTCTGTGGCCTGGAAATGAACTCGGCAGCAAGCTCTGAAACACACATACACAACAAGCATGAGAGCCCGCCATGACACTGTTGGGTCTCCTACGTTGTATAGGACTTGTTGTCAGCATTAGTATTCTTACCGTTAACTTTAAGTTTTGCACTGGTGCGAGACTTTGGCAGTCTGCAGTTGTATTCAGCAGCATCACTGAGGCTGACGTTCTGTATGACCAGGATCCTCTTTCTGACATCAGCAATGTGTTCATATCGGCCGCTCTCTGGCAGCTCCTCGTCCCCTTTGTACCATAGCACTTCCGCACTGGCCTTGGAGACCTCACAGATCAATTTCACTGTGTCAGTTTCAGTAGCTTCTACGTTGGCAAGGTTTTTGGTGAAAGTTGCTTCCTCTTCTGCAATATAAATCACAGAAATTCAATTACATTTGTTCCACTCATTATCACATTTAAGGATATTTTTATATACTTATAGTTTTACAGCGGTAGGCAGAAATATAACTTTTTCCATACCTATCACTGTAAGCATTCCAGATGTTCTAGCGGTTCCTGCTTCACAGGTATACTCAGCTTCATCATCAAATAAGCATTTGTTGACCACCAGAGTGCGCACAGCACCTTTAGAAAAGATATCATATTTTTTGCCTTTTCTGATCTCTATGCCATCCTTAAACCAGCGAACCTGCATAATAAAAAAAAAGTATTATAGCATAGCTTAAAATCAGACTAATAGTAGTGAATTACAAATGAATGAATATTCCCAGCTTGTCTTAAGGGACAGCTACCTGATAGATGGGCTTGTTTTTTAAAATTTGACTCAAAAGTTGAGGACCATTTAGAATAGGTGAATGTGTGACATGAAGTCTTATACCTCTGCCACTTCCAAAATGAATATAGAGATAATTATATGAGAACATTGGAATAAGTTAAACTCAGTGCAATTGTCAAGTAAAGAGTGCATTCCTTTTCAGGGAAGGTGTGTTAATGGCATATCAGATGAGTTGGGTGGTCTCCTAGGCTGTGAGTGACCGTGAACATAATTTTCCATCCGATTCGAGAAAAAGCGTTTGGGCCTCGTTACTGCATGTTTGTTTAAAATGTAAGATTTGTAGACGTGCACTAGATATTGAGAGGGAGAACTGGGTACATACTTCTGGTGAAAGGGTATTCCAAAGTGGGAAATGCTTGCTTTGATGTTTTGTCAGAGAAAGGTAACAGCGTGATTTTATCATAATACATAGTGCTGTTTGCATAGGAGTAACACTTTCAGCTCCAGAGAGGCAGATGAGAATGAGTAAAGGAAGAACTTGCAAGAGGGAGATAAAGGGGAGGGGTGTTTCTGGCAGTGGATTAAAGAGGCCTGAGGTGGATTTAATATCATGCAGCCTTGGTATCCAGCACGCTGACATTTAATAGCACCAGCCACAGCCTTCTGAGCACAGCTTTGGGCACCAGCACTCGTTCTTTAACAAATTAAATACTGCCAATAACCCTCATTGCATACGTTTGCTTAGGTAATAGACCTCGCAGTCAAAAGAGCATTGCCATATTTTACGTGATAGTTGAGCATTAAAAGGGGGCACAGAAAAGGATAACTGATATTGATGAGAAGCTATTAACTCTGTGTAGTCACAGGAATTACAAACCTTAGCACTTTCACGAGAAACCTCACATTCAAAGCGAGCCACCTCCTTTTCTTTAACTTCAAGATCTGAAAGCGGCTTCGAAAACTCAACATGTAGAGCTAAAAGTAAAAGCAAAAATGAAATATACTTAAAACCAGTTTAATGATCAACATTTGTTGAACACAAGTTAATGCTATGAATAAATATGTGTTATTAATTATAGTGAACCATGGTCGCAGAACATTTCTGAATAGAGTGAATTATACAATGCAGAATTGGAAGGGTTTTCAAGTATCGAAGCTGCTAAAAACATGAAAGTATGGTGGTAAATTATGCATTGTTGAAAAGAAAAAAAACACGTTTTTCAAAGTACTTGAATGACATATTGGCAAATGCATAATTTATTTTTGATTCTTAACAGAAACAAAACACTGACTTTGGGTTTAAAACTAAGGTCCAGATTTACAAATATTTTGAGTTTGGATTTGCATTATTTTTTTAACACAGACCGACACAAAATTATTTGTGGGATTTACAAACCAGAGAAAATTGGTATTCAAATGGGGTTGTAACAGAAAGTAATGCAAACCTGCGTGTAGTGCTGCTTTGCGTCAATCTGCATCATGGAGGTGTTCCATGGTGGGGTACATGGGCATTCACGTGCAACCACCCATAATGTTTCACACAAAGCCCTATCTATTTACAAAAGTAGATATGGTTTTGCAACAAACATTGATGCCACTTGAAAGCAGGCATTAAAAAGGAGAGATGCTTTTATTCCCACTACCTTTTTTCCCCACTCTGCATGTGTGCTGCACTGTACAGTACACATCTAAAGTGGTAAACATTTTAAAGTCAGTCTAAGCATAGTATTTTGTACTGGAAGGGCAGCCTCCCTGAACAAATGTATGCTAGACTCATGCGGAAACCTTTGCACTATGGTGCAAAGGCGTGTATGTGGTGCTCAGCAGACTGACTGTACGACCAGCGCTCTGGAGAAAACAGGGTTGTGTCATATCTCTGTTGATAAGGGATTTTCCTGCTCTCTTCCTCTCATGCGAAGCAGAACAGCAACTTTTGGGGCTGTGCTGTGTTGTGTGATAGGTTTGGAAATCTGGGCCTAACCTTGAGACTTATTTAGTCTCTATAACATATACAATCAGTAGTATTTGTGGGATAAAGATTTTAAATAAAGATTTTTAATGATGCTCCAAATTGACCACTTACGTTCTACATTGAGGAAGGCAGATGTCTTAAAATCCTTGGCATCGCAGGTATATGTGCGGGTATCATCCAGTGTGCAGCCGTGGATGACAAGTTTCCTAACTCTTCCTTCTGTGATAATATCATATTTCTTTGTTTTGTGAAGTTCAGTTCCATTTCTAAACCATCGGACCTCGGCATTCTCTCTGGAAAGCTCACATTCAAGTACTGCGGTGGCTTCTTCTTCAACCGTCTGATCCTCAAGCGGCTTAGTAAACTCAACTGGGGGTTCTGAAAGAAGAAACGTAATGGCTTGTAATAAAGGCAATGTTGATTCACCCATGGTATGTGGACATCTCGACTACAAAAGGCTTTACCTTTCACAATAAGATTGGCTTGGGTCTTGAAATCTTTCGCTGTTAGTCTGACTTCACCAGCATCGCTTAGCTGAGCATCCCTGAGAATAAGCGTGTGGATTCTTCCTTCTGAGCGTGTGACAACCTATTAGATGAGGAACAGTGCTTTACCCCACTGAGCTGCAACACGCAGAGCCATTTAAATTCACAAATTGTATTAGTTCAAAACATTACAGTCTAATCATAAATAAAGAAAAACAGAAAGATATGTCTTGATTTATGTTGGTGTTTCAAATCATGGCAGCATCACTCTATTTGGCCACATCACAGTCCTCCCCTCTGCAAAGAAGTAGCAATGACTGGCTATAGTCTAGCAGTGAGGCTATCATGAGTAGGATTTGATTAATGTGCACTGTAGTTTGACTACCATTGTATCTGAGAACAGGACAGAAAGGAGTTGGACTTGGGGGGGGCATAATCTAGGGTGAAGACACACATATACACACCCACATACACCACCCCCACCTCCCAATCAGGCCATACTTGCTATCACTATAGGGGACTCATGCATCCGCTTCCCTGACAACGTAGGGATGTAAATTCAAAGTCGTGTTTTCTATTTCAAACTACATTATTTATGGAAAATTGTTATAAAAAGTGGAATTGGTAAGTGGTCATAATTACAATAATACTTTTGCACAGTAACAACTTATTGTACGTAAGTACAATGATTCTCACTGATATGAAGTGAGCCATGTGTGTGAAGTGCGAAATAGGACAGGCAAATACATTGTGACAGCCATATTAATTGGTTCCTCATGTATTGTTGGGGTACAGGATCCATAAAAAGCCATTGTTGCTACACTTCTTGGATGAAGAATGAGTTGGTAATGTTTTTTTAGATTAATATGACAATGTGCCTATGCCGCAGGACACTGTTTTTGCTAGATTAACACTCTGAGCTTCCTATCCAAAAACACAAAACATCCAAATGTTTTAAATTGGAACAGTGACATTTAAATGAGGGGAAGATTTCGGAACTTTTCAATCAGATGTGATCATTTCTTTATCGAGAATGCCTACATCAAAACCCATGCAAAATATGAAAAAAATCCTAATAGTTATTTGTGTGTTGTTGAGAATGTTCATAAAACACATGATTAAAGAAAAGAACGCCTCTGCCCTATAGATCTCTACCCAATTAGTTAATAGTTAATATTGACAATTATTCTCAATCTGTATTTGGGATGGTTAATTGACAATAGCAACAATACCGTCAGGAGACACTGCCACTAATCTTCAAAGTAACTTGTATGTTACCTATCAATAAAATTAGTGTACAATGTAAGTTTAATTCAGGAACTTTTAGAAAAGTTGATGGGCCTGTGGTGAATTTCTGCATCCTATATGAATGCCAACAGACTGCTGGTCTGTACATTGATTTTAGCTTGGCATCTACTAAGATTAAACACCCAAAAGGAACTCAAGGGACAGTATCTTGACTGCAGATCGGTGGCAGGCACTTAAGGATTTGTAAACAAGGAGCACGATAAAGATCAATAAGGCTAGGGAATAAAAAGAAATCTAGTCAGATATTAAAGGGAAGTTAGCACGGGAACATTTAAGGCTACCTGGAGAAATGAAAGGAAATGGGAGAGTAAGATGAAGTCAAGAGTAATTACAGTTCATGCTACAAAAGAAAATGCCTTCAATAATAATGATAATATTATGAGGCGGCCTGCGAACACGCTACTGAGGATGATTATGAAGAGATCAATGGCGAAAATTGAATGCTGTGCAGGGAGCATTTCCTAATGTATAATGTAGATGACAATATTTTAGTGCATGTAAGCTTAACATATTGCCGGAGCCTTGTAGTTGTCTATTATTCTTGTAATAATGAATCAGTTCAGTGGTCTGGCAGTATGTGGTTCACAGTACCATAGGTGACAACTGACTAATGATTGAAACATCTAGGTAGCTTCCTCGCATCATCTACCTTTATTCTCTATCTGTGAAGCTTCAAATCATAAAATGAAAGTTACTTCAGAAGTGGTGTACCAGTACTAGCCCACATACTACTACTACCACCATGTACGAGCAGCTCCATGGGTAAACCTTGAAAATCAATTCCAAAGGCGATTTCTGAACACGCAATGCAAATGTATACAAAAAGGCCCACAGTACTTTACACATGCGTCGGGACTAGTGCTGGAGGAATTCAACTTTGGAGTTTATGGAATTCTATGAATTTTATGGTCATGTTTATTGATATATTCAACAAAGGAAGCTATGACTGGGGTTCACAGAGGTCATCAAGTTAAAATATCACAAACACTTACATTTACACAATTTTGTATAAGCAATTACAGTTGCCAACTATTAACGTTTACAGAATGCTCCTAGGAGTATATTGGGATGTTTTGGAACCTATTGGGCTTATATGGGCCTTTAAGAAATTTCTCAAATCTGTATTATAACAAGAATGTTTTCAAGAAACTTTTTGCTCAAGAGAAAATCTCATGAAGGACAAACGATATGTGATATAGACACATTGACATTAGGATAAGATCAAGAGAAGTCTAGGAAGTGAGGAAATTAGTGCTCACTTTTTAAAGTTTCTTCCCATTTGACTTTCTACACTTTTAAACAGTAAGGATGCACTATTTATTTTAGTAACGAGAGAAATGTCAATAATAAATCCCAGATCATTATACAAATGGAAACTTGTCTTAGTGCTTGTGCTAAACCTGGAATCCATATCTATCTATCTATCTATCTATCTATCTATCTATCTATCTATCTATCTATCTATCTATCTATCTATCCAGAAAAATCCAAGATGAAAATAAATAAATATTTAACATATCTCTGAGACTGGGTATATAGAGAGTGGATACTATTTAAACAGACCCGGCGATTTCACTGAAAAGATATGGCCTATATGTAACACAGCTGGTTAAGCAAATGTTGGTGAGACGTGATTCAATGGAATGGGCTAGGAGAGACTTCAGAAAAGAATCCAACGAAAGTTACCTTGTGATATTAATTTTAACTTATTAGTGCTAATGTTCTATTACCCTAAGGAGTCACTTAATTTGCATTCCAAGAACAATATGCTCTTTGGGCCAGAGAATACATTTATGGTCAATGAATCTAATGTTGCACAATTTGCATCGTATTGGTGCATTCACAGAAGTAATTTAATTGTTTATGTAAAATTCAATAAAAAGGAAGAAATCACCTTCAATTGCATAAGAAACAGTTAGAAGGCATTTTTATTGATATTCCTTTAACACACATACCTCTCCCTGTGTATAAGTCAAATTCTATGCTATACACCAGGGGCATGTTCATGTTTTAAAAGCCCGACGTGTGTTTGTTCTATGCGACTTACTGAATTAAAATACGAATCTTTTATTTCAAAATACAACAATAATCAGGCAAACGTTCAGCTGCAGTTGAAAAGTGAAGAAAATTACTTCTCTTCTCCTGGTGAGGAACAGGTTGGGACCTTAAAATAACCGCTACTAATTAATTCTAATATTATTCGCTTGAAAGATGTACTTGTTAATTAAAAATAGAATGGCTCACTTTTTTTTATTTACTTAGTCTGTATTCCATTCAACCTTGCAGAATGTTTTAGAATCGATTGAATGAAGGAGCTTTAAAATCTGTGCTTGTGCACTTAAAGTAGGAGACTGTCTTCACGAAGAGTATCAGCTCTCACATAGCAGGCACTTCATTTGTTTAAAGTGTTTTTTCCAGTTGAGCGGTGCCTGCATACGCTCTGCTATTCAAAAGGAGGAGTGTCATGCTGTGTATAAAATACAGACAAATATAGTACCTGTATGTTGTAAATATGTGTATTTGCTTTCCTACAAAAAGTAAAGCGCATAAACCCGTGTGAAAATGTGTGTGTGCACACTGAGTTTGGTGTAGCAATCACCTGCCAAGCTGTAAACTGAATTTATAATGGAGCGTGCGCCTTCCATTCCACTTCCTTTAAGGCCACAGTTTACTCTGTTTAATTAGCTACAGCACTTTCCTCTAAGTGAAGTATTCAGTGTATGCATTTGTTATTGCAGTTAAGCGCGCTATTAAAAACTTCCCGGGCCCCCTGAGGGTCTTGCAAATCGGCAGCACTCGAGGGCCGTTAAAAATAGCTGGCGAGAAACGCTTGGGAGGCAGATCTGGCCAGGAGGCTATCTTGAAGGCCGGATCAGGTGCCTGGAGTGGAATTCGAAGCCTGCTAATCCCCATATACAGTAAAGTGACTACATAACTAAGGCGATGGCCGGGGGCCAACAGAGGCACGCGATTAAACATCACCAATATCACAGCTAGCAAAGTGCTTGGTTGCCAGTACCATGTGTAAAAAGAGGATTATCCCCGGATATTATGACGGAAAACTCAATAAAGTTTGTTGTGGAAAAAAAAACCTATCAAATTATTTATAAAAATATATGCCATATGAGAGCGAGCAACACTGCCAACAGCACTGCAGGCCTTTGGTCAATATCCTATCAAATATTTTAGTTGTGCACGAAATGGTCAACAAGAAGGAATTAAAATGAAGCCTCAGCTGTATTTCAATTTTTCTTCAGTGTTGAAAATTGTGTAATAATGTGATTAGAGATGAATGAATGGGGTGAGTGGACCAGCTATTCTGCCGATTGAGTAGAGCAAGAGTTGAATGATGTTGCAGTGAGAAGGGTTAGCAGATGTAAAGGACTTACCTTTTCACTAGGCTCCAGCTTCTGGTCGTTGAGGAACCATTCCACCGGTATCCCCTCATAGGATAGCTCGCACTCAAAGGTTGCGGACTCCCCAGCCGTCACTGCCACATCCTTAAGGGGCCTCAGCAGGCCGATCACCCGGGCTTTCCCAAGAGAAGACATATCCAGGTTATTACTTGTGCACTCTCAAGAGAGCTGCTGCCCCTCACCCCCTGCTCTCCATGCTGGCTACCTCCGAGAGAGCCACCCGCCGCAGTGAAGCTATTTAACCTCTGCCAGCTAAAGAGGCCACCTGAGGGTAAAAAGAGGGTGGGCTCTCAGGGTCCCTCCCCAATGCCCATTGGCTGCCTCCACGCGGATGGACGCTGTCAGCAGTAAATGTGCAATGCATGCGCCGCCCCTTCCGCCCTCCCCTCTACTAGCTTACGCTCCATAAGGAATGTGTCTTTTAAAATAGCAGCACTTCCCACTGAAGGGGGACAGCATCTGCCAGGCTAATCTGCCGCTGTCCATCAAACTTTTGGCACCTCCCAAATAGGTCCTTCAGCAACATGCAAAATGCCAGCACAGCATATATTGTTCTTAGTAGCGCCTTAGTTACAAAACAACTGATTGCATAAGTTCAAACAGAATTATGATTAAAAAAAACGGCAATAGCGGGTGTGCTAAAAACATCACTAGGAATTGTACTTAAGATTTTGAGAGCAGTGTCAAAGCAGACAGATCTCATTGATAGATCACCGTAACAATTGTTTAATTTGACAAGTTACTTGTGGACAAAACTTAATCCTGGCAATAAGCAATCAGTTAAAAGTTGATCCACTGAAGTATACATTAATGGACCAACTAGGCCATAATACCTAGCATGTCTCTAAAGTACAACCTGAGGGGAAAACCATTTGGCACCATTTTTGCTACTTGATTAATATTGAACGAACCGAACAGGGTGGGGGAGGCACCATTTTACGTATTTTGCACACCCAAATTAAGTAATTGATTTCTATGGGCTAAACTTCACAAATTGATTGTGTCCTGTACATTTGCTCTTTATGTAATAATTTAAAAGATACACTGATTCCCCCAAACCGGCTCCTGTGGCACACTTACGAAAATTAAAACAGAAATAGTTTGATTTGGTCCCTATTTCCCGGGCAGCATAGGAAAAAATCATTTCACTTCCTTCCTTTGCCACGGGATCAAACTTTATGTATTATGGCCCTAAGCGCAGAACAGACAGTGTGGTCCTTACAAAAATAATGCTAAATGTTACTCATCTGTTTCTTCTATTGGTGCAACGTTTATATGATATTGTCTATCTGTTTGCCGGGAAATAAACACTTTGATAACTAAACCTTGCCTCTTCTCCCCCTGACTAATAAAACCCAAAGGGCGTTACATCTACAAGTGAATTACCTTTGACTTTCAGATGTGCAGTGGATTTAGCATTGGCTGCTTGAAAATCGACCCCTCCAGCTTGATCTAGGCGGACGTTGTAAAGAATCAGGAAATGCTTCTTGCCCTCCTCCTTGATTTCACAATCCTAAAGGAAAATATGATGGAAAAAAAGGTTACGTTTCACAAAACCACTTGATTAAGCGTTTTAGAAATTTTAAAACGCCAAATTGCCCCCCAAATTATGTTAAAAATGGTTTATGTCTCATATTCGGACTTTTATGAAACTGAACATTTTGCAGACCTCTACAAGCATTAGCAAAAAACATATACATCTTTGTCCTACTGTCCACCAAGGGGGAAGAGGACACCTCCGCGCCTTTTTACACAAGACACCAATAAAAGAATGTGATGATCAGACCTGGCCAGATAGAGAATGTTTCTCCTATAGCCATTCACCTTTGTACTCGATGAAACTATCTATTAAATGGAGGGCACCTATGTGCTATTTTCTAGTTATTCCAAGTTTTGTCATATGAAGGAACAGCGGCCAAATCATATATGAGGTCTCTTGGGAGATAAAGCCTGCCCATTGACATACCAGTGCTGGTGTCTTTTTTTTTTTTTACTTCAGAAGCACCGACTCTGCAATGAAAATGACTGAAAACCAATATCTTATGGGCAAGAGGAATGGGAATGGCACTGCCGTCAATGGGCAAACTTGGCTGCCAGGCAGGCAATATAGCGAGGGGTGAGGATGGGGCATGGCACAGAGAGGCTTGGTGGCGGATGTGCCGGGAACCAGAGCGAAAAGACAGTCCAAGGATAGTTGGGCACAAGGGTACGATTACAGTGAACAGAGAGCAATGGAAAGAGTTGGAGAAGATGTATGTGGGTAGAAAGTGAACCAGAGAGGGAGCAAAGGGGAAATATAATAACAAAATGTACGTTCACAGCAGGCACTGAGGATGCAACACTACATGAACCAGGACTCTTTTGAGGGGGCACTGCCCACTTCCGCAATACACACGTCTTACTGTAGTCCACAAACTATTTAACAAAATATATATTGGGGATAAGAACATTTCAAACCTCTGGCACTTAGCACTCCTTTCTTCCATTGCCTTTTTTCTGAGTTTCTAATCGTGAATCACACTAGGCGGCGTTTTGAAATCCCTGAAATTAATACTTTGTGGCCACTGACTTGGAATGAAGAACAATAGCGTGGTATGTATGTTTGCCTGCAGGATACCCTGAAATGCCTGCAGAATTTAAACAAAGTTTTTGTGCTATTATATTAGGATGTAGCAGTGTATTACCTGGGCCCACGTATTACTAATATAAACAAATTATGTAATTTATGATATTGTCTTTTACAGTGAGTGTGGTCTAATGTAAGAATGAAGGTTACCGGGGAGGAGTGTAAGGCCTCTCCTTTCAGTTTCCAGGTGGCATGAACATCTTCCTCTGAAATCTCGGTGTCAAAGCGTGCAGTCTCGGTCTCTGTCACCTCCACACTGTACAAGGGCCGCACCACCTTGATGTCCCTCTCTGAGAAACAAGAAGCAGTGGCATCAGAAACAGACCCCATCGGGAGACAAAGAATAGACACACACAAGGATCCTTCAATATCCCTACCTTCAATGTTCAGCCTTGCAGAGCACTTGTCAGTTCCGCAGTCACATGTATATTCCCCAATGTCTTTTTTCAGGGCTTTCTTGATGACCAACATGCGCTTTTTGCCTTCAGTCTTAATTATGATGTTCTTGGATGGGATGATTTCTTGTCCGTCTTTGAACCATTTCACAGGTGCCTTGGCCTTGCTAATCTCACATTGCAAAATAACTTCATCCTTCTCCACAGCAGTGTAATCCTGGAGCTTGCCCGTAAAGTAAGGATCTCCCTCTACATAAGATACACGAGGAAAACATTTTTAATATAGTAAAATTCAACTTTTGTGTTCAAATCATCACAAAGGGAATTCTGGTCTGGTTTTCAACACATGACTAATGCAGGCTACGAGGCCCTGGGGGCAAGCAAGTGTGGGTGAGCATATAATTGTGAAGGTGTGATGGAGAGGTGATCTAGGATCTAAGACAGAAACCAGGGAAACCTTCTGTATAATCCCTGAATTGAGTTGATCCTGTGAACCTAATTTGCCTTACTAGAGGCTCAATCCACATATTTATTGGCAAGTATGGGAACACCTAACAACCAGCTAACTAACTCCTAATTTGGCACTGTATGAAAACATGCATATGTTTGTCAACTTGAAACAAATATAATGTGATGAATAAAAGGGTCTGTATAGAAAAAAAGACTACTACATTTTATACGATTCCGGTTGCAAATTCTATAAAGCAGTGCAGAGAAATTCCAGGAACTTTATTTGCCACTTACCGAGGACTGTAAGCTTAGCTTCGGATGTTTTTCCCATAGCCTCCACTTTAATCAGAGAGGTGTCATCAATAGTCACATCTTTAAAAGTTATGGAATGAGTTTTTCCTTCATCTTGGATGGACACCAACTTGCTGGGATGCAATCTCTGGTCATTTTTAAACCAGGTGACTTGTATGTTGTCATGCGACAGTTCAACAGTAAACACTGCAGATTCTTGTTCTTTTACCGTCACATCCTTCAGTGGTGTAACAAATTCTAGACGAATACCTAAAAGGTAGGAATTTTATTTTAATTAATTCATTTACTTATATAATACTTTAGATGTATACCTTGACAACTGTGTTGAATAAAATGGTAAAATATTTCGAAAGCACACCTTCAATAATCAGCTTTCCACTTGTTCTTTTATCTTCAGCCTCAAACATATACTTGGCTTCATCTTCAAAGGCAACTGTCTTAATCACCAATGAATGTCTGGTGTCTTCTGCCAGAATCTCAAATTTGTCATCGCTTTGGATTTCTTGTGTTCCTTTCAGCCAACGGCATGTTTTTGGAAGCCTGGACACTTCACATTCAAACCTTCCTTCATCCTTCTCAAATACCTTAACATCGCTCAGAGGAGTGATGAAGATGAGAGGCAACTCTGAAATAGATACCCAAAAGTTGATTGAGTTAATGATTGTCTTATTTTTCATTTCTTATGTGTCGGGGATGTTTGGTTAACACAAGAAAACTTTCTTTAAAGTATTATATTAATTGTTGTGACCTGACAAGACCACCACCATCGCAAACATCTTCGATTCTCACCAAAAGCGAATAATATTTTCCTTTCATAGGCTGAAAAAACTTGATCATCCCAGTTACACTATCTCCCTTAAGCACTTCAGAATTGTCAACTAGCTGTTGTTTTCAAATCACAACATTGATTGATAATTACCTTAAACAGCAGTCTCTAATGCCCTCTACTTGACCATTCACATGCTTCCCCAGAAAGAATCAATATAAACCACTAAAAGAGGTTGGAAGTTAGCATCACATTCCCAATTTCAACACCATTTCCAAGATCCTCAAAATGCTCATAGCTGAACACTTAAACAGCTCCAGTTCCATTAAATAATCCAGGACATGGTACATGCCTGAGATGGTAAATGTCTGATATGCTGCCTTATAATTAATTGTGAAAGTAAATTCACCTTCTTGGTTCTCACTGATTAGTCAACAATTATGACACTCTAGACAGAACCAAGCTACCTACTAGACTGGCTCAAAAGAGTTGGAGCAGTCTCTGGTCAAGCATTAGAATAGCTTGAATGATTACTTAGAGATGCCAACAAATATGATGTCAATAACTATACCTTCACAACACTCCACATCTCTCCCAACGGGCCATAAAGATCCCAGCTATGCCCAATAGATGTGTATATGTATCACTCCTCCTCAAACACATGTACAACCATGGGAAACGGCTGCATTCTTGCGCAAGTAATATTTAAGTTTATGTCAGGCTAAACAACAACAACAACAAAAAATTAAAGATGTTGGCTAGTGCATTAAAGATTCCCCAAACCTTTATGGAGAAAGTTTCCTAACAAATGAGTTGTTTAAGGTGGTCACTTTGCTACTGGGTCCGAAATCACCAGATTTGGGCCTCAAAATCCCTTCATACATCTCTCACCAATCATCCCATGCCTGGTATAAGTCATTCAGATTCAAAGATGTCATTTATAATGAGCACCCTTGGCTAGAAAATGCAAAGTCCAATGTTATGAAGACATGTAACATTCAGATGAGGTACCTGAAAATGACACCCTCATTCTTCCGCGATTGGTACGAGAGACCCAAACTTGGTATTCCAATAAATGATCCATTGTACAAATGCATTTAACAGCATGTTAGTCTTGACATCAGGCCCACCCATACCTATTATTCTCCAACAGTCATCTATTTTTGAGTTCTCTGTATTCTGTACAACTATCTTAGTGGCTTGTACCAATCCTACACGAATGGCAAAGCCCGTTTCTACCCTCCAAACTCTTAACTCCTCCCTGATGCCGCGGAAGTCCCCCAAACTTCGCTGAGAATTTAAAAAAGACAACATGCTTTGTCTCACCATGGCAAATTACCACTTACTGGTCTCCATTACCCTTAGTTTCTGTTTTAAAAAAACTACTAAAATACACTTATTCCCTTTATCAGAGATGGGAACAGCTTCTATAATAGTAGCCCTAAAGCGCATAGAACTGAATGCATTTGCAACGTTATGGTGTATGAAATAAATAATCAGACAATATAATTGGTACCTTTTACTTTGAGATTAGCTGCACTTTTGGCATTTGCAGCTTGGAAGGAGACCTCCCCAGTCATGCTTAGTTTGCTGTTGTACAGAATAAGGACGTGTTTCTTGCCATCCTCTATCATTTCGCAGTCCTATTTTGGGGATGAAATAAATATTTAATTAGCAGACATTTTTGTTTCAAAAAGTAAAGACTGATTAGAAAACGTTCCCCACACGGTGAGGGAAGAGCTCTTACAGGGGAAGGTGTCAGTATTTCTCCCTTTAGCTTCCACTGTGCGTGGACATCTGGTTCTGAGATTTCTACTTCAAAGCGCGCCGTTTCACCTTCGAACACCTCCACACCGTAGAGCGGGCGCTCCACTTTTATGATACGAGCTGAAAACACAAAAAAGCATGTTCGTTAGCTTGTTAAAAGCATATTTTTCAAAACAATTCCTTGGTTGAGGTTTTTGGGGAGGTTTTTGAACGTACCCTCGATGTTCACGTTAGACTTCGTCTTGTCGGTTCCACAGTCACATTCATAATCACCCTTGTCTTTCTCTTCAACTTTCTTGATTTTCAGAATTCTCCGTTTGCCGTCGGTCGTCATGGAAACCATCTTCGAAGCTTTCAGCTCCTTTCCTTCCTTGAACCATTTTACGGGCACATCTTTGCTCAGTTCGCACTCCAAGATCACGTCATCTTTTTCCACAGCAGTGTAGTCTTGCAGCTTAACTGTGAAATACGGGTCCGCTTCTGCAAATGGACCACATTCCACATATTAATAAAAATGGCATATAAAAGTCGCGCCTTTTAGTGCCCTATACTCGGCGTTTAATGCAGATGTGTGGGCTTTTTGGGGATTGTAGCTTTCTTTCCTTACATGGGCATAGCTAAGGGTGCAGCTGGTAGTTAAGAGGGTCAGTGAATAACTGTAGTATTAAGAGTACTAGTTACTCACGCTTCAGGCTATCTACGAAGCTTAATTAATTTTATTGTTTTGTTCTGTGCCACATTATAAACGCCATCTTGTGACTAAAGTTTGAAATTTGACCAGGCCTCCTCCTGCATTCAATGAAACTATGACCTAGATTTGCTATGATTTCCCATAGGGGTTGAGTCACTTTTGTGGCGCATCCCTGAAGGAAAATCATTTTTGGGATTTACTAAGCCATGCAAAGCCACTTTGGTGCCCTTGCGTGGTTTAAGAAATGCAAAGTAAAGCAAAGTAGTGCGTAGTGCTGCCATGCATTACTTTGTATTGGGTAGGTGTTACTTGGGTGGAACATGGGTGCCGTCATGCATCCACCAATGCATGTTGACACAAACCCAAATTTAGAGAGACTGGTGAACCTAGGTTTGCACAAAAATGGTACACTTATCCGACTGAGGCGTAACAAGGAAATATCTTTATTTCTCCTCCTTCATTCTGCAGCAAACATGGAAAGAAGAATATGCCTCTAAGGGTTATTTTTTTGCAGCACGATATCCCTTCCTGCTCAAAAATGATTCTACCCATAACGAAGGCACCCTTGCACGGCTGTGCGCCAGCACACGAAGCGATCAAAAATACCCAATACCTTCGAAAGTGTGGAGCTTTTCTGTTCTCTTCCTTTCACGCAACAGTGCAGCAAATTCTCTTGCTGCACAGTGTTGCATGCAATAATAGTAAACGTGCCCCTGTGTGTGCAAGAGTTATATGGTATGGCTAATATGAGAAAAAGATAACTAAATAGACAAAAGCCCTGATGATTATGCCCATAAATGACATTTTGTAACACCATGTAACAGTCATTGTAGCATTTTACCTAGGACTTTCAGGTTAGCGCTGGTGTGTAGGCCTTTCACTTCTGCTTTGATCTGAGAGATGTCATCAAGCGTTACTTCTCTGATTTCCAACTTGTGTGTTTTGCCTTCTTCAGAAATAAGAACGGTTCGACTTGTATGAAGTTTCTTGTCATTCCTGAACCAGGTCACAGGCATATTCTCATGAGAAAGTTCAAATTCAAAATGAGCAGTTTCCCCTTCTTTGACTGTTTGATCCTTCAGCGGGCTGATGAATTTTAGTCTTATGCCTATGATGAAAGAGACAGATTAGAGTCATGTAAAGAATTAGGGAAACATACCACTGGAGGCAGTATGTGCTGTCACATATGTTAACTAACATTAGCACAGAAAAGGCCCTACTCACCAAAGGCACCCTAATGCAGTTTATGAAGGACTCCAGAAACCAACATTCAAACATAAAGGATGGAACTCAAGTGTACTCTAACTATACAGGGGTTCTAGACCAGCCCCTGCCCAAACCATACATGCTGTGTGCACCGAGATGAGACTTTTACCTTCTTACAATGTAAACTCGGGTGTATATCTTAGTGTCAATAGAGTCACATTCACTAGTTAATTTGCCAAAACATGATTGACGGCCATCATTTTGGAGGCAACATATTAAAAAAAAAAAAAAGTTCCAAAAAAGTCCAACATGGCCATTGGTTACACTATAGAAGAACATAAGCTAATGCATATGCGTTTTCTTTGCACTTTTGAAAACGTCAATACATAACCCACTGATAGTTAATTTGCGGTTTGAGTCCAAAATGATGCCATATCCCTTGCGCATGACATTTAAAACAGTGTTTCCTCATTCACATTAAATTGCAGGGGTAGTCTATATGGCAGTGAGACACAATTACAACAGCACCATCTTCTGCTATAGGGAGAAGAGTAAAGACCCAGCATTTTGGGGCTGAAATGTATAGTTTAATACACACTGAACAGAAAGAGCATGTGAAATAGCAGCGCATTTCAGAGCTGACTATTGATTAAAAGGTTTTCAGATTCCTTACTGGTTTTCCAAAAAGCTGATCGGCAAATAGTATTGTGTGGCTAAGAATATTGACTTCTCTCCACAGGGTGTCTTCTTCTCCAGTGTGAATCCATTACATGCAATAGGGAAGGGTGTGTGTGGTTGGTGTAATAAGTTACATGCTGATGAAAGAAATTATAAACTACTATCCCTTTAGTCTAACTTGCACCCTCCTACTGTGTCATTTCACACTTCACATGTCTTTACTTGCCTTCAACAGTAAGCTTTGCTGTTGTCTTTTTGCCTTCAACTTCTGCAGTGTAATCGCCTTCGTCATCAAAGGCAGAATCATTAATTACAAGAATGTGCTTCTTTCCATCAGCAATGATATCAAACTTATCCCCAGCCTTGATGATATCTGGACCTTTAGACCAGATAACATTGGCCTCCCGAGTAAGGACACACTCAAACCTGGCCTGGCGCTTTTCAGGAACAGTTACATCTTTCAGAGGAACAGCAAATTCAAGTTCAATTTCTGGAAATAATGGACAAATGGGTGTATTAGTAAGGTGTATGTGGTAAAATTGTAAACCATGCATCATCCTAACAGGTGGGTAATCTGACTTACCTTTGACAGTAAGGATTGCAGCGGTAAGTGCGTTGAGTGCTTGGTAGAGAACTTCACCCGCTTGGTCTAATTTGACTTTGTGTAATGTTAAATATCGCTTTCCACCTTCTGCTTTAATTTCACATGTCTGAAAAAGAGATTTACATTACATGATGTTCTACTGATAAATTAAAGACCACAGGGACAAATAAAACAGCAGAAATGAATACAACTAAGTAAACGTGGACCTATGTGATTAACAGACACAGTGATTTGCGAAAAGGAAATAATATTACATTTATATCTCTGATTTAGATCTGAATCTTTATTTCAACTTTTTTAGCCTGTTTGTGATCTTCAGAAATGTAAATGCTTATCTGCTACAGGACTGCCAAAAACATCAAAAGATATAACTTCACAGAGTGGGATAGATTTACAAAGGATTTTAAAGAGAAAAGAGGCAGTTTTAAAACTCTAATGCCAAGGAAAACTTTTGCAAGAATATGTAAATCAAGAAAAAACCAGAATTCGTAGACTATTCTATATAAGGCATGTCAACCTTAAACCAGGGGAATCCCTCATAAATTCCAATGCTTTCTTGTTGGTAGATCCATGATCTAAGGCCGATTTTATATTGCTAAGATTGGGGCAGTTGCAATTTTCGGAAACGTGTGGCAGTGGTTCACACAGAAAACAGAAGGTATAAGTTATGTGCTACGGAAATGAAGACTTAAAAACATGTATAATTGTCATATGAAGTATCTAAAAGCCAGAGGCACCAGTAAATTCTGTCTCATCCCAGAAAAAATGTAGTATGGTAATTAGGCTATTATGAACCTATTGCATGGTATATCAGGAAAAGCAATACAATATGTTTCTGTTTTCATTACAAGGTAGAATTGACTCATTTGTTCTATAATTGATATTAAACCAAATACAATTGACCTGTTTAAAATAGAAGTTATGCCCTCTGCTCCCCCAAAAACGATTGAGCAGAGATGCCAAGGAATCATATTTTCATGGTTGCAGCGGGAATGGTGGATGCGATAGAGAACACTGTACCTTTTTTAATGGCTTCAAATATATCAGCTTTAATGTTTAACCACTTCCAACATAAAAGAAAAGTTTAAAAGTAATCTGTCATGCAAACATTAAGTAATTCAATATAGTGTGTTCATAGTAGTACTCCCTATAACAAAAAAAACAACACTTTCCAAAGCTTAAATGAAATTTGATTTTTGTTTCTACATTAATTTACGTATTAGAATGTCTCAAATATAGAGTAGCAGAAAGAAATACCAAAAACTTTGAAAAATGAAGCTTTTCAACCCACTAACCAGGCAGAATCTGAGGCCCACTAATTAAGCACCCACCTTGTTTTCAGGGACACTGATTTGAATCCTTGTATTACAAATTAATTCAAAGCATCAGACTGCAGAGGCCATCTATGGGTCACACTACTGCCTCTGAGATTGCTCAAGTACGCACTGGCCTCTCATTGGGAAAAAGAGTTGTTTACTGATTTGCTAGTGGGCGCAGCGAACTAAATTCAAAACACAGTCTTTGGCTTTACACCACACTGGCCACGTCGTATGTAAAAGCAATGCAAAAGCTGTGGTCATCATGCACATTAAATTTCAGTTTTAATTATCATTTCTTTAAAATTCTAACTTTAATATTAACGTGTGCATTTCATTGAGATTTTCTTGAACTACTCAACAGATAGTCAAAAAGACAGATTGAAGTGTGGACAACCAGCTAGACTTAAATTGTTCCAGCTTAATTTCTCTTGGCAGCATTCAATGGCAATAGAACATTTCACTTGTATGATAACTGTTACACTTTAATTCCAAAGAAACAAAAATAATCTGTGTGGGGGGATACCTTATGTTCCAGACACACAGATGTTTAGAAGCTTGTGAAGTTTTTTAAAGTATATTTTTTTCTGGACCTGCTAAGTAAAAGAACAATACTTACAGGTGATGGTCTCAAAGTCTCTCCCTTTAGCCTCCATTCTCCAGGGATGTCCTCTTCAGATATTTCGGTATCAAACGATGCAGTTTCTTTCTCATAGACTACAACATCCTGTAGTGGTTTAAGAAGTTCAACCTCCCTTTCTGAAATATTAGAAAGCATAGATGTTTAATATGTGACCAGATTTCAACTGATTACTGCAATTATATGTGAAAAACTGGTGCAGAAGACATCTGAATGGGTGCATAGATACCTCCAAGAGTAAGTTTTGCTGTCACTTTCTTCCCTTCAACTTCCACAGAATATTCTCCAACATCTTCTGGGCCACAGTTCTTGATGATGAGGAATAGTTTATTGCCCTCCCTCTGGAGCTCAGTTTTGTCATTTGACTCCATTGGGATTTCCTCATCGCCCTTGAACCACTTGACATTTGGAGTATCCTTCACCAAATCACAGGAGAAAGTTGCTGCAGACTTGGGTTTAACATGTTGATCCCTCAGAGGCTTCACCAACCAGTCTCTAATAACTTCTGCAGAGCAAAAGAAAGTAAAGCAATTAAAATATTCACTTGTTTAAGTGCCATACTCTTTACTCAGCAGCCTCTTTGCCTTAAAATGCATATGTTCCAGCATATCGAAAATTCAACTTATCATCCTGTCGCTACATTCTCTTTGTCTTCCCAAACAACCCCTGGTTTCTCACTCTGTCACTAGTTTTACAGACACATCTCACTCTGTCACTAGTTTTGCAGACACATCATCCTATCTGCTTACTAATTTCTTTGTAGCTTGCCCTCTCTGTCTCAGGATTCTGCACATATTGACCCATTTAAAAATTCTAATACTCATTAATTCAATTTTTGTTATAGTTTTAGAGCTTGAACCAGCAACTATGTCTTTGCTGTTCTTATGGAACATGGCTTGTCTTTGAAATTACATCCTGCCTCCATTGCTTAATTAGATTAAAAAAAAGAGAAGTGCAGGGGCCCATAGATTTTATTAAGAGCACACTACTGGTGCTGCCAGTTGTCGAAACCCAAAGATGCCTTGTTTTGCTTCCACAGTATGCTTCCTTCTTCCACAATCCTACGCTTTCTGTTTATCTAACTTTTGGTGGTTCTTTATCTTCTCAGATTTTTCCCTTTGGCACTGTTTTCCTATCTTTCTCTTCCTCTTCGTTTCTTCCTTTTCTGTCTTTGTCTGCTGCTGAAATATTTATTGTGGTCCCCAAAAACAAGCATTGAAGCCCACCACTCCCAACTACAGGCATACATTAAGCCCTGGAAGCCTCAAATTAACACCATTTCTCACTCAGTGAGTTTTGCTTAAGAGTTCTGATTAATTTTGTGTGAGCATTATTAATTACAGCCATTTTGCATAGGGACACATAACACTGTGTTCTTGTTCAAGGTTTTTACAATTCAACAAAGAGAAGGTATTAATATTTAGAAAATATTTGAACAATTTACTGGATGTAATGTCTAATTACAAATGACCCACAAACATTGTTGGCTGCAGATTAGTAAACCTCATATTTACATTGAAACTGTATAGCATTACTTATATCTTAATGTGAAAATAACCACTACATCACTCATTTTATTTTTGACAAATTCTAGTAGGCAAGGAAAATCTACATTTACTTCGTAATGTCTCTTGAAAACATATAGAAACAATGATATATTGAAATATGAAGATATGTTGAGGCCACAGGAATTACATCTACATGCATAGAAAAGTAACTTAACACATCTGTAAGTAATTTATAAATACCCTATATTGTGATGGACTCTGGCAGTACGTTATGGTGAGTATATAAAACATCAAGACACAGAAAAGTAACAGAAACTTACCGACTACTTTTACATTGGATTCACATTGGATCTCTGTGTTTGCTACTGTGCATGTATATATGCCAGAGTCAGACTCATCTCCATCCATGATTGTGACAGCATGCTGCAAGCCAATGATATTAACTGCACATTTGCCAGGTTTTGCCAAGACAATCTTGCCATCTTTCCGCCACACCACATCTCGCTCCTTGTTGAGTTCACAAGATAAGTACATGGGCTGCCCTTTGATGACAGAGACTTGCGGCTCAAGTGGTTTCACAAAGCGCACTGGTAGTTCTGGAGGGGAAAGACATACGTAGGTTTAATAATATTGAAGAGATTGTATGAGTGATGTTTTTAACACTAAAGTCCTAGAGTATCCCGATTTATTTGCTAAAATAGCCCTAGTTACTTACCATGAGCTAAAAATCCCATACTTTTGTTGACCTAACTTAGGATCTTGATATCATGCCAGGGAGGGTATTTGAATGAACTAAATGGTACAGTCCTTCAGCATGCATACCTCTATGTGTAGTGCATGGCAGATTCTGATTGGCTACTGTCCAATAAATGTGCCAGCAACTGGCCAATATGATTCTTCGTCACACCCAACCATATATAATTTCCACACACCACTTTGAGAATCCCAGAAATGCGAATGACGTCCATACTCTAAAGGTGCTACAACACTATACACTGTACAAATGCAACATAACATTAATGATCTGCCAAAGAAACTGTACACTCATCTCAGTGTAGTGTGTTAGCTCTAGTCCCCTACCCCTTAGAATAATTTTGTATTTTGCAAACCTAAAAGAGGTACTCTGACAGCTCTGTGTGTGGCTTTTCTCTTTTTCTTTGGCTGTTTTTTGTGCCTGTTAGGTCGGGTTTTACTTTTGATTTCCCTGGCACTACCATAAACATTGCCTGGCATCAAGCTCAACTCCATGCAGTCTTCCATATCTTGCAAAAATATCTATACGGCATGTTCTTACATGTTCAAAACGGTTTGATTGGAAAATGTGGCTCACTTTTTTAGCACTCTGATTCGCCAATGGGGGCCACATTTATTTTGGTGCTCAGGCCAATTTTCTGTCCCATTCCGACCCTGGTCCTGATCCTCTTTCTCTCACCCCCTCCTCCCCCCCACCCTCCATGCTTGCTTCAGTATGACACCAAGAAGAAAACATTTGAGCGGCATCTGAAAACCCATGATGTTGAGCCCTATCTGAAATACCTTCAACAATCAGTTTAGCAGTTGACGTCTTCTCTTTGTTCCCCAGGCGTGCAACACATGTGTATTCTCCAGTGTCCGAAAGCTGCACGTCAATAATGTGAAGCTTCCGATCTTTGCCATCAGAGATAAACTTGTGCTTTGGGCTTTCTCTTAAGTTGCTTCCATCTTTCATCCAGGTGGTGATTGCAGTCGAAGGTGAGATGAGGCACTCAAAAATTGCAGAGGACCCAATAGATTCGGCCTCTTCCAGCACAATGTCCTTCAGCTCCTTCACAAACTTCAGTGGCACTGCTTTCAGCTGGTAAGAAAAGGCAGGCTCATCTGGTGGCTTGTCGCCGCCGCTACCAGATCTCATCTTTCTCTTATCATCTCCAGGTGATGGTGTCTTTTTGGCTACAAATCAAATGTGAAAGCACATTTTCAACGATTGTGCTGCTAAGATGCTAATCACAGCTTTTGTTTGTTAAAAAAGGAAAAGCTTATTTATTACATTTGGATCCATACAAGCAAACGCTAGCACATTTCTACAGTGAATTTCTAGATTTTGTATCAAAGCGCTGATGTATAGCTGGTGGGCAGTATTGTTTGCACAAAGTGATGAATTACAAGCGAAAACATGTTTCCTGAATGGCGAGCAATGTCTGGATTTACCACACAGGGGAATTCGACACTTTATACACAGAACACGTTATTATTTTAATTATTGTTGTATTAGTTGAGTTTGGCACACAAGTGGAAATATGCCTACTGGATCCTGCTGAACGCAATTATGCATTTTGTAGGCACTATTTTAGATACTTCAAGTATTTTGTTATTTGTCACTTCAAGCATAATGCTTTTAATACAATTAAAGGACAGTGGTTAAACCTGGATGCCTAGAAAATTCACACTTAACAAGTAAGCAAAGAACATCTCCTTAACAACTGAGCTAAAAGCAAGAAGGTTTGTTGCAATCATAGGAGTAAGACAGTGCATTTGTTTAGTAAAGTCTGAAGTTGGGCATGCAGAGGAGGCTCTGATTTATTCCTCACCTTTGATAGGACTTTTGCCCTTGCCAGGTTCCTCTTTTGGTGCTGCTTTTGCATCTGAAGTGACAGGTACAAATGTTAAGAAATGGAAAAATACACTGCAGTCAAAGGCACTCCATTTTGTTAACACCTCAAAACTACTGTCTGTCTAAGTATGGTCTAATGCATGTAGCAGGTATTCCCTTACAAGGTTAGAGCCTTGTCTTTTACTACATTTAATGTAGAACATGTATCATAAGGTATGCATTATGAATTTTGTGGAATTATATATTTTTGCCTGCATTGACATTTCAAGTGCATGTTAATTAATTTCACTTCATTGGCTTCTCGTTGTAAATAAATGCTATCTGTTGTTGCAGTTCTTAAATTCACTTTAGGATTCCAGGCATACTGGTTACATTAAGGGTTGTTTTTCTAGGCAAATGTGACTTAAAGTCAGTTGTTTAATGACATTGATCTGGCTGTATAGGATGGCAAGGTCAAAGGATGACCTGGGCTACCATGGACTCAGCCAACCAAACAGATGGAAAACGGTTGCCCTACTATTTAACAGGCCAATGTACTGTCATACGCCTTTCATTCATGGCTTTGGGAAACTTTAGGTTTTTTAAAAGAAACCCCACCCACCAACCTAGTTGGTGGTATGCTTCATCATTGTGTTCCCACCTAAGATGCCGAATGCACCTGATTGCAGCGGAGCTGGTTTCTTTTTGTGGTGAATTTGTGAGTGAATTCTTAAAACTACCTCCAGGATATGTGCCCTCAGGGAAAATATTTTAATTGTGGATTCCTTGGTTAGGGTTAAAAACAGCGATAGTGGATGTGTAGTGAGAAATTAGTGATCGCTCACATCCTAGTGTTAGGTTAACATGTTTCAGACAAATATTACTGTTTGAGTCACAATGGATTTCTTCAGGACCAAAATGCGAGAGAAAATCCTAGTCATTGGACGTACATACAATAAGGCATACATATGTAGGATGGACCATTCGTAACTTGCGATTTTCACCCAACTTCTTATTGAATTTTAGTTGCTACCGATTAGGGCAACATGGATTCAGAGGGGGACATACCGGTCCAGAGCAGGATGGCAGTAAGTACTACCGCAAGCGGTCTGCCTTGATGAAAGTGTGACTACTGGAACCGCCCCTCCAGATCCATGTTGCCCTAATCGGAATCAACTAAAATTCAATTAGAGGTTGGGTGAAAATCGTAATTTACAAATGGCCCACCCTACATATGCATGTCTTAGTGTGTGTGCGATCACAGACTAGGGTTTTCCCGAGCATTTCATTCCTAAAGAAAGCCACTGTAACTCAAACAGCACTCATTTTTGACTGAACATGACGACCTAACACTAGGATGAGAAAGATCACACATTTCTCACTACATATCCACTATCACGGTTTTTAATCTCTTCCCAAGTAATCCACAGTTGAAATATTTCCCCTCCGGGTGGATTTCTTGGAGATGGTTTTAAGATTCACTCACAAATTCACCACGTCACAAAAAGAAACCAGCTCGGCTGTATTTAGGATCGTAGCATACCTAAGATGCATTTGGTTGGTGGGGGAGGGATCTTTTAAACAAACCTAATGGTGTGTCTGAGACATGAGTAAAAGACATGTAGAACAGTACATTGGGATGGTAGCAAGCTTGTTCTCACTTGTTTGATATATTGACATGGGGAAGAAGAGCAAGCCCTTCTGTTCTTCACACTCTCATCTTTGCTCATAATACTATTTACCACACCATGAACCTTGTCAAGATCTAGAGAACCCAATATCGTATGAAATACAAAACTGGCTTATCAAAATAATGGCGATCCAAAACCAAGTTTCACTTTCAAAGCAACACTACAGGAAAATATAGGGTAAGACTATGACCACTTAGGGGCTGCCTTTGAAAACTAGGGGCTTGCTTTAGAGTTTGGTAAATGGGTACTCAGTTACAAATATGAAAGATATCCTGTCTGCCTTATTACAAATCCATTATAACTGAATCCAATTGTAAGGAAGCGGATAAAATATCCATCACATTTGTAATAGAGTACCCATATGCCAACTTCTAATTCAAACCCAAAATATGGAAACTGTGAGACTGGATGACCCTGGAGAGATACATGTTCCATAAAGTCTTGCCTTTGTCTATTCATGAGCACTGGTCTTTTAGAAATAAAATACCTCTTCCACACACACATGTGCTCCTCTGTAGTATGAACTTTGAGTGTTAGTTGCCAATAAAACTAATAACTGTTTTAATACATTGACCACTAAATATTAATGAAATATTGCAATTGCCCAACACTGTAGGACTGCAAATGTAATTTGTAAAATGTTCCTTTGCTATTTAACCTTTTAAGAAGTAATATATACTGTGCTAGGTCAGAAACATTGCAGATACAAGTTCAATTATGTAGATGCTTAAAACTAAGTACACTTTATGGAATGGAAACAGTATTACAACATGCATGATTAAAACAATATTTTAAACACAATGACACAATTTACATAAAACTCATCTTCATGTTAGTGGAAGAAAACTTAGTCTTATGACTACACTATGGACTTGATAGACAAATGTGGATGATTGGTGGATAAGAAATAATGAAATAATGAAAGTAACATTCTAAAATTTAATAAAGAAGATAATGACTAGAAATGGAATAGTGAATGCCTAAGACGGACACTGACCACAAACATATACCATTCACCTAATGTTTCGTTGGAATCAAAGAGACAGAGTTGCATTTAGTTTGCTGCTCATACCACATTCATCAGATGAATTAACACATAGAGATGATGATGGAACAAGCTTTCTCCAAAAATAATAGCTTGTACTGTCATACCAAGGCTGAACACAAGAATGAAGATGAGTGTGAAATGGAATATGATCTTGTAAATCATAGTGGAAAGAGAGTGCACTCTGCACCGGGTTCCTGGCCAGCCATCTCACCTCGTCTACTGCTGGGTTTTAATGGAGTTTGTACTGTGCCTTCTTGTGGTGCCTCATACTCTTCTTCCTCTTCCTCCTCTTCTGAGACATCTCTGCTTTGTTCAGCCAACCTTGCCAATTCCTGCTCCCAGCTTTCCTCCTCTTCTTGCTCCTCTTCTGCCTCTGGGCTCGTGGGCACTTTAGTGATCTTCTGAGAGCTCGGTACCTGAAGTCTCACAGCGGTCTTTTGAGGGGAGGCTTTCTTCTCAGGGGATTTTTCAGTTGTGGGCTTTATGATTGGTGTACTGCTTCTACTAATTCGCCCTGGCATTATTTCCTCCGGTACGCTTTCCACATGCCCACGACTCTTCTCTCCCTCAGCTATTAGAGGGGGTTTCTGCTTTTCAGCATCAGGTTTCACAACTTTCTTTAAAGCTGGAATTACTAATTGTTCATCCTTTGATACTTTAGGTGACATTTTCCTTGTTGGCATGGCCTTGTCTCTATCTACAGGGGTCTTCTTAAGACTCACTTCTTTCAATACTGTCAGTGTATCTTTTTCACTTTCCTTTGGTTTCTCAGCAACCTTTTTCATTAATTTTCCTGCAGGTCTGTCTTCTTTCCCAGTTACAAGAACTGGTTCTGAAGGAGCTTTGGCAGGAGTTTTATCTTTCTTTAAAGGTTTAACGAGGGCAACTTCTTTAAGTTCCACAGGTGGCTGTATTAAGTCTGTAGCAGTTTCAAGCTGCTTAATGGCAACCAGTGTCTCTTGTACTGTCTCTTTCACTGCTTTCTGAATTGTTTTACTCATTTCTGAAGGCTCTACTGATTTTTGTGTTTCATCTTTGCTCACAAGGCGGATCTTCCTTTCTTCTTGCTCTGGGCTATTTTCTGCCTCTTTAGTCTGCAAAGCAGGGCCTCTCTTTTCTTTGTCTGAAGTAACTGGGAGATCCTTTTTGGCAGCAAAACCCACAGCCTTTTCTTTTAGTTGTTCTTTAGTTTTTCTATCCTGATCCTCAGATATGGCAGGTTTTTCTGGTACTTTCACAATGACTTCAGAAACATCTCTATTATAATCAGTTGAATTGTCCTTTGGTTTGTCTGCAGTTACATCCAAAAGAGCATTTAATTTGAGTGCCTCTTCTTCACTGAGTCTTTTCTTAGATGATCGAATGATAATTTCCTTCTCTTCTATATGTTTCTCATGAGTAGCTGTTACTTTCTTTAGCATAGGCATCTCTGTCTTGCCTTCACCCAATGGTGGAAGTCTGCCTTTCTGCTTTTGTATTGATGGTGCTTCTGATTTTTCTGCAGCTTTAAAGATTTCACATATGGTTGGTAAGAGTAATAAGAGATTAAGATTACCATTGGTATGCCCAAACACACAAACCACTCAATAAAAAAATATATTTTGACTTAACAGAAAAACATTAAGAGGCTACCCTTCTGACATGTAGTTCACTGACAACACCAAACTAGATACAGCAGTATTTCACAATAAATACCACTATGAAGCCAACAACATAGCACAAAGAGTACTAAACTAATTGGAACAACATTAAGTGAACATAACCAGACATTACAACACGTGTTACCACAATGTTACATCATGAACACCGAGCTATAGATACAAGCATTTCACAAATAGTACCAACCAAATGACAACAAATTTACATAAAGAGTATTGAACTTTATGAACACCACAATAATGAAACAAGTATTGCACAAAGAACAACCAGAAAAAATAGCTACTTTAAAAAAACACAGATTTTTCCGTATTGTTTTAAGATTTTCAAATACAAAGGAACAACCAAATAAGAATACAAGTAGAGGTCAACACAAATACCACTGATACAAACTAAATGGACTTGACTGGTGAATGCACATTTCTACAGAAAATATGTCAATACTGAATGCATTGCATTGTAGTGTGTTATTTCACTATTTACAGTCAAATCCATTGCAATACCTTGTTTCTTTCCAACGACTGGAGTTGTCACTGGGGTGGTCACAGCTGCCGCTTCTTCAGTTGCTTTAGGTGATTTTACATCTATACAAACATTGAAATATAATTAAATAATTGTCATGCATTTAAGTGACCACTAACATGCTAAAAAAAAGTTATTTGAACATTTATGCGGGACACGTTCAAAACACTAAAAACTACAGATAAGAGCAGTATTATTGATTCTTGGATGTAGGCATTCATTTTGATATACCATGCTAGGTAGCTTCTGACAATGAGTAACCATTTCCAGATGAAACACACAAATCTGCAATTATTTAAAAAGTAATTAAAAATATCCTACCTTTTGCAGGTTTTGCTTCAACTGCAGGTGGAGACACTTTTTCTGGCTTAGCTGCAGGAACTTTAAATACAAGATTGATAGAAATGTTAGGAAAAATATTCCTTCAACTTATAACAAAACAATAGTCACCAACAGGGCATTACAGCAAGATGAAGAAAACCTGGAAAAAGTAAATTTTTTGTTGAAAGGCCTCTGCTGTGTGCTACTGAATAAAGCAAAAGAAGCAATGATAAGTTAGCAAGAGGTGGTTATGTTAAGTTGGTATACAGCCACATTAAGATGCCAAGATGATTTATGACTTCATAGAGACATTATGACGATGAAGAAAGAGTTGGTTATGAAAATGAAAAAGAAGATTTTTATGACAGAAAGATGTTAGTGGGTAAATAGGTCTGCGTTCTAATTTGCTATGCCAAACTGGATTTGGAAAGATTAAGTTGCTTGCACTGGGGACACACATATACCTTTCACAGGTTCTATTGCTGGTTTGATCTCCTCCTTTTTCACAACTGTCGGTTTAGGTGATATTTCTTTTCCAAGGTCTCTCTTCTTGGGAATATCTGGTGCTTTAAAATATATATTTTTTAATATTACTGTGTAGATGTCTACTCATAAAATTTTTCTATTCATGAATTCATTTATATAAAGTGTAATTTTAACAGAAACAAGTGTTGCAATTGTTTAATGTCATTTGTGAGCAGTGTATGTCATTCTGATTTCTAGGTATAAAACAAGAAAATACAAAGCTCAACCTACATTTCTCTATATTTAACCTTTTTTTTTATTCTGAGCATTAAACAAAATTTTTTATTTTGGGTAATATGTTATAATAAATATCAGCTAGAGGTTGCTGTTTATATTAGAACTGGTACCTTCATCTCTTTTAATTTTCTCAAGCGCCCTTTCTACTGGAGGTTCTTCAACTTCAGGCTGCTTTGCAGCTCTTGGAACTTTCAGATAAAAATAAGAACACATTGGAAATAAGACAACATAAAACGCTTACAAAATGTACGCCAGAATAATGGTAAAAGCAACATCACAAAACACACAACATACTGTAGTTCACAGCACACCAGTTAACAAACTGTGCTTGAGACATTGCTACTTTATTGACTAGCAGATTACAGCTTTGGAATAGGTGACTTATCCATTTGGCTTTTACCCTAACCATTTCAAAAGGCATAGTCTTTGATTACAGAAGCTCTCTACCAAATTCAAATTCACCCCAGAGTCTTTTTTCAGAAGGGAATCTGGCGGCCAGGAGATGCAGTGATTTGCGTCTCATGGCTCACCAGGTAATCAGAAAAACATTAAGAGGGTTTAATTTAGTTTTTCACATATTGTGCCAATCTTTTGGTCACTGTTGCAAGGTCATATTTAATTAGTGTTTCCCTGTAAAGCCTAAAATAAGTGTATTCAAATGTTAATTTGTTCTACCTTTTTTAAGAACAATTTCTTCTTTTGTTGGAGGAGAAACCTCGGGAATCGTTCTGCGAGGGACCTTCTTTTCAGCATCGGGCACTTAAAAGGATATTATTTTCATTTTAGACCAAACAGTTGCATGGCTCAACAACAAATGAGCCAACATACATCCAGACAAGTAACTGAACATTCTTGAAAAAAACATTTTAACAACATCACAGAAGAGTTGATTACAGAGATGTCTTAACAAATGTTAGTGTTATGTCTTAATTTTCATTAAGTTATTTTTTGATGGGAATCAGAAACTTCGTATGTCTACATACCTCATTCTAAGAGAATTATACATATCTAACTGAGCTCCCAATCATAAATCTCTAATTGTATAACCTGTGGGGAATCATTTAGTATATAGTTACGCTTTAAGTGCACCTTTTACTAGAAGATAATTTCCCATACCCTCCCAGTGACTAATGAGATGTTTTTCATGCCCAGTTTTCACCTCCTGCAGCCTTTTGTGTCAGCAGATTCTCTTTTAGTGAATTAGAATCTGCCTCCTGCATCCGTAGATATCACCTTTTTCAAACACAAGTTGAATTTAGTTGTGCAAAATGTTCTGTTAATTTATCTCAGTATATCTAAATTGGTGGAACGTAAACACACAGCTTATTTAAATACTCTTATATTATGTTTTTCATTTCTAGTCTACATTGCAACTGGAGCAGCATTTTGTGCATGGAATTTACTCACATTTTATTTATCCAGCTGCAGAATTAAACAGCATAGAAGTGGGATAAGTATTAGACTACCTAATTCAATACAACATGCACAAAATGACTTCCAAGTTTGTATTAAGCAGTTTTGCTACTACCAGCAATGCCCCAGCATTCCAAAAACAACATTCTAACATGGAATATATATTTAAATGTGGCCAAACAATGGAAAATCTGTACTCATACCTATATAACAACAAATGTTTAGTCTTAATTACATCTATACAAACATAAAACACACAAATATTTATCCACATATATACTTACACTTACACAAATATTGCATAATGTCTATTTATATAACTATGTAAAAAGAGTTCCATTAAAGACATGCCAGACCTCGTGTATTTAAATGTAGCTTCTATGTTTACTGTACCTATGACTGGTGTGACTTCCACTTTTGTTGGAACAGAAACAAGGGCAGGTTTTTCAGGTGTAACCTTCTTTTTAGTCTCAGGAGCTTTAAAGAAGACAATGGAGTTTTAATTAAATATACTAGCCTGAATACTAATATTGTAAAGCAGGAGAAACTGATTGACTTTCCCAAGAAGGGTTTAAGAGGTGAGTGCAAAGTGATGTTGCACAATTACTTGCAATTTGACTATCAGGTTTCCTAACTAAACAAAATAAATAATAGCAAACATTCCTTCAATAGCTTTTACAATAGAGCATTGAAGAAAGAAGGTAAAGAGAATCTGTTATCTGTTTTGACCCTGTTTTCATTCTGTCAGCAAACAACACAATGCACATAAGTAGCACCATCCAGTCGCATAGAAGTAAGTGGGAGAACCCTTCTCAGCACGGACTCTCAGAACTCTATAAAATTATACTGTAGCAGATTTTCAAGGCAACTCTTGGAGATGGTGAAGGGATATCAATTGCCAGCACTTACTAAAGAGATCTTGTCCATTTATAGGTAGCTTTTATACATTAAGCTTGGATTGTATTCTTTTTTAAAGAGTATCATGAAATAGCTAGGATGATATAAAAAAATGTGTACATAAAAGAGTTACTGAAAAATCACGCTGGGTAATATTTGACTTAAATATTCAACATAAACATGAATTCGCTTTAAACAGAGATAAATATAAGTGAGTCTAAAAGACACATGAGCATTTTACTCTGAGCTATTTTAAATCAATGACAACATAAAACACACTTGTCTCCAATTTACAAATAAAACAATGTGGAAATGAGGAAAAAAAATTCTTATGGAATAGTATGCACAGATGCAATTTGCAGGCATTTAAATGGTGTCTACTTGATGGAGACTTGGAGGACCAACATGAAAAATCACCAGATGCTGTCCTATCCTATTGCCAAAAGTTACTATAACATTTATTTATGGCTTTTTGTAAGGAATGTCAAACTGCATAAAAGCTGCCTGATAGCACCAGGTCAAAGTGCTGCACGATACAAGCCATGATAGCAGAAAAGAACTCAATATGCAACAAGAGGACCCCAGGATTTACAATATCATGGCATCGTATGATTTTACAAACATGAGTAAGATGTATATGCTATAGAATTGTCAATGTTATGCATCTTACTGAATTAAGTCAGGTGGAGAGATTAATGAACAATTCCAGATTCAAATTATTTTAATTAAAAGCATCACATCTCCCTATTTTTAAAGAAAGAGTCAAACAATGTAAACAAAAATAAACCTTTTAAACAATAACACGAAACTGACACATATTGGCAGATATATGGAACATGAGTGTATTATAGTGTATACAAGAAAGGGGTAAGCTGTTAGATAAATCAATATTTATTCTTCAAAATGCAAGCAAAATGTGCACTTTATCTTCTCAAACAAGCCAGTATTAAGATATACAAAACAGAACAAATAAGTAGTCGTGATGACACATAACATTTAAGAGAAAATGGACAAAAATATAATGTGAAACACAGACATTGTGAACAATCACAGTAAAACGTGTGTAATTTATGCTAAGAAGTACCTCATTGATAGCAATCATTAATCATTATTAGTTTCTAACATGATCATGGGATACTACAAATTAAATAATGGATCATCATAAAATCTGCCAGCACCAATGAAGATTTTTTTCTAATTGTGCTGGAAGAAACGCTTTAAGAATCTGGATCTTTCCTCGGAGTTGCACTGACAGAATACTCTGTCACAAACATACCGGTTATCCCATCTACCTTATTACAAGTGTATTTGAGCCTTTGGTACGAGCAAAATGGTAGATGGTATATCAGCCACGTTTCTGATGGAGTATCCTATCGGCCAGACTCTAAATAAGGCCCAGGGTGTTTGCACATTAATTGTTTTTGGCAGTTTTGAATTCCATGGCACATACTTATAGCATCATCATCTTTGTTTAGCTGACCAAACTGGTGCACTCTAAAGAATTGTAAACAGTCATGTTGCTGCTAGATAGAGTCTTTAACTTATTTCACAATAGTGATTTATACACTAACTTTGATTCTCCATGTATTCACTCCCCACACACCAGTCAGTCACTATCTATTATTTATTGTTCCCCTCTATTTTATAAACATACCAGCCTTACTGCAATATTAACTATCCTTCAAGAATTATTACAAATGTCATTGAGTGGTGCCACAATCACTAAAGGAGAAACCAATAACCACAATATGTTCGAACTGCCCATGGCCATGAAGGCATTAATACTTGTTAATGTTTTTAGGTACACACGTTTTACTGTGCGAAAAAGCACATAACAATAGGTACAATGAAACCAAATTAAAACTTAAAGATGTTAATGTTAAAGAAGAATAAGACATCCTTTAGAAAAAGCCTTCAGAGATGGATGTACCTTTCTTTGGTTCAAATTCTTCCTTCTTAGGAGGAGCTAGAGGAGCTTTTTCTTCCAGACCAGCTTAGTAAATAGTATTTAGTTTTTTTTAGGATTTCGAAAACAGTTCAGTGGCATCATAGCCTCTGAATAAAAATGTATGTCTTTAAAAATAAATTTGAGGACTATCAAGAATGAATGTACCTCTTGCTGGTGGGACTTCTTCTTCTGTATTTACAGGAATGTATACTTTTTCCTCATGATCAACTTTCCTGGGCACTCCAAGCACTTTAAAGATATTATGGGTTTTAGTTACACAAAACAGAAAGCAGTGAGACATAATACCAAGTGGAGAAAGACATAGACAAGAAAAAACGATCAAGTGTTTCTTTCTTGAAGTCTTAGTGGTACAATACATGGACATGCAACACAGTTATTATAAAGCTTCTAGAAAGGAGGCTGTGTACCTTTCACTTCTGGAACTTCTTCTTCCACTGGAACAGGTAAAGTTTTTTTCTTAGGTATAATCTTCTTGGGCACTTCTAGTTCTTTAAAAGATATTAGTTTTGTTTTAGAGTGATAAACATTATACTGCCGCAACACAAATGTGAGCTTATGGAAATATTGTGCTTTGTTCAGTTCATGCTTGCACTTGCATGTCATTTCTTATCAATATATATTAAAGCATACTTTGAACCCTCAGTTGCGAGCTCATCATATTTCACTTCTTAGCTTTGGCTCTGCTATTGCTACCCAGGGAAAGCATGATAAAATAACTTGCTTTTTATCTGAAAGACTGGAATGGCTGGTATTTTCATGATATTTTGAACACTTGCATAAGCTATTGGAGGCATAGTGATGCCAGTGCTAGCATGGCATGACAATTGAGTCGTACTCTGCTATCATAACAATCCCCAGTCTTTTTTATTTTGACATTGCCCCTTGCCTTCTTATTGAGCCATACCGGTGAGTTGTGTAAACAAAGCACAAGCAACTTTACACTATTCGATGCCTTTTCTAACACAGGCATGGAAAGTTAAATAGAATAGAGGGGGCTCCTACAGTTCATACCCACACTTGCTGTCTGTTTCACCAGTGGATCAAGATTTAAAAACCATGTCCTGATGCTGCCAGTGTGTGCTGTGTTATATAGGATAACATTTGCATGATTGTTTATCAGAAACATCAGGATTTGAATTGCTTGGTAATGTAACATAAATTAGAAAGGAGTTTTTACTAATGTAAGGAAGGCCTCAGAAATCACATCAAGTACATTTGGTAGTACTGTAAAATGCAACTACAACAAATTCCCTCAGCATAGGATTTTTAAACCTTGTTAGGACATGTTGTGAAAATATGATGTATTCTCTTTGACAAAGGTAATTAAATATTGCTAATACATTTGGAATATGAAACATACACTGATCTGACACAAAATTAACAAAAAAGTGAGCAGAAAGTCCAAAAACAGGTAACTGAAAAAATTGCCATCCTAGGAATACAGTATAAAATACAGAAAAAAAACAAAACTGCACAAATAATCAAAAACAAATGCTGTATAGGAGGGGGTGTGATGAAGTGATTATGCCATAACGATGAAATGAAGTACCTTTCAATTTTGAAACTTCTTTCGTAGGAACCAATTGAGGTTCTTTTTGCGGACTAGTCATTTTTGGTGCATCAGCTTCTTAAAAGATATTAGTTTTTTATTAGACACACATTCATAGTGCAAACAATACAACACAACACAACACAACACAATATAATACAGTACAATACAATACAGGGTCATGAGAGGAATAAATAACTAGATGAACACATAAACACAATGTATTATTGAATATATATGTTCCTTTAACACCAATTTCCCTGTTTACAGAATGCTGCCAGTAAAGATAAATTATATAACTATGTTTGTAAGTATTACAATGATTGGCATCTGCTCATATCAACACATCCGATAATAAATTAATATATTTCTTGGTAGTGAAGTTGCATTTCATATGAGGTCTCTGAATGGTTCAAGCACCTTTCTCTTCTAGGGCTATGTCTCTTTGAAAAACAGAAGTGTGTGCTTTTTCAGGATCCACTTTCTTAGGTATTTCGGATTCTTTAAAGAGATTAGTTTGGATTTAGACATGTGACAAAAAACATGTTACTCCAAAGGACACGACACAGCACACATATCTTATACATGTGAAATTAATGGGGAAAATATAGGTCTGGTGCTCAAGTAGTACACCCCGATCTTGCATTTTGAACGTAAAGATGATATTACCAAAAAATAGCCAAGTGGCAGGCATGAAAACATGAAAGACCTACAGAATTATTGCACAATTTAAATGAATAATCTACTGAATTAGGACAAATATAGACTGCTCATCTCAATGCATACTTTGTAGAGATTACATATAAAGGTAACTATCCTAGATTAATGATTTACAAATGTAATTGAATGGTGCCCCAGACAATAAATGAGAAACCACCAACCACAATACCTTCTAATTACCCATGACACTGAAGTCAGTTGTACTTTTAAATGTTATGAGATACACCGGTTTTATTCTTCTAAAAAGTGCATGATAAAAAGGTATAAGGAAACACAATCACACATTAAAGATGTTAGTGTTACGGAAGGAAAAGCTGTTGTTTTGAAAACTAAACTGCCTCCAGAGATGCATGTACCTTTCTTCGGTTCAACTTCTTTTTTAGGAGCTGAGAGAGGAACTTTTTCTTCCGGAACAGCTTTCCTGAGCTCCTCTGTCGCTTTAAAAATAATATTTTCTTTTTAGGATTTTAAAAACAGTTAAGTGGCATCATAACCTATATATCTTTGAAAGGTAATTTCAGCACCATCAAGAATGAGTGTACCTCTTGCCTCTGGGTCTTCTTCTTCTGTAGTACCAGGAATGTGTTGTTCTTTTTCCTCATGTTCGGCTTTCCTAGGCATTTCACGCACTTTAAAGATATTATGGGTTGTTAGTTACACACCACACAAAACAATGAGACATAATACAATGCGGATAAAGACACGGACTTTTTTGAAGTTGCATGAGTGCAATACATAACAATAATAAAGAAATTGTAAAGCTTCTAGAAAGGAGTTGGTCTACCTTTCACTTCTGGAAGTTCTTCCCTCACTGGAACAGGTACAGCTTTTTTCTGAGGTGTAATCTTGAGCACCTCTGGTTCTTTAAAAGATATTAGTTTTGTTTTAGAGTGATGAACGTGCTCCGACCACATGACAAATATGAGCTTATAGAAATGATGTGGTTATGTTTAGTCCACACTTGCATTTGCAGGCCATAGTTCCTCAATTCTTATTAAAGAATATTGTGAATCCACAGCTATTGCCTCATTATATTTGACTTGCTAGCTTTGGCTGTGTTCGTTCCTCCCAGAAAAAAGGATTTGAATTTCACTGGCTTTTTATCTGAATAATTAGTGTTTTTTGATTATATTTCTAACACTGATAAAAACTATCTGGACTAGCATGACATGAGAGATCAGTCTTTGCCCTGCAATCATATGAATCCTCAGTTTTATTTTACCAGTGCTGCTATCTTCTTTTTAAGAGATATTGGTGAACAGTGTGACAAAGAACAAGCTAGTTTGCACTATTTGATAATTTTTCTAGGAGAATGCTTATGATTGTATATCATATGAACACGGCACAATCAGAATTGATAGGTGTTATTATTATTTATCCATCACAAGTGATTGAAAGTAAAGATCTGCAAGTCAAGTACGTTCATTTGGCAGAACAAGAGGAGGCAAATACAGCACATCCTCTTAGCCTTATTGTACTTATAGGCATGTGGTGAAGGTATGGCATATTCTCTTTGAGGTGGTTATGCAAATTTTGTTAATAGAAAGGAATATGACACATAAATAGATCTGACATAACATTAACAAAAGAGTGAACAGTAACACCACATTCAAGTTATAGAAACAACATTCATCTAAGAAACAGTGTTAAAACCGTTGGTCTATAATGGAGTGATGGTGACATTATAATGATGAGTGTAAGTACCTTTGAATTTTGAAACTTCTTTCTTTGGGACCAACTCAGGCACTTTTTGTGGAATTGTCATTTTGGGTACATCAGGATCTTTAAAGATATTAGTTGTTTTTGTTAGCCAGACATTCATGGTGCAAACAGTACAATAAAAGGTGATGGGAAAATAGATGCACACTCAAACACAATATTGAAAATGTCGCAATCTTTCAACCCTCCTTCCCCTGTTTACAGAACTTTGCCTTTAAGATAAATTATGTAGTTATGTTTGTAGATATTACAATGATTGCCATCTGCTCATATCCATTCATCCGATAATAAATTAATAATTCAGTTGGTAGTAAAAGCACATTTAATGCAATGTCTCTGAATAGTTCAAGTACCTTTCTCTTTTAGGGCCACTTCTTTCTTAGCAACAGAAGTGGGTGCTTTTCCTGGGACCGCCTTCTTAGGCACTTCAGGTTCTTCAAAGAGATTAGTTTGGATTTAGACATTTAACAAAAAACATGTTATACCAATGGGCACAACACACAGCACACATATCTTACACATGTGACATTAGTGGGGATATGTAAGACTTCCAGTCCAGTAGCCCCCCCCAAATGCTGTGTTTTGAAGTTGAAGATGATATTTTCCAAATGAAAGGTGTAGAAACATGAAAGATACACATAGGCTTCTGATCTCAAGGCATCATTCGTAGAGATAAAATATATAGTTAAGTATCTTGATTAATTATTACAAGTGTGATAGAATGGTGCCCCAAACAAAACCATCAACCACAATATAGGTAGTTGAGCAATAAATTTGAAATGCCCATGACAATGAAGGCCATTGTACTTTTAAATGTTAACAGAGACACAGGTTTTATTGTGTCAAAAAGCACATGAACAGGTACAATGAAACACAATTAAACCTTAATGATGATAGTGTTCAGGAAGAAAAAGATGTTCAAGAGCCTTCAGAGATGCATGTACCTTTCTTCGGTTCAACTTCATCCTTTTTAGGAGGAGTGGGAGGAGCTTTTTCTTTCAGAACAGCTTTCCTGGACTTCTCTGGCGCTTTAAGAATAACATTGTCTTTTTAGGATTTCGAAAAACAGTTTAATATCATCATAATCTCCGAAGAAAATGTATATATTCAAAAGTGAATTTCAGAACTACCAAGAATGAGGGTACCTCTTGCTGGTGGGGTTTCTTCTTCTGTAGTAAAAGGAATGTGTACTTTTTCCTCTTGGTCCACTTTCCGAGGCATTTCAGGCACTTTAAAGATATTATGGGTTTTTAGTGCAATGCATAACAAGGTGGAGATGTAATAAAGTAAATGTAAAGCTTCTAGGAGGTGGTGGTGTACCTTTCACGTCTGGAACTTCTTCTCTCACTGGAACAGGCACAGCTTTTTTCTGAGGTATAATCCTGGGTACCTCTGGTTCTTTAAAAGATATTAGTTTTGTTTTAGACTGATAACATGCTCCCACTGGATGACAAATATGAACTTTTGGAAATTATGGTATGTTTAGTCCACACTTGCATTTGTATGTTTCAGTTCCTCAATTCTTCTTAAAAAATATTTTGAATCATCAATTACTGCCTCATTATATTTGACTTGTTAGCTTTGGCTGTGCTCATTCTTCCCAAAAAAAGTATTAGAAGTTAACTGTCTTTTCACCCAAATGACTGGTGTTTTCATTATATTCTTAACACTGACAGAAACTATCTTGATTTAGTAATGGCAGTACTAGCATGGCATGACATATCACTATTTGCTATCGTAACTAACCCCAGTTGTTTCTATTTTAACACTGCTCCTTCACTTCTACCTGGGCGATACAGATGAACAATGTAAACAATGTACAAGGTAGTTTGCACTATTTGATGCTTTTTCTAAGAGAAGTTTATAAATGTAAATGGATTATAGGGGACTCATACAAATCATGCACCGATGTGCTGTTTTACCAGTGGGCTGGGATGTAAAAACACATGTTCTGATACTATCTATACGTATAGTACTGCATAGGAAAAATTATTGTAACCAAGCTTATGATTGTACATCATATGAACACATCACAATTACAAAAGCTTGATCCCGTAATACTAATTTAAAACAAGTTCCTACTTTATATCAATCACAAGTGAATGAAAGAAAAGCATCTGCCAGCCAATTAAGTTAATTTGACAGTTCAAGAGGAGACAAATACAGAGAATGCTCTCATTCTAAGGGTACATAGGGAAACGTAGTAAAAGTATGGGTCATTGTCTTCAATGTGGATAAGCAAATGTTGAGAAATATGAGACATAAACAGATCTCACATAACATTAACAAGAGTAAACAGAAACACCACATACAATTAATTGAAACCCAGGGCCTGATTCACAAAGGTAAACATACATGTTTGTGTATGTTTGTTTGTTTTGGAACTCACAAATCTGCCTTTAAATAGTAACTATACAAGTGCAGAGACTGCACATTTGGGGCGGAGATAGATAAAACATGGCTATCTTTTTCAGTACGAAGTTCTCCACCCCGAGTGTGGAGTCTCCGGTCTCATAAATGTACCATTTAAATGCAGTTTTGTGAATTCCAAACCAAAAGTAAACTTACACTAAAACGTAGGTCTACATTTGTGTTAAAACCACATTAAAATAAGGTGTTCAAAACACAAAAATAAATGCTTTCGACACTGGTGTATAATGGAGTTATGGTGACATTGTAATGATGAATGTAAGTACCTGTGAATTTTGGGACCTCTTTCCTTTGAACAAACATGGGTGCTTTTTGTGGAATTGCCTTTTTTGGCACTTCAGATTCTTTAAAGATATTAGTTGTTTTTGTTAGTGAGACACTCATGGTGCAATCAGTAAAATACAAGGTGATGGGAAAATAGGCTGACACTCAACACAATATAATATTGAAAATGTAGGAAATTTCAACCCTCCTTCCCCTGTTTATAGAATGTTGCCTTTAAGATAAATTATGTAGTTACGTTTGTAGATATTACAATGATCGGCATCTGCTCATATCTGATAATAAATTAGTTGGTAGTAGGGGGCATTTCATGCAGGGTCTCTGACTAGTTAAAGTACCTTTCTCTTTTAGGGATACTCCTTTCTGAGCAACAGAATTGGGTGCTTTTCCTGGGACCGTCTTCTTAGGCACTTCCGGTTCTTTAAAGAGGTTAGTTTGGGGTTAGACATTTAACAAAACATTTTTACACCAATGGGCACAACACACACAGCATATATATCTTACACATGTGACATTAGCAGGGGACATATAAGACTGTCATTTAAGTAGTACCCATCTCTCACCAAGATATTGTGTTTATAAGTTAGAGATGATATTAGCAACTGATAGCCATGGGACAGAATGATTACATCATTTAAATGAATAATCTACTGAATGAAGACAAATTTAGACTGCTGATCTCCAGCGATATTTTGTAGAGACAAAATATAAAGTTAACTATCTTAGAATAATGATTATAAATGAATGGTATAGTAGACCTGTCAATACACGAGAAACCATCAACCACAATAGGGTAGTAGATCAATTCCTTCTCATTGACCATGACAATGAATGCAGATGTACCTTTGAACGTTACGAGATATATAGGTGTTATTGTGCCCAAAAACCCTTGATGAACAGTAGAATTGAACAATATTAAACTTTAAAGATGTTAGTGTTAAGGAAGAAAAAGACGTTCTTTTGAAAACTGCTTTCGGAGATGCATGTACCTTTCTTCAGTTCAACTTCTTTCTCTTTAGAAGTGGCTTTTTTTTCCAGAACAGCTTTTCTGTGCTCCTCTGTCAAAAATAACATTTTCTTTTTAGGATTTTGAAAATGGTTCAGAGGAATCATGTCCTCAGAAAGAACTGTATATATTCAAAAGTTAATTTCAGGACTATTATGAATGAGTGTACCTCTTGATAGTGGGGTTTCTTCTTTCGTAGTAACAGGAATGTGTACTTTTTCCTCATGGTCCACTTTCCTTGACACTTTAGGCACTTTAAAGATGTTACAGATTTTTAGTTACACAGCACACTAAACAATGAGACTTAATACGAAGTGTACAAAGACATAGACTTTCTTGAAGTTTTATTAGTGCAATGTAATAAAGTAATTGTAAAGCTTCTAGGAAGGAGGTGGTATACCTTTTACTTCTAGAACCTCTTCTCTCACTGGATCTGGTACAGCCTTTTTCTGAGGTGTAATCTTGGGCACCTCTGGTTCTTTAAAAGATATTAGTTTTGTTTTAGAGTAATGAACATGCTCCTCCACTTGAGACATGTGAGCTTATGGAAATGCTATAGTTTTGTTTAGTCCACACTTGCACTTCCAGGCCATAATTCCTCAATTCTTCTAAAATAATATATTGAACTCTCAGCTACTGCCTCATTATATTTGACTTGTTAGATTTGACTGTGCTCATTCTTCCCTATGAAAACTTTAGAACTTCACTGGCTTTTTATCTGAATGACTGATGTTTTCATTATATTTCTAACGTTGACAGAAACTATCTGTACATCGTAATTTCAGCATGACATGATAAATCAGTCTTCATTCGGTTGTCATAACAATCTATCTGCAGTTGGTTTTATTTTAACACTGCTCCTTGTCTTCTTCCATCTCTGAGATAAACTGGTCAACAGTGTAAACAAAGCAGAAGCTAGTTTGCACTGTTTGATTATTTTCCTAAGAGAGGCCTTGAAATTAAACTTGGGTATAAGGGACTCCTACAAATCATGCACACACTTCCTGTCTGATCCAGCAGTGGACTTGGGTTTAAAACATGTTTTGATATTACCAATGCGTACAGTGCTGTGTAGGAAAAGGTACTTATAACCAAGCTTATGACTGTATATCATATGAACATATCACAATTAGAATTGCTTGGTGGCTTAACACACATTTAAAATAAGTTCCTACTATATATCCAAAACAAGTGATTACAAGCAAAGCTTCTACAAGCCAATTAAGCTCATTGCACAGTACAAGAGAAGGCAATTCCAGTGAATCCTCTCAGCCTAATCGTACATATGGACATGTAGTGAAAGTATGACACATTCTACTTGATGTGGTTAAGAACATTTGTTATTGGATGAGAAACATGACACATAAACAGATCTGATATAACATTAACAAAAGTGTGAACAGAAACACCACATAAAAGTAATTGAAAAAATATTCATCTAAGAAACACAGGGCCAGATTTATCTTTGCTGTGTGAAAGGGAAAGTGCAGTAATGTACTGTATTACCATTATAAGGTGCATTCTTTTATTTCCTAGAGCTGGTGCACTTTTGGTTGCCTAGTGCCAATGCAGGGACCCTAGTGTTATGGTGCAAGTGTGCTTGCTTTTTAGGTAGGATTGTTTTTGAGCAGGAAGGGACACCGTCCTGCACAACAAGAATCCTGAGAGGCTTTTCGTCTTTCTACTTGTGCTGTATTCTTCAGCACACCTAGAAAGAGGAAAAAACAAGGAGAAATAAAGATATTTCTCCTCATTATGCCTTACCTGGGGAGGCGTAGCATTTTGATGCATAAAATCCATGTCTGGATATATGGGAAAACCCACACACCACTCATGGAATGCCTCCCTGACACTGAGTAACACAAGTCAGCAATTTGCGCTGCCTTGTGTTACTCTAGATTTATCAGACCATGCTGGGCCACGCATCGGTGGCCTTGCATGGTTGATAAATCACACTTAGGTTTTGCGTTGGCCTTGCGGGCCCTTTTGTGAGGCATAGGCGAACCTTGAGAAATCTGTCCCACAATGTTAAAACCTCATTAAAATAAGATGCTCACTAAAACAACACTAATACACATAAATACATGCCTTAGGATATGGTGTATAATGGAGTGATAGTGACATTATATTAATGAATGGAAGTAACTTTGAATTTTGGAACTTCTTTCTTTGGAACCAAATTGGGCACTTTCTGTGGAATTGTCTTATTTGGCACTTAGGTTCTCTAAACATATTAGTCATTTTTGTTAGCCAGACATTCAGAGTGCAAACAGTACAATACAATTTAAGGGGAAAATGAGTTGGGCACTCCTATATAATATTGAACATTTATGAATTTTTCAACCTCCTTCCCCTGTTTAGTTGGTAGTAAAGGTGCATTTCATGCAAGGTCTCTGAATAGCTCAAGTACCTTCCTCTTTTAGGACTACTTCTTTCTTAGCAGTAGAAGTGGGTGTTTTTCCTGGTACCACCTTCTTGGGCAGTTCCAATTCTTTGAAGAGATTAGTTTTGATTTAGACATTTCACAAAAGAACACATTACATCAATGGGCACATCATACATGTCACACACAAGTGAAATTAGACTGCCATTCAGGTATTTTCCACAGATACTGTATTTTTAGAAGTTATAGATATTAGCAAATGACTGACAAAGTACAGGCATAGAAACAAGAAAGACACACAGGATTAATGCATTATGTTGGTGATTAATTTTAGGAATGAAAACTGCTGATCTGAAAGTATACTTTGTAGCAATAACATATAAAATAAGCTATCCTTGAATAATTATAAGAAATGTAATTGAATGGTGCCACAGCCAATACATGTGAAACCCTCAATCATACTATATGTAATCGATCAGTACCTTCAAACTGTCACTGCCCACAAAGTTGAACTTTTAAGTGTTATGAGGTACACAGGTTTTATTGTGCCAAAACACATCACAAAGAGGTCAAATGAAACTGAATTAAGCCCTAAATATTTTACTTCTAAGAAAGAAAAAAGCCATTTAGAAAAGTGCCTTCAGAGAGTGATGTACCTTTCTTTGGTTCAACTTCTTCATCTTTAGGAGGAGCTCTTTCTTCCCAAAGAGCTTTCTTGGGCTCCTCTGTCACTTTAAAAATAATATTTTCATTTTAGGATTTTGAAAATGATTCAGTGGGATCATAACCTCAGAATGAAAATATTTTCAAAATTTAATTTGAGTATCATGAAGAATAAGTGCACCTCTTGCTGGTGTAGTGTCATCTTTTGTAGGAACAAGGGTGTGAACTTTTTCCTCACGGTGCACTTTTCTAGGCACTTCTGGCACTTTAAAGATATTATGTTTTTTTTAGTAAAACAACACCAAAAATGAGACAAAATACAAAGCAGAGAAAGACATACATAGACAAGGAAAGAGATTAAGCTTATCTTTCTTGAAGTCTCATTGGTGCAATACTTAGCAATGTGGAGATGTAATAAAGTAATTGTAAAACGTCTAGGAAGGAGGTGATGTACCTTTCACTTCTGGAAGCTCGTCACTCACTGGAACAGGTACAGCTTTTTTCTCAGGTGTAATCTTCTTGGGCACTTCTGGTTCTTTAAAAGATATTAGTTTTGTTTTAGACCGATAAATGTGCTCCTGCCACATGACAAATTTAAGCTTATGGAAATTATGTGCTTACTTTTAGTTCACACTTGCTGGTCAATATTCTTCAAATTTTGTTAAAGCATGTTTCAAACCCTCACTTACTGCCTCATCATATTAGACTTTTTAGCTTTGACTAAGCTTGCTTTTCCTAGAAAAAGCAATAGAAGCTCACTCAATTTTTAGCTGACTGGTATTTCCATTATATTTATAAAATTGACAAAAACTTTTTGGACATAATGATGTCAGTACTAGCATGCCATGACAACACAGATTCACTCTGCTATCATAAAAATCCCCAGTCTTTTTAATTTAATCAGAGCTCCTTTTTTGTCCTGAGAGATTCACATGATCAGAATAAACAAAGCACAAGCAATTTTACACTGTCTTATGCTTTTTTTTAACATAAGGCTGGAAATAAAAAGGGGCTCCTACAAAGCATGCCCACACCTGCTGTCTGTTTCGCCTGTGGCTTGGGGTTTAAAAACAAGCTCTGATACTGCTAATGTGTACAGTGTTGTATCAGATAAAATGTTTATGATTGTGTATTATATGTAGAGTGGACAGCAGAATTAGAATTGCTTGTTAATGTAACATACATTTGAAATAAGTTTCTACTACTTATCTGTCACAAGTCATTGAAAGGAAAGTACAAGCTAGTTTGGAGTATTTGATAATTATTCTAAATTTGCTTGGAAATTAAGACAGGTTAGAGGGGGCTACACAATAGTGCACACATGTCCTACCTATTTCATCCGCGAATTGAAGCTTATAACACATGTTCTGATACTACCAATGTGTATAGTGCTATACAGGAAATATATTTGCAACCAAGCTTATGACTGTGTATCATATGAACACATCACAATTTAAATTGCTTGGTAGTGTGATATACATCTGAAAGTAGTTTGTTATATATATATCACAAGTGATTGAAATCAAAGCTTGTGCAGGCTAATCAAGTCCATTCAGCTGTACAAGAGGAGACAAATGCATAAAATCCTGTCAGCCTTGATGTGCTGCTTTAGATTTGTACACCTAAAGTCATGTAGTAAAAGTGTAGCACATTCTCGTTGATGTGGTTAAGTAAATGTTGAAGATAGATGAAAAAGATGAAACATAAACAGATTTGACATTGAATAAACAAAAGAGTGAACAGAAAGAGCACATACAAGTAACTGAAAAGACACATTGTGTTAAACAAAACAACAAAAGAAGCTGTTCAACAAAACAATGCTTACATTTAACAAATAAAAGCTTTTGGGGTTGGTATATGATGAAGTGATGGTGACAGACCAAGGATGAATTGAAATACCTTTGAATTTTGAAACTTCTTTCTTGGGAACCAACTGAGGTACTTTTTCAGGAATCTTCTTCATTGGCACTTCAGGTTCTTTAAAGATATTAGTTTTTTTCTTAGCCAGTTATTCATAGTGCAAGCAATACAATAGTTGGCGATGGGAACAAATAGTTGGACACTCAAACGCAATATTGAACATGCATGATTTTTCAGCCCTCATTTCCGTTATATAACGCTGCCTTTAAGATACATTATGTATTTATAGTTTTGGATACTACAATGATTGGCATCTGCTCATATCAATACATCTGAGAAACTCATAAATTAATTAGTTGAGCATGTGCAGTCAATGCAAGGTCTCTGAATAGCTCAAATACCTTTCTCTTCTAGAGCTACTTCTTTCTTAGCAACAGTAGTGGGTGCTTTTCCTGGGACCACTTTCTTGGGAAGTTCAGGTTCTTTAAAGAGATTAGTTTTGATTTAGATATTTAGTATACAACACATTACATTACTAGGCAACACACATATCATACATATGTAAAATTAGTGAGGGAAAGGTAAGACTGTCATTAAAGAAGTCTCTCCACCCGTATGGGCTATTTTGAAGTTAAAGATGATATTAGCAAACAAAAGACATAGGACAGGCATATAAACATGAAAGCCATACAGAATGATTACACCATTTACATGAATAAACTACTGAATGAAGACAAATATAGACTGTTGATCTCCATTTGTAGAGATATTGTAGAGAATTGGTAGAGATAAAATATAAGTTACTAGCCCGGAATAATTATTACTAATGTTATTGAATGGTTCCCCAGTCAATATTATGAGAAACCATCAAGCACAATATAGGGAGTAGAGCAATACTTTCTAATTGACCATGAAAATGATAGCAGTAGTAATGTCAAATGTTATAAGATACACAGGTTTGATGCGCCAAAAAGCACATGGCAATCAGGTACAGTACAACACAATCAGACCTTAAAGGTGTTAGTGTTAGGAATGAAAATGTCTTTTAGAAAATTGCCTTTGGAGATGCTTGTACCTTTCCTTGGCGCAACTTCTTCCTTTGTAGGAAGAGTGGGAGGAACTTTTTCTTCCAGAACAGCCTTCCTGGGCTTCTCAGCAACTTTAAAGATAACGTTTTCTTTTTAGGATTTGAAAACAGTTCAGTGGCATCATAACCTCAGAACATACTTTTTCAAAATGAAATTACAGGGCTATCAAGTACCTTTTGCTGGTGGCACATCCTCTTCTGTAGGAACAGGGATGAGTACTTTTTTCTCATAGTCCACTTTTTTAGGCATTTCAGGCACTTTAAAGATATTATTTTTTGTTAGTTCTACAACACAAAACAATGAGACATAACACAAATTGTAGAATGATATAAACAAGGAAGATCAAGCTTGAAAACTATGTGGTGCAATAGTCAACAATGTGGAGATGTAATGAAGTAATTGTAAAGCTTCTAGGAAAGAGGTAGTATACCTTTCACTTTGGGAGCTTCTTCTTCCACTGGAACAGATACAGCTTTTTTCTCAGGTGTAATCTTCTTAGGTGCTTCTGTTTCTTTAAAATAGATTTGTTCTGTTTTAGCATCATAAATTTGGTCCAGTCACATAACAAATGTGAGCTTATGGTAGTGATGGGCTTATGCTTAGTTCACACTTGGATTTTCATGGTTCTTCAATTATTACTAAAGCATGGTGTAAATCTTCAGTTTCTGCCTCATCATACTTCTCTGTAAGCTTTAATTGTACTTGTTCCTCCCAGAAAAAAAAACACAAAGTGCAAGCTATCCAAGGCTTTTTCTAACATAAGCAGAGAAGTCAAAGTAGGGATGGAGGGGACTCATGCACATAATTCACAGATTTGCTGTCTGCTTCAACAGTGGATTCAGGTTTCAAAACACATGTTCTGATACTGCCAATGTGCATAGTGTTACATGAAAAGATTGCTGTGACCAAGATTATGATTGTGTGTCATATACACACATCCGAATTAGAATTGCTTGCTAGCATAAGATATATTTGAAAGGAGTTTCTACTACTACATGAGTATCACAAGTGATTGAAAGCAAATCCTCTGCAAACAATGCTCATTTTGAAGAACCAGAAGAGACGCATACAGCAAATCTTCTCACCCTACTTGTGCTCCTTTATATTTTTAAACATAAGGACATGTTGTGAAAGTATGGTGCACTCTTTGACCTACATTTTGTTATTTGGTGAGAATATAAAACATAGACTGATCGAACATAAAATTAATAAAATCGTGAAGAGAAGGACCACATACAGATAATTGAAATAATCATTCAATTTAGGAACACAGTAAAATAGGACATTGGACAAAAACACACCACTATACAAACATGTTTATGGGATGTTGTATGATGTAGAGATGGTGATATTGTAATGATGAAATTAAGTACTTTTTAGCTGTGGAAATTCTTTGTTGGGAACCAGCTCAGGTAAATTGGTGGAAAAGGTTTCTTGGTACATCAGATTCTTCAAAAATATTAGTTGTTTCTGTTAGATATTCATAGTATAAACAATTCAAATCAGGGTGATGGGAAAATAAATAGTTGGCCACTTAACCCCTTCGATGCTTGTGACGGAACAGTTCCGTCATGAGCACCGGTTGGGCTGTGCTAATAACGGAACCGTTCCGTCACGGCCCGCCCGTTTTTTAGAACCTTCAGCACAGCGCGAAAATTCACGCCGCGCTGAAGGTGTTAATATATAACAATGAGTAACAATTAATTTTTCAACCCTCATTCCCCTCCTTACCAAACTTTGCCTTTAAAGATACATGATGTATTTATGTTGGTAGATATTAAAATGATTGCCATCTGCTCATATTAATACATCACATAATAAATTAATGAACTATTTCGTAGTTAACATGAATTTCATGCAAGGTCTCTCAATAGGTCAAGTACCTTTCTCTTTTAGGGCTACTTCTTTCTTAGCAACAGACATGGGTACTTTTCCTGGGACCGACTTCTTTGGCAATTCAGGTTCTTTAAAGAGATTAGTTTGGATTTAGACTTTTAACTTACAAACAATTCATACTGATGGGTACAAACATCACAAACATCAGTCTTGGGGAAATGTAAGAGAGTAATTCAGCTGGTTCCCTAGATGTCATATTTTGCAGTTAAAGGTGGTAGCAATAAATGATTGAAAAGTAAAGGCATGAAAGACATACAGAATGAATACATTATGTAGATTATAAATCTACTGAATGAAGACAAAAGTGGCCTGGTGATATCAAGGTATGCTTTGTAGAGATAACATAAATACCTTTCAATTTGGGGGTGTCTTCTTTCTTTGGTGCTGGAATGTATACCTTTTCAGGGACAGCCTTCTTATGTATCTCCGGTTCTTTAAAAATATTGATATTGTAAAGAAAATGTAAATCTATTGAAAGTTGGTGAACTTTTGTTTGACTTTTGTCATAATTATGATGGATCAACTGTTATTTGATATGCGATATGTGCTATAGCAGTAATATTCCAAAAAGTTAATTATTTACAAAAGTTAGAAAATCGTTAATTTTTGGGAGGGTTAATATAAATCTATTTTTCCTCTTGAGGCTACCTATTTTAATCTCCTGTTCATGTGATTATCATTACATATATCTATGGTAATTTAAAATGTGCAATCACACATAGGCACATCCATTTCTATGAAATATTGTGTCATAGTTCAGAGTGTACATGGTTATATTGAAGGAATGTTCTTAATGAGAAACCGTTTAATTATAGATACTAGTTTTTGTGTTAAAGTCAATGACTGTAATACTTTTAAAGCATCATTATAATTGTCATTGATTATGCTGATTATTTTAGGAATGATGAAGAGGTTAGTTAGCCATGCCAAGTTCTATACCTCTGGTTCGAGGGGCTTCTTTTATTTTTGGTGTGATAACATGTTCCTTTTCTTCTAGTATGATTTTCTCAGGAATTTCAGGCTCTTTAAAATATGAGTAAGTGAAATCACATAGTAAAATTACTCTTTAAAGGCAGAAAACAAGTTTATAGAAAAAATACAGACATGTAAAGTGATAATTGCCAGGTATACTTGAATATGAATATGATGTGCTTTGTTACTGCCTTATGGGGCATCATCCTTATCCTGCCGCAGCATGCTTATAAGCCATGGTTCTGATAACAAACAGGGAAAACCTAGTGCAATTTGTGTGGAGAAACACTGTATATCTGAAATTTAGAATGATATGGAAATTGAGCACCCAGTAAATATTTAGCTTAGTAGTTTCAGAATTTAATGCGTGCAGAATTACCAAATGTGATTAGTTAAGAGAGGAAATGAGGACAAAAGTATTCTACTGGGTATGCTAAAACTTATACCTAGTGGGGGAATTGAATTTGTTGGTATTACCACAGGAATTTTGATTTGCTACAAACAAAACTTTTATAGGTCAAGATACGGAAATATTCATAAGCGAGGGAGGTAAAATACCCCTAACAAATCATAGTATTTGCTAAAATGCTATTGGGCACCTAAAGAGGATTTAAAGAGAATACTGTGTTGACACACATACAGACACACACATACCAATTTGCAGAATGTAATTAGAGCGCAGCAATACATATTCTGCTGTTATTTTGGTTTTTATAAAAGTTCTATGTAACTGATAGCTCACACTCCATTGTGTACATAGTCCTCTGTATATTCACAAAGGCTACTTTATCGTTTATGCTCAAATGATAACAATACTTAGCTGTCCATTACATTATAGCATACTGCCATTTATATTCGTGTATTTGAGAGATTACTGGTAATCATTCCTCAAGAATCACTGTAAACAACCAAAATTGTGAGCATAAAGGAAAAATAGCTATTCAATTCAATATTATTTAATGGGATGTTTACATTGAGCAGTCATGTACCTAGTGCATTGAACTGGCCTTTAACGTAATAATTATACAACCTACCAAATTATTCTATTTGAAAAGGCATAAGTATCCCACACTTCTGTGACTTGTTGGTACTGGATTTCAGAATAAATTACAGAGATTACCCTTAGTGAAGAACTTTACATGCATATAAAAGTATTTCTTGTTTTCAATATAGTTAGAAATGGGTTAAGATTTTATCAAAGATATTAGGCCAATTTTGAAGTTTTGTTATAGCAAGATTTTAGTATACATTTGAAACTATTTACAGACAGCAATGACAAGCAGGAGACATAAATCTTCAAAGCGGACAGCTTTATAAAGCAGACAGAGTATATTTCAAGATTACTACTTCACAAGAAAAGTGTTCTCAATTTAAACTTTTAATGAGGACTCAATGTACCTTTAACTGCTGGAAAAGTCTCCTCTTCAGATATCTCTGTAAGAAACTTTTCTTTTGGGACAGCTTTCACAGGTAGTTCAGGAACTTCAAAGATATTAGCTTTGTTTTAGAAACTTGAAACATGTTTATTTGAAATTTACTGAAGCGTAATTTGCACATGTATCACAACAAAGACAACATATAAGAACTGGTACATATGACTTTATGAAGTTTGATAACATGATGGTATGTTGTCAAGATGAAATGATAGATGAATACAGAGGATTCAGATGAAGACTCCAAGTACCTTTAACTGTGGAAACGTCCTCCTTTTTGGGCACAGAAACATGGATTTTCTCCTCAGGAACAGCTTTCTTGCGCAGTTCTGGTACTTTAAAGATATTTGAATTTTAAAAACTTAAAAGCTATTTTGTGTAGATGATCCACAACAGGTATGCACATTACATCTACAGATAAATAACACAAAACAAAACGGAAAACCACTCCAATGCACTCCACCTCCATATTTTAAAAGGGGAACAGTAAGGAGGACAATTGAAGGGCTTGGGGTAGTTTAAGGGAAAGCGCTGGGTGGGGGGTCAGGGTAGTGTAAGTAAAGGGGCAGGGTTTTAGGCCTTAAGGCAGTAGATGGGTATGGGTAGTCGGGGTAGTTGTTAGGGCTGGGGGTATGTTGGTAGGTTTCTAGACAATAGAAGGAGTTGGGGTAATTTAAGGAACAGTGCAGGGGCGGGGTAGTGTAAGTAAAGGGGAAGGGTTTTAGGCATCAGGGCAGGGGGAGGGAAATGGAAAGAGTCAACACGAGTGGAGTAGGGGTAGTGTTAGTAAAGCAGCAGGGTTTTAGGAACGGGTGCGGGTGGGGTCAGTCAGGGGTGTGGGTGGTTGGGGTTGTGGTGACCGTAGCCACACATACCCCTTTACCATGCATGCCTATACCACTAAATTGAGTGGTAAAGGAATGCATGGTTAAGACGCATTCGTGGTTTTGGCTGTGTGGTAAAGGCACGCGTGGTTAAACCATGCATGCTTCTATCATACAACCATTTTGAGAATGTGTTGTATATATCTACACATGCCATGATGACATGTAGTATTGCATTGATTATTAAAATTAACTTTTCTATTTGTTCGGGTGCTAAAATGTGAAAAGTTTGAAATAATGGTTCCATATACCTTTTAATGGTGGAACTTCTTCTTTTTGTGGAACCTTGATTTTTTCCTCAGGGACAACTTGCTTACGCAGCTCAGGAACTTTAAAGATAGAGATTGTTTTTTAATTCACATATATACTCTAAAATATGTTGAATGTATCAAGATTACAATATTTTGGTTTACCCAGCATTATTGTTCTACCTCAAATAAGCCCCTAAATATTAAAAAGTGGGGTTGAACAAGCTATGTATCATTTTATTGTCTGATCAAATGAAGAGCAATTACAAGTTATTGAGAATATTTAACTGATTTGATTGGTGTGAGCTATGGGTATAGCTTACACATTGTCATATTTCCTTATAGTTTGTCTTCCGTAACCCCACAAATGTTTTTCATGACAACATTTAACTTTATAATAGATTTTATCACTATAACAGATTGAAAAAAGAGGTACCTTTGGCAGGTGGGGCCTCCACTTTTTTGGGAACAACAGCTGGAACCTTTTTCTCTGGAACTGCTACCATAGGCACTTCTTGAACTTTAAATATATTCAGTAGTTTTTGTTAGTTATTTTAGACCCAGTTTTTATATATAAAGATATTCTTTGTACTACATGAACAAAAACTGTGTTTTTGTTTATTTTAACAGTTGGCAAATGTGCAGATATTTATATAAAGGTTTGGCAATGAAAAAAAATGGCGTTTTGAATAAACTATTATTTGGATTAGAAACAAAAGACAAGTTACTAATTCAATAACCTAACAAGACAAAATTGTCTATAGTGGTCTCTTATTTGTTCACATAATTCAGTAACACCTCTATCAAATGCCCTGCATTGCTAGTGGGTGGCCCATTGTTTCCCTAAGGCCTAGACTACCCCTAATAATGCTACAATGCATATATTGTTTTTGTGAATGAGTAGTCATATAACAATATTTTTTTTAAAAACTTTGCTGTGAGCAGTAATTTGCTTTAACTGGTTAAAAATGAATTGTGTTTCAGCATAACATTGGTGTTGACTTTTTTGTTTCCTGAACATAGCTGTACTTGTAATATGGAAAGTGATTATGTAAAAGGACTACACATTTTATAAACATATAATGGCTTCTGTATACCTTTAGCTGGTGAAATTTCTTCTTTTTCTGGGATGGTCATTGGCACCTTTTCATCTTGCACCATTCTCTTGGGCAACTCTGGCACTTTAAAAAAAGTGTTTTCTATTCATAAATCTTAAAACGTACAGACATCAAGCTGACAAAAAGGGCATGATGACTAGGACAGACAGAACCATTAACTCTACTGATGGAGTAAGTATGGAAGCTACTGATGATTGATGAAAGAATGAGTGATTGTTTGATGAAGCTTCTATGTACCTTTCACAATTGGAGCCTTTTCCTTCTTCGGAACTGGAACAGGCACTTTTTCCTCTGGAACTTCTTTCTTTGGTATTTCTGGCACATTCAAGACAGTATCTTTGATTTGAAATGTTAAAAGCATACATGTAACAAAACAACATACAAAATAAAAACACACACGTAGGGGCAGGAACACTGCGGTGTTATTTCATAGAAAATGAATGTACTAATTCAACAGAAGTAGACTGTTGTATCTCACAAACATTAAAATGACAACAAGGACATACTGACTTTGTTGATAGGTTGAACATTTAACTGAAACAATGAAGCAAGAATGGAAGAGACTGAAGACAAAGAGTTATTTAATGAAGCTCCAATCTTTCATAGCTGGAAGCCACTCTTCCCTAGGGATTAAAATAAGTACTTTTTCTTCTGGGATAAGTTTCTCTCGTATTGATGGTACTTTAAAATAAGTACCTTTGGTTCAGAATTTCAAAAGCATTCAAACATAATAAAAACAAAATGCAAAGTAAGAAAGACAAAGGAAAGCAAACACAATAGTAACAGCTCCTATTGACTGGATACAACAACCAAACAGAGATAGACTGGGCACACACATTACAATGTGATAGAAAAAGTGTGTTGTGAAAGTCTTATTGTTTTATGAAACATAAATGTGTACCTGTTGGAGAGGGTGCCTCTTTTCTGTGTGGAACAGGGACAGTGACTTTTTCTTCAAAAACAGGTTTCTTTTCCATCTCAGGCCCTACAAGTGTATTCAGTTTACAATATTAAAAATCCTGTTTTCTAATTAAAATATTTGAAAATAAAGTGATAACTTGTAAAAGCTAGAATGGGCATTTCCCTTGTGTTAAAATGAAGTATGTATGTTTAACAAAGGTGTATTAGCCATTAGAGAGGCCATTAGAGAGGCTACATTAATGCCATGTTGGAATTATAACTGTTGAATTATCCATGGTACTTATCTCATAATGGAACCATGTCATTCCTTGAGACAGAAGGGCAAACTTGTATGTGTGTGTGCGCGGGTGGGGAGTTGCATGTGATTTCCGTTGATGAAGTTGAAAATGGCGACTAATGGCATTGGAGGTATTAATGTTTTAATCTCTTACTACAGCTCCACTTCAATGTACACTAAATATTCACAAATAGACATGATTAAACACTGACAAAAAACACATAGGAAGAGTTTAAAATAATTTATGTGTAAAATTAATGTACCTTTGACTGTTGGCATTTCTTCTCTCTTAGGAGTAGGAACAAGCTTCTTTTCTTCAGGTACAACTTTTCTGAGCACGGGCACTTTAAAAACATTAGTCTCTATTAGGAATACTTAATCCTTGAACTCAACAGTTGCAAAAGAATAAGAGTATCCCAAGCCATCTAAAAGACCCTCATCTTAATCATTTCTAAGACAGAGCTAAAAGGGAAGAATATGTATACCTTTAGCAGACGGGGCCTCTTCTTTTACAGGAACAGTAATGGGTGTCCTTTTCTCTGGAACAACTCTCTTCTGCAGTTCAGGAACTTTAAAGATATTATTTAGATTTTAGGATCATTAAAAAACATGGACACTTAAGGAACAATAAAACGTCACACAGAACTAAGACCAAAGACACACATAGATATGCTACACAGAAAGGGACACTAATGAAACAGATTGATTAAAAGATAAAGATAAAGTGGTCTTGTACCTTTTGGTGGTGCAACTTCCTCCTTTTTAGGAACTGCAATTGGCCTTTTTTCTTCCGGTTTCTTTGATAATTCACGCACTTAAAAGATATCATTTTGTTTCAGAATGTGACCATTCATATAAAACACACATGAAACAAACACATTGACATAGGACACAGAACAAGGATTCTAAAAATGGGCTGTTACAGCAATTATAATTTAGGAAATTCACAGAAATTGACAATATGTTTAAATAGGTTCCTATTTTCATATATGTTTTCAGATATTTACCACAATTCTCCAAAGAGTTTATTGTTTTGTGGCCTTCTGTTACAAGCCAATGTAACATTTAGTGAAATAAATCAGAACATTCCAAAGGCTATGTTGTAATTGCATACCTTTTAAAATGATTTTTAATAGAATACGCTTATTCGAAAATCTTAATTTTAAACTATGCAGTTTACATTGTGCGCACATCACCAACATATGCAGATTCATGAAAGTAAGCTTCCTGTTTGATGTTTGTGTGGTTTCTGAATAGGGAGTGTTCAGTTTTTTATAGATCACTGAAAATGTAACATATATTCATTTTCAAGGAGCTCACTGAAACCAAATGCTCAATATGATTCCTCTCATGAGCAATCGTTTAAGTGCTATATTTCTTTTTTCCTTCAGGTGTGTGTAAATGCACAAATTAGAATGACCAGACTAATAAAAAAAACAATCAGTTAGTAGGAACGTAGATCAGATTTGTATTTGTTTTACATGAGATGGACAAATATTTCCATCACTGCAGTGATATCATGGTCACTATATTATCAAAGTTGTTCTACTAGTGGGTAACTATGTGGTACTTTATTTACATACTTGAGAACTGTATATGTGATAGCCTTTAACTGAAATTCTCACAAGTACACCTGTGTATTTGTATCATGGCTGTGCATTTATATCTATCTATCTATTAATCTATCTATCAATCTATCTATCTATCTGTCTATCTATCTATCTATCTATCGACCTATCTATCTATCTATAGTTATGGATATATATAGATATACATACATACATATATATATATATATATATATATATATATATATATATATATATATATATAGCTTTATGTATATATATTTGAAAATAATACACATTTTGAATAATATAATGTTAACATTCAACATATTTACTACCCTATAGTATATTGCTACTTTGATTGAAAATTTCTTTCAAATGTTCTCTGTTTCCCTGAGTTTAGCTCTGTTAATTTTTTTGGGAATAAGTCCTGATCACTGACTGATGTGGCTCCTAATCATATACAGTTGCCATATCCAACGGTCACGTGTATGTTAATGGAAACAAGCAAATTACCAACACTGGAGACTCAGGAAACTATGGGAGTAATTAACTTCCAGGCTGCAAACATTATCTTTATCAATAGTTTGTGGTCACCAGAACCATCTTTAGATGTATTATACTGTATGCTACAACAGTCAATATGGAAAGTTACTATTTCACTTTCAGGCAATAATGATGTTAATGATAATCTTTGTTCTCTCTACACTGATATATAGTTATATTTTGAACTAAAAGATAAAATAACTGTAAATATGCCCTAAAAACAAATGCAGAACAAAGTCAGCAGACATTCTGAAAAAATGTGACTTACATTTAAAACGAATGTCAGCAACAGTGGCACATAGATCATCTTTTCTGACATCAACACTGGGGTGGGTAAATGTTTTAGTACTACTTTTGTAGCCTTATCTTAATTAGATCTTTATGAACTAAGGAGGAAACTACCATGCATACACTTCATTTTAAATGTTGATCTAGCTTCACAGCAGGCCTATGTAGTCCACATATTGATTAATTTCCAAAGAATAGGAAAAGCACCGCATGTAGGGTGGAACTTTTGTGTAATGAAATAAATTACTTTTTGGTTCTGAAGAAGAAAGTGCAGTTAGAATGAAGAAGACATTCTAGTTGCATGTTCTCATTGTGTTATACAAACAGAACATGGATGATGCATGAGTATGATACTTGATTGTAGTAATGAGGAAACTTTTGCAAAGTGTTTGAGTGATAATTCAAGGTCCTCTATTTGCAGTACATTTAAGTTATCAGATATAAACATTGTTGTTGAAGTTCCAACTTCGTGGAGAATCATTTGATGCTACTTCACACTAAAATTTAAGTTTTTGTAAGTATATATGTTCAAGGCTGACCGTGTATTTAATTTAATGTACTGTACTGATGTATGTTTTTGTGTGTATGTGAGAGAGAAGCATTGCACTGCCTGATATAACATGGTATAATAAATATTGAATTGAATGGCAGACTGTGAAAAGCAGATGGCAGGTAAGGAGAGTGGACAGAAATTATGGAAATGGCAAAGATGTAGAGAATCTTGCCGTTCAATGTATTTGGAGAATTGCCATATTTCCCTCTTTTGCTTAATCTGTTGTATTTAACACCTGTATTTCATTATGTATTTTTTTTATCCTGATCAGGGTACAAACAATATGTAGTTTATCTGCAGTTTCAAACTGTACAATGCTAAAATGGCTCTGGTTAAATTAGAAATGTATACAACTTTTAAATATAATTAAACAAAAAGTAATGTGCGAGACCTAACTTAAAGTGCAATGAAGATACAGGAAGTAGGATGTTTTGTATAGAACATGGTAGGAGGATTGAAATAGGACAGATTGGGATTAAAAGGAAATATACTGTACCACCATGTATGAATTGATCATAGTAATAGATAGCATTGAGAGGACATTAGAGTAAAGGATACAGAAAAATTGGTGTATGTTTGAGGCATTGGCATTAGATGATGTGGTGAAGAAAATATGTTAAAATAGAGGATTAGGTTAGAAGAGAGTGAGAGGAGATTGCTAAAGAGGTGACATGGTACACAAATGAATTTGTTCAAAATATTCTTCCTAAACTATGAAGCGAAATCAATATATATTGAACATTTGAAAAGTAAAATCAAAAGAAAGATAATGATTGGTGATAAAACTAGAATGCTTGGCTGGTCAGCAAAGTATGAGGTAAGGATAAGATGCTGTCTGTAAAAATTTAGAGAAGTAATTTATTGTGTAATCTAAGAAGTTGACTATTTGAGTATCTGATAGAGTAGTAGAGGCAAATATGTAAAGATATTAGATCAAGGAAAATAACAATGTAGGAAATATTTAAGGAAATGGTTAAACCAACACAATTACACCTCCTGAAACATTTGTTTGTTCTATCTGAAGAGATCAGTAGGACGTCAAACATTTATAGAATTTATTTATTTTATTTTATATTCTTATATAGCGCAAGAATCGACCCCTTACGAGGTATCTCCGCGCTTTTGCTCACAAGATGGAATAGCTACAGTAACCCAGAAATTGATGTTATAGACTGATGTATAGAATGTTTATTCTTCCTGGAATAGGACGGTTTTTAGATTCTTCCTGAAAGAGGAATGGTTAAGGGTTTGTCTTAGGCCAATAGGAAGGTTATTCCAGAGCTTGGGCCCTACCAGGGAAAAGGCTCTGCCACCTTGTCTGGTTTTTTTGACAAGTGGGGTTTTAAGTAGCAGTTGGTTGCTTGACCGTAAGGCTCTGTCAGGTTTATAGAAGGGTAGCTTTTGGCACAGATAGTTAGGGCCTTTCCCGAACAGGCATTTGTGAACAATACAACAGATCTTAAACTTGGTGCGTTGTCGTATTGGCAACCAATGCAGTTCTCGCAACAGGGGTTTGGAAGGGGTTCTGGGGGGGGCATTCAAGACCATTCTTGCTGCTGTATTTTGGACTACCTGGAGGCGATTAATAGCGCTCTCGTTGGCTTGTATGAGGAGTCCGTTGCAGTAGTCGATTTTGCTTATCACCATAGTCTGCACTAGGGTCTTTCTATAGTTGTCCGAAAGGTAAGGGAAGACTCTTCTTAACAGACCAATGGTGTGAAAGCATGCCCCAGCAACTGCGTTCACATGTTCCTTCAAGGTAAGATTTTGATCCAACTTCACCCCCAGATTTTTTACTGTTAGTTTAGGGGTGGGTACTGGTCCCAGGTCTAAGGGCCACCAGTCGGGGGACCATAGTAAGGACGCTTTACCAAAGAGCATTAGTTCCGTTTTTCCAACGTTACATTGGAGGCGATTTACAGCCATCCAGTTGGAGATGGCCCTCATGCCTTCCGCGAAGTTGTCCCTAACATTGGAGTTGAAGGAATGGAAAGGGTAAAGAAGTTGGGTGTCGTCAGCGTAGGACACCGGGGTGAATCCGTATTTTCTCACAATCTCAGCAAGGGGGGCCACGTACACATTAAACAATGTGAGGCTTAGGCATGAGCCCTGTGGCACCCCCTTCGTGAGCATCCTGGAAGAGGAGCGGTATGGTCCCAGGCTGACGGATTGTGAGCGACCGGACAAAAAACTCTCCAACCAGGAGAAGGCTTGACCTCCTATGCCCACTCCCTGTAAACGGCTCATGAGGATCTTGTGGGACACAGTATCAAATGCGGCCGACAGGTCTAACAGCACCAGAATCATTGAGCCTCCTCTATCCTGTGACATCTTGATGTTATCGGTCACGGAGAGGAGAGCTGATTCGGTGCTGTAGTTGGGCCTGAACCCAGATTGAGAATGGTCCAGGCCCCCTGTCGCCTCTATGAACCTGGACAAGTGGATGTTAACATGCTTCTCGGCCAGTTTACTCAGGAGCGGCAGCAGAGAGATGGGACGAAGGTTAGAGAGCTCTGTCCATGGGGAGGTGGCATTTTTCCGAATAGGATTCACCACTGCCTCTTTCCATTGCTGGGGGAGTTTACCTTCTGTAAAAGAGAGGTTCAAGACTTTTTGGATAGAGGGGCAGAGGTCAGTACAGAGCATGTTCATCACTCTCGGGGGGAGGAGATCAAGGGGGGACCCTGTTTTAGTGGTGTTTAGTAAAGATTTTATCTCATCCTTAGAAATTTCAGGAATGTCAGTGAAAGTTTCAGAATTGGTTTGTAAGCAGAGAACGTCAACCGTCTCTGTATTGTTGGGGTGTTTGGCCAGTATTTTATTATAGATAGTATCAATTTTGTCCTCGAAGTATAATGATATTTTGTTACACAGATCCTGTGAAAAAGTATCAGGGCTTTCGCAGGCTGTAGGATTTGTGAAGCTTCTTAGAATCTTATACAGTTCTCTGGTACAATTGTCTGCTTCATCTATTTGGGACTGTAAGCTGATTTTCCTTGCCTTTTTTATATTATTGTAATAAGAGGAGGCAGCTTGTTGATAGAGCTCTTTGCTTTCACTAGAGTGGTTCTTCCTCCATTGTTTTTCTAGTTTTCTACACTTTTGTTTTTCAGTTTTTAGAGCTTCAGTGTACCAGATTTCTTTTTTGTTATTAGTCGTAGGTAGTTTGACCAATTTTTGAATGTACAATTAAAACATATAATGTTTGGGTAGTCAGAGAACACCAACAGCAGTAATTGTAACTGAGAAGCACATACTTTAACAAGGCACCATTTAAAGTATTTAGCTATCAGAGTTGGAGAGGGCTGCAGATTGGAGATAGTGAGTTTGATATTTTTTTCTTAAAATGCGAAGTTCCTAATACTTAAGATAAATAAATCATGATGTTGCTCTCAGTGTTGTTGGGAGAGAAAGGTTGATTTGGGTTAATTATAAAAGAAATGCACCCACTAACTCGAACAGAAGCACAAAGTAAGGTATGATTGAGTATTGTAAATGTATGTCAAGTAGCTGCTTTTAGCAATGGATTTAGCAGTAACATTAGTCTTGCAGATTCTAATGAAGCATTATCAACAAACAGTATTAGGTAATGGGAGGAAAAGTATGTAATTCATTAGCCCATAAATTATGATGCATAATTAAGGTACAGAGGTTTCAGAATTGTGAGCAACTCTAAAATTTACCTTTTAGCGGTGGAATCTCCACCTTTAGAGGCAGTGAAACTTCTTCAGGTATAGCTCTCTTGTGCACTTCCGAAACTTTGAAAATAGTATATATAATTACATATTTAGTATTTAGACAGAATCTATTCATGTGCATGTACACATATAGATTAAGAATGAGATTCTTACTTTTATAATTCTTCTGGAGTATATTTTAACATCATACAAAAACATACATATTAACACATCAGACAAAACATAATAGCCATTTAGACAGATCCTTAATGTTCTTTCTAAACTTAAACTTGTTTATAATCATTAATGATTTAACACTTATACAAGAGTTATGGTATAGTGAGCACTCAAAATATATAAACATTAAGGGCCAGATGTGCTAATAAATGGTCGCAAAATACTGGTGGCAAATTGCGACCAGTATTTTTGCAAACAGTATTGAATTTATGAACCAACATATGTACCAATAGGTTGGTTTGTGAAATTAGAATGGGTCACAATCCAACAGATATCATGAATATTAATGAGGTAGGTCACGACTGACATAATCCGATTGGATGTCATCACAGGGATGGTGGCCTTCTGTAGTGAGCAGACCACCATGTCTGTGATTGATAAACATTTTTTAAATGCAGCCCGGTTTCTTGAAACAGAACAGGGCTCAATTCAAAGCAAAAAGTTTATTTTAGTAAAAAAGTGTGTTTGAGAGTTAGCAGGACCACTGAACAGACATTTTTGGGTCATTTATAAAGAAGAAGTGGTCACATAGAGACTTCTTCCTTTTGTGAAATTTTACCAAACCTACTCAGAAGTCAATAACTTATTAGATTTTTGCGACTGGATTTCAGTTTAAAAGAACCGCTACGCAACATACCAATTCACAATTTGGAAGGGACTCCCTTACCCATTTGCAAAACCATTTTAGGAGTCAGTAAAACGTTACCAACTCCTAAAATGACCTTAGTACATTGAAAAAATAATTTTAACGGCCACAAAAAAATGAATCAGAGTGTATGTGACTATTAAAATGCTTATTATATCTGCCTCAAAGTACGGTACATCAATCAAATATAGTGTATTTCACCATTTTAGTACTATTACAATATTGTCATGTAACAATTCAGGCACCATAAATAGCACATTTACTTATCACACCAAAGAATATGTCCTCTAAATTTCAACCTTTTCCTGAAAAACACCTTTCTGAAAATGTTTCTTCCCTGCATGTGCGTGCACATGTGCTCAAAGAAATACCCATATGTACGTACGTATGTACACACACACACACACACACACACACACACACACAAACACCTGGCTATCTATTTCTATTCTTTTCATCATATATGCTAGTTTGTGTAATTTGCAAACACCATCATCTTCAGACTCCACTGTCCTCATTACCAGCGGCGATCTTCCCTCAATATTTGCTTTTCACAGCTACTTTTAGCAAACAGTAATACCATGACTAAAACTAGCGTTTTTAAGCTAATCAAATATCAAAGTCTCACAAAGAAATTCTGAATACATATATGTATATTGTAGCATCAATGTTATTCTATGAATGAAACAGAAAAGTTTCTCATTCTACCAAACTAGGAAAACAAAGTATAATAAACAATTAAAACCACTGATGGAAGGAATATGTTAGTATCTACGAAAAGATATTAGTAATGAAAGTGTAAATCATATTTCTAATGCTTTATTTCCATGTACCTTTAACTGGCGGAAGATCTTCAATTTTAGGTACTGGTACAGTCACTTTTTCTTCAGGGGCGACTTTCTTAACTACCTTGGGAACTTTAAAGAAATTGCAGTTCTTTTTAGCAAAATGCTGATATTATTCACAAATAAGGACAGACATATTTACAGTGAGTATTGTTAAATTATGCACTATAAGTATCTTTCCTAATATTACAATTGTTGTTATTTATTCTCCCCTAAAAAGAAAAACCTGTAATTGTAACTGATTGTATTCACGTTACAGAATTTCAGCCACCCAAAGATTCCCAAAATACCTGTTATGTAGTATGCCTCCGGTCATTGAAATTTTATAGACTAACTTTGCTGATAACATCTTGAAAAGAAAGCGCATAAGTATCTAACATAATTTGGGAACCACTGCATTGAAGAAATAAGAAGTCAAAAATGACAGATAAGGCAAATGCAAGACACATTGAGCTGTTGGGCTGACAGACTTGCATGAGTTATTACACATATATATACTTTAAGAAAATTAAGAGGTTTTGTTGAAAGAGAATTACTGTACCTGTGACACGTGGAACCTCCTCTTTTTTAGGAATGGAAGGTAAAACATCCTCTTGTGGTGCCGGTTTCTTTGGAATCTCAGGTACTTTAAATATATTGTTTGTGTTAGAAAACATCATAACTTGACAAGACACAAATATAACAATGACATATAACACAAAAAACCATACGGACTTCTACAATGAATGCTTCCTTTGATCATAAAACAAAAGAATTATTAAAACAGAGTTGTACATATAACATTCACCTCTAATTGAATTGAAGTTTCTAAAATTGTCATCACTTCCAGGGCTTTTCTAGGGGGATGTTGTCTGAAACACGAAAACTGGGGTAAAGAACTCATTCATTCTTAACATTTTGCCTTAGCTCCTCTACCCGGCTCCATGTCGGCACATATAGCACTTCCAGGGCTTTTCTAGATGGATGTTGCCTGAAACAGACAAACTGGGGTAAAGAACTCATCTATTCTTAACGTTTTGCCTTACCTCCTCTACCCATCTCCCTGTTGGCACATATAACACGGAATGGGCAAATGCTTTGCCATTTTTGGGCAATGTTCGATTTGCAACAATGATTTTCACAACAGTTTAAGTGAAACTGTTATCAAGACTATAAGGGTTGTTCCATGAGATTAATTGTGGTATAATATGTGATAGATGGGTTATGTGGTAGGAGGATCTGGCCATGTTATATTTTTTGTTGTTAAAGTATTATCTCATCCACTCCAAGAGATTCAGCCACTAATGAATTTTCTGTGAGAAAATAAAATCTGAAGCAGCACTGGTCTTGTTGGTTAAGACTCATGCATTATTTGTTTGCACTAGTCTGTTAGAGTTGTTGGCAAATGAGCAACTCGAATAAACTCCAAATTATTTTCAAGAACCTGAAGTGTTTATAGTTTTGGAACCATAACTAACATAGTTAGAAAAAGGTTCTGATGCAATTTTAAGATTTGTGGGTTAAATCATTTGCAGAATAAATTAAAAAAGAGTATTGTTGGTCATGAACCCACCTTGAATATAAGGCATTGTCTTAAGTATGCATTTATGGAAAATAGTCCCTTATTTATTGTTCATATCACTGGGGAAACCTATTATGCAATGTGAGAGTGAACAGCTATTCAAAAATATTTAACCATTTAATGCTGAGAAGGCTCTTTATTAGTTAAACAGGGCAATGTGAGCTAACCCGCAGTCTTATCGAGGAATGCATGGCACTCGATAATATGCAAAAGATAAAATGGTTAGCTTACGTAAAGTCGTTCTTTGAGGATTTAAGCCTTCTCAGGTTTTTCACCCACCCACTAACTATTTCTGAATTGTCGAGAAAAGAGTTAAAAAAATTGTGTCTTCTCCATTTAGGTGAGCTCCGACTGGCTCAAGAAATGGGGAAAAGCTCAATCCAACACTTGTTATCCATTCAAACTTCCTTTTCGATCCAACCTTACTTAATGTATAATTTGAACCAGTTTGAAAGATTCTTGTTAACTTGTTTCAGATTAGACGTCTTCTATCGGTTGACTTCGTTTCCCCAGCAGAACAATTGGTCTAGGATTCTACCACCTTGTCCGTGTGATTGTAACTCTCGACAATCTACAATCCATATACTTTTGTCCTGCAAGTTCTACAAAATCCCACGCACACGTTGGATAATTCCAATACTATGAATAATGGGGCTCCGAACCTGTCGCCCTGATAACAAATTATTTGCTAAATCTATTGCTTGTTTTTTTAAATTTTGTGTTAACCGCCGTCCCAACCTTAATTCTAACTAAATGCTGCTATTATTCATGGTTCCATCAATCATGTAACTTTTTAAAGAAGTTTTATTGTAAATATGTTTTACGTGTACTTTTATGGTTTTCTACGAATTATGGAAACCGAATAAAGATGAATTTGAATTTGAATTTGAGTTAAACAGGGCAAATAAAAGTAGCCTCCTTCCACACTCTACCATACATGCTGTCAATGAAAAGAAAAAACTGTGTACTCCAAACTGAGACAGAGTACAGAAAGTAAACCACAAAATGTTCATGCAAGGAAGAAAATAGAATTAGTAAACTTGATGTCCTGTTGCACACTGTCACAGACCAGTTACGAACACAGTTACATTTAGGATGACAACAGACAGAAGTTATATTGTGAGTGCTTCCTTTAATGGGGTTAATGATGAACTTTTTTCTTTCCGATGAAATGCTAGTAAGAGTGAAGACTTGAAGATGGAGATGATTCTGTGGTTAATGCCAACATGAAATTGGAACTTAAGACACACAGTTTATGAAGTTGAAATACCTTTCACTGGAGGAATCTTTTTAAGAACAACTTTCTCTTCCATCAATTCTTTTTTCGTCTTCTCTGCCACTTAAAAGATATTAGTTAAGACATTCAGTAGTGTTTTTGTTATTGAACATACAGGACAAAACAGATCACAAAAACATAAAATATACACAAGTTGAATACAAGATGATGTACTAATTCTTTTAAACGTAGTAAAAAGCAAAAGAAGCACGCAAGATTGAATTATTCAAATTATGTACCTTTCACAAGAGGAGCTTTTGCTTTCTTTAGTTGAACTTTTTCTTCTTGGACAGCTTTTTTGGGTTCTTCAGCCACTTTAAAAATATTATTTTTGTTTAAGAATGTCATACGCACACATAAAACAGACAGAAACAGAACAGAAATGTGCAATACATGCTCATCAGCAGATATATGATAGCTTAAAACTTTCAGAGAATTAAATTCCCATAAGTTTGGAAACATACTATTCTGATGCATCTGTGTGGTGGGGTTTGTATGGCTTTTCGGGATATTGACACGCATTCAACATTGCTACATAAGGGAGGCATTTGTAGAATGTGTCTGGAAATGCAGGTGGTATGTTTACCTAATAGACAGTCAAAAAGTAAAAAATCATAAAGCATAATGACAGAAAAACATTTCATAGCATTTCATGAAATGTTGATATGCCGCTCGATGGGGTGGACATCTATTTTAAAGTTCACTGAGGGTAGGACATTTCTGGGACAGGTGATATCACTATTCAACTTCTTTGAAAATATTAATAATGATATTAAAATCAGTTTAGCGTCAACACAAATTGGATCAAATCAAACTGATATTTGCTAGAAATGTACATTGAAACTCTTCAGATTTTTAATTGTCAGTCTGTTAAAGAATAAAGATAGATCACTACTAAGCTTGACACGTACAATGGCATTTTTTGGACTATCCCTGTAATATAAGAGTCATCTTCTGTGTGGAGGAGAGTATTGCTATAGGTGTCACTGCCTTCATAGTGATGCCATATTTCTCTGATAAATGGAGATGTGTATTAATGTCAGGTGAAATAAATCTCAGTCACTAATGTAATATGTCTGCCAAATGTTGGTGTATTTGAGGCACGATATCTTATACAGGCTGCCTGTAATTGGTGTATCTAAACTAAATTACTAACTAAGAAGCACTAAGGAGTGACTGAACGGATAAGTGGGATAAAATTAAATTCACCACTTTCAATGAAGCAGCCCTTCATTGAAAGCATTTATGCGCTTTACATATACACCCCTTTTTTGGGGGGGGGGGGCATCAAGAGGGGCCTTAGGCCCATAGGCATTCTCGGTTTTGCATTTCCTAATTTGTGATTTCCTATATGTAAAAAGCTAATTTGGAAATGCAAAACCATTCCTACCTATAATCCTTTATGCCCCTACAAAACAATGGTTTAGCATTTCACAATTAGCAAATTCCTAATAGTGATTCCTACTCTGTGGGAATTGCTTTTAGAAAATCTCTATTTTTGTACATTTCATTTTCTAAATAGAGATTTAGGATTCACAATTTAGGAAATGCAACCTGGAAGTTTCATACATCTGACCCAAGATGAGTAAATAAGTACTGAGGCACTAGGTAAGATAACAAGTGAGGGCCTAGATATTGGATTAAAAGGGTGTTCAGAAAATATATGCGAGTCAAGTAACAAAGGCATCTAGAAGTTGTAAGTGTGAATAAGTAGTGGGTATTGTTATTTTGATATTTTAGACTGCCAGGTGATTTTGGTGTTGATGAGAGAATGATAAACTTATACTGTGTAGATAATTGAAAGTAAATGAGAGCCAGTGTCATTTGGCTGTAATTGTCTAGAGGGCTCTGATATGGTAAATGCATTAATGATAGTCAGTAATTTAGAAAGAGAGTGTAACAGAGGTTCTCTGAAGATAATAAAAGTTTTTAAATGATTTTTCCCAAACTCTATATGCAATACAGGTAGGTGTGACAGTGCATTTGTATGCATGAGTGCATGTAACTAAATAGATTGTGAACAAGTAGAATCTTGAAAGAATATGCCAGAGTACATAGCCCTCCAATTTTGTGAATGCTAAGAAAAGGAAATTATTAAGGCAGGTCACTGCTGAGTAATCATTTATAATGTCAAAGAGGGTATTAAAATAAACGGGAGCAAAATTTAAGCACAAAAGCAGAGTTAAATTTACAACATGCATGAGAGACAAACATGTACCTTTTTTGTCATAAAATTCTTCAAACTGAACAGAAACAACTTCTTCCTCATGGAACTCTTCATAAATGTTCTCCTGATAAGTTACTTCTTCTTCTTCATAGATGTGTTCTACCTCTTCCTCAATTTCCACTTTTTCTTCATAGAGTTCTGTTTCTTCTTGAATGTCTTCTATGATCTTCTTTTGCTCTTGTATTTGTTTTATTTCTTCATAAACATATTCTTCCTCTTCTTCAATTTCAGGTGTTTCTGCATAGACTTCTTCTTTGTAAGTGGTTGTTTCATCTTCATAAATGTTTTCTTCTGAGATCTGCTCTTGTTCCTCCGGTGCATACATATGTTCTTCCTCATGAATTTCTTCATATATTTGCTCTTTTTCTTTTTCTTCTTCTTTTTCTTCTTCGTCTTCTTCTTCTTCTTCTCCTTCTTCTTCTTCTTCTTCTTCTACTACTTCTTCTTCTTCGAAGATTTGCTCTCTTTCCTCATAAAATGTCTCTTGATGAATCTCTTGCCTTTCCTGTCTTTCTCCATAAACTTGCTCCTCAATGACTTTTACTCCATAGACTTGTTCTTCATAATACTTCTCACTTCTGTCATAAACCTCTTCTATCTGAATGTCATCCTCTTTTTTGTAAGTGCCTCTTTCTCTTTTCAGAGATATTGCTTTTACTTCTTCAACTTGTCTGGGAATAGCAGGAACTTTAAAAACATATATTCATGTTAAAACATGAGCTGACATAATCAAACCAACATAATAAAAACACATAGGATCACACATATGCAACATAATTATTGCATATAAAATGAATATGAAGTGTTTGGCCTAATCTTGCCATCATCAGATCACTGCGCCAGGTGTACAAGTGATACATTGCAAGATCATCTTTTAAATACATTGGTTTGACTGCATGATGTGAAAAGTAGGTGATTCAATAAAGTATTTGTTTAATGATCGATGTATATTAATACTCAGTATCATCTAATGTAATTTTGGTATATTGATATACATTTGGTTTCATTGCCAACTTTTTATTAAAATATTTAGTCACTGCTAAGGAAAATTAAAGGGCTTTTGTAGTCTACATTCACAGGTCAGGAATACATCTAACGAGTGAATTACCTTCATACCATGCCTGCTTCACAATTTTAAAAGTATACAATATATTCTACTCACTGCCACTTTTATTTAGTTAAATTTACACATTTTGCCTTTTGCTACTTCACATTTCGACTTTGTTCGAGGACTTTGACATCAATGTGGGCTAAGTAGGCCACAAATGAAAAATTGTTCAGTTACTGGATGGACAGCTGAGATGCACCAACTTCCTAAGTATACCTTTCCTCCAGTATTACATGACTTTGCTGTCTGCTGTGACTAATGTGGCACTACAGAATCTCATTGAATGAATCAATGAACTTTGGAGTTTTGCATCTTTAAAATTGCTGCTGACTAAATCAATGAGGGGGAGATTTACTAATATTTTACGCCGTGTTTGATTTACAAAAGTGATACAAATCAAAGTGATGCAAGTCGTTGCAAAATCTTTTTTTTTCAATTTACTTTCCAGCGCTAAACTTGTTTAGCGCTGGAAATAAAGTGTTACTCAAAGCAGCCCAGAGTGCTACTGTGCATTACTTAGCCCCAAGGGGGCATTCCATGGTTGGAGAATGGGCGTGTCCATGTTACCAACCAAAGTTTCTCATGCTAAATCCTATTTATTGAATAAAGAAGACAGGTTTTAGCATCCGAAAACTGCCCCCGTTTGAAGTAGGCGCAAGAAAGGAGAAATGCTTGCATTTTTCCTTCCTTTTCTGACTTTGTACGTGTGCTGCATTTTACAGCACACATACAAAGAGGGAAAAGGGCTAAAGTTAGTCTAAGCATGGTATTTTGTACTGGGAGAGTATCCTTCCAGTAAAAAACCTATGCTAGTCTCATGGAGACACTCTAGGACCATGGCGCAAAGGTGTCCCTGTGGTGCAAGGCAGCTGATTTCAGTGCTAGGGAAAGAGAAGGAGAGTGCCAAATTTCAGTAAATTTGGCGCTCTCCTGCTCTCTCCTTTTCATACAGTGCAGCATTTGTGACTGCTACACTGAGCTGCATGAATACATTGTAAATCTGCCCCTGAATGTTAATTTACCTCTCTTAAGGAATCTGACTAAGCAACTATCTAATTTTTAAGTAATGTTGTTCCAAATCCTGTTTCACAGTCACCTCATATATTTGGCTCTCCTCTTTGATACTGACAAGATATGGAAGAATATGGTTCTACAAAGTTTATTTTTGTTTTGTTTTCTAATAGGACATCTTCCTTTTTCTTTTACCAAGTCACTAATAGCCACAACAATGAGAAATATTAGCAAATGCACTTCAGGCATGTCAGCGTTTTTTATTTGCTTTTAAAGTGTTTAGCGAACAGCATTTAGCAGTTATCCTCAATCAATGGATCTTACACTGCAAAGCATGAGGATTAATACACATGAATAATGGATTAGAAATTAACACAGCAAACAAAGACACAACAAACAGATTTAAGATCATATTAGGGTTGCTGTTTTTCTCTCTAGGAAAGTTATACCTGCAGCTGGTGGAGGAGTCTCATGTTTAAGAAGAGATACTGATACTTTTTCCTTTATGACAGACTTCTTGGGCACTCCAGGCACTTTAAAGATATTAATATAAAGAACTGTAAACACACATTTACTGTGACGTGTAACACATAAGTTAGTGTAAAAGACAACTGTAACTGAAGGTGCAACTCATCAAAAACAAACTGCTAAGACTACAACATTGAAGTAAACCCACCAAGAATACAGAAGATTGTTAAACCTATGCAGCCAAGGTACCTTTTTCTGGCGGAGTTTCTACTTTTTTGGGCACTGCAATTGGTACTTTTTCTTCTGAAATTAGTTTCTTTTGGGGTTCAGGTACTTTAAAAATAATACAAATGAAATCTTAAAACCACAGTTTTCATTAAAACTAGCATATGTTTTAAAGACATACACAAATAAAAAATAAAATAAAATTGCCATTGAAGAAGTTCACACACCACACGTGGCCATTAACACAACAGAAGAGCACAAAACTAATTTCACAAACAGGTATGCATTTAAACCAGGATACCTTTAGATGGAAGAACTTCTGTTTTTTTGGAAACAAGAATTGAAACTTTTTCTTCTGCTGTCAATATTTTATCTTGAGGAACAGGCTTCTTGCGGACCACTGGCACTTTAAAGATATTAATAATAAGACTCTTAAACTCCATTGCCAAATACGGAAGAACACGCAAGACTGGCAGACAAGACTTAAACATAGAGTGCTATTGGACAGAAACCCATATACTTCAACATAACATATTTAACATTTATAGACATTATCAGGAACACATCACTCACAGATTACTGTAAATGTAATACCATGGACCTTTCTCTTCACATGATTGAAGTTAAATCACTATGCATCTTACCAAATGAATTTTTTCTTTTGAGTAAATCCTGCTTTGTTATGAATTATTGTACCCAAATCATTACATTTATCATTGAAGACTAATTAGACCAATATTTAATTGAAAAGACTATCACAAAAGGCCACAATATTACACAGAACATGCAGAAGAGAAACATGTAACACAAAGCACAAAATACCTTTCGCTGGTGGCGCTTCCACTTTTTTGGGAATTGCAACAGGTATCTTCTCTTCATCAACTGGCTTCTTAGCCACTACAGGCACATTAAATAGTAATAGTTGCTTTAAGTATTTTTAAACAAAAAAACAAACAGAAATACAACACAGAAAACACCAAAATACCATCAACATGAACAAAACAGAGACATGCAATAATCTTCAGAATTTGTTTCTAAATATCAGTAAATTCTGTAGAGGTTACTGTTCAAAAATGTACTGCATGGTATACCTTTAGGAGCAAGGACCTCTTCTTTTTTAGGCACAGCAATTGGCAACTTTTCTTCTGTGACTTCTCTTTTAGGAACCTCAGGCACTTTAAGAAATTGCAAGTGCATGATTGTGAGAAGCTCACTTAAGATTTTTCAGCATATTAATCAAGAAACAAAAGCAAATGGGGCACTATGACACTCACTGTTACACAATGACAGAGATTAACCAAATACTGTGCACACAATGCCATTAATAAACTCACAATAGCACAGAGACTGTTTTTGGAAATACTGCTACAAACACATATAATTCCCTTTACTTTTACCTTTTGCAGGTAAAACCTCCCTCTTTTGGGGAGTGGACACAGGCATTTCTTCTTCAGGGAGAGGCCTCTTGGGTTCCTCAGCTATTTCAAAGATATTAGAAAATGTTAAATATGCACTGATAACTGTGCCCCAGACTTACCATATTAATACAGCACAGTAAACAAAATGGCTGCAGTGCATTGTGTGAGAAGAGAGACAGACAGTAGCGGTCGGCAGTAGGTGTTTCTGTAGGGCGGTGACGTGGGCAGGGGAGGGGCAGGGTGGGGGGTAGTAATGTATGGATTACGGAGTTTTACAGGTAAGTAAACATTTAAATAAATAAAATGAATTTCGTTGCGCACACTGCATCACCAAATGTGATGCAGTGCACGCAACAAAATTCGTTTTATTTATTTAAATGTTTACTTACCTGTAAAACTCCGTAATCCATACATTACTACCCCCCACCCTGCCCCTCCCCCTGCCCACATCACCGCCCTACAGAAACACCTACTGCCGACCGCTACTGGAGACAGAGAACAGTAGCATATCTAGAGATGTGGCACTATCCTGCTCCCTCCCCTAGCTGGTGAACACTTGGGCTTCCAAGTGCTATGTACACACATTTGTGCCTCACTGCATAGGGGTCTACATGTGTCCAGCATGATTTCAGTCCTGGAAGGGCCCCCTTCCAGCAGAAAATACTATGCCTAGACAAACTTTAAATCTTTTTCTGATTCAGATGTATGCTGTACAGTGCAGCACACATGCAAAGGGGGAAACATTAGGCGAAATAAAAACATTTCTTATTTTTAATGCCTTATGTCAAGTAGACCTATTTTTTGGTACAAAACTATGTCTACTAGTGCTGGTCGATAGGGTTTTGCACAGGTTTGCATGTTATTAAGGGCCTGCATGTATGAAACAAATACCGCAGGTATACATAATACCTGCTGCAAAGTACCTTAACTTTAGACTTAAACATCTTCAATATTCATTACATGACAAATTTTCAGATAAAATCCTGTACAAGTGTAAACTTTACAGTGTATCACGGAAAATGATTATGGAAAAACAACAGTTCTTGGTTATGAAGGGCTGCATGAGTAGGATATGACAAGGATTGTTGGGGTCAAGCCACGTCCAAAGAACCAGAGAGATTCCACAGATTAGGTTTCAGTGGAGAGGTAGTTGCAGAGTTTGGATAAATAACACTAATAGATTAATAAAACATAAAGGTAATAGCCAAGGAGGATGGGTGAGATAAAGGTGCTCATTTCAAAATAGAGCAATAAATATTTATTAGGCATATTATTCTATGTTATTTGCATAATACTCTAGCGGGTTCATAGAACATATGTTGCTACATATCAGAGTCAACTAATTCTAGGCTGCAGAGACCAGACTTTTTATAATGCACTTGATAATAATGTACAGCTTAAATTGTAATAGTTATGTGGAATACATACACAGACACACGGAGACAAAATGATTCACAAAATGTTGGGAAAGTTAAGTTTGTAACATTGATCCTGTGATTCTAGGTTCAGAATTTAGAGGAAAAACACTGTTCTTTTTTATTGGCTTATTGAAGAGCAGACAAGTTCCACAGGAAAGCACACACATACTCATGTACACATTAAACATAAAAAAGGCAAACAAGGGTTTCAGTTTTAAGAAGGAATACCTTTAGGAAGAGGAACTTCTGCCTTTTTAGGTACTGCAACTGGTAATTTCTCTTCAGGAATGGGCCTTCTTGCCACCTCAGGAACTTTAAAGATATTACGTTATCTTAAAGGGTGCTACTATGTACAAAGATAGTCATGATGTGTTTTTGGTTAAGAGCCCTGAAGGCCCCCCAAAAACTAAGAAATAGCACACAGTGCATGGTCACAGAGAGAAATATCGTTTTCTAAACTTAAGAACTGTTTATTAAGATGCACATAAATTGGCAAGTAAAGGGAGCTTAAGCACAATATTGCTACCAAAAAACACAACGGACAAAAACATAACTAACAGTGTTTAAAAAGATAAATGACACAAGAGCAAATATATAAAGGAGGCAAAACTAAAAACACGAAACTGACATTGAATACTATTGCATCAAAGCATAAGTAAATATATCAAAAAGATAGTTGAAGCAAGAGCAAACCGAAGCAAGCTCAAAAGTAAGAAAACACTTCTTTTTATGAAGAACAGGTGTACCTCTAGCTGAAGGGGCTTTATCTTCCTTCTTTGCCACGGAAGTTGGTATTTTGTCTTCTGGGATGATTCTCTTCGTAACCACAGGCACTTCAGAAATAGGAATTACATGAATACTGGAGTGAGGTGTTTTTAGTAATGGAATAGTCTGAAATCATTTTAATAATTGCTACAAAACTAATGCTGCACCTAAACTATTAGCTCCTCTTTCAAGTGCATGAAAAGTGCATGCCATGTCAATATTGATGCTAGAAGCCATGAAAAACAGTAGCGTAGCATTACAAATTAATATAACAAATTGTTACTGATTTACATGACTTTATGTACCTTTGGCTGGTGGGACCTCCTCTATTTTAGGAATGACACTTGGCACTCTCTCTTCTGGCACTTTTTTCTTAGAGACCTCAGGCACTTTAAAAATATTGTTTCATTTTAGTGAAGACGAAGAAATCGTAGGAAACAACACAAGCATAACTCACATAAAAAACATATCTTCTGAGACATACATTGACAGTGTGGACCAACTAAGTTTTTGCTTTTGTTAACAAAAGGGTTCTTATACCTTTAGCTGGTGGTGTCACCTCCTTTTTAGGAGCAGCAACAGGAACCTTTTCCTCTGGAGCAAATGTTCTTGGAATTTCAGGCACTTTAAATGCATTAAATATGTTTGTTGTAATATTTGGTAACATATCAGGCAATTTTGTTTCTAGATATATAAGTATGATTGGTCTTGTGACAAACATGTATTTTAAGGAGAGTAGCAGCATAGCAAAAAAAGGCATCACTTTAAAAGATTTGTTTGATTTAAAACAAATTACAGTCTTCCCAAGCACACATTACTATACATTAGTGCACATGTAACATGTAGAAGCAATTTAGACATACCTCACTTTATACAACAAAACATATAAATATTTATATCATGTGAATTGTAATCATATATGATTTACATAAGCAAGACACAAGTTTTAGCACATAGAAATGTCAATGTACCTTTTTCATATGGTACCTCCTCCTTTTTAGGAATAGCAACTGGGACTTTTTCTTCAGGGACAGACCTCTTATGCACCTCTGGAACTTCAAAGATATTAATGTTAAGAATGGTATGGTAAGTGACAAACATCTACAAAGGGATATGCAAATTTAAGATACACACGGTACAATAAGAACATGTAGTGTGACAAGAGTTGTAGACGTAAAATGGCAAACACAAAAGTGCACAAGTAGATACACCTGTCCTGTTTGTCTGCAACTAGAGAAGGCTGACCCCGTCTGTCACATTTTAAGTCTCTCTCTCCATGTATCACATATCCACAAAACCACACATACACAAGCATACACATCATACCATACCTATATTCACAAGGACTGTTCATTTTAGTGGAGTGTGTATTTACTATTCTAACTCCAAGTGCTCCTTGAAAATGGGGTAGGTTATAAGGTGAACTGAAGCAAATATAACTGTGCTTTTATTTTTTATTTTTTACACACTTGCTTCAAAGTACTTAAAAGCACTATGGGAATGGTCCCCTTGGGTCATGGGTCATACAGAGATGGATGGTGTTTGTCTGCTTGTGTCAGAGATTACCAATACAGTGATGACTGGTTAGTCCCCACAGTGTGGGTTAAAAATGCCCATATGTGTGTGTGTATCACACATACATACACACGCACATGCATACCCACACACCCCCACACACACATTGCACCAATTACAAAAATAAAGGGATGATTTGAGGGTCAAGAGTACAAAATAGTCCTGCCACAAATACTGCATCTGTTTTTCTGCACATTATAGTATGTCTCTACCTGTTGCTATTTCATACTACAAATTCCACCTGAGCTCCCAACTACGTTTCATTACTGTTAACACATATTACAACTGATATCAACTAATAACAACTTTCTGGGTTGCAGAAACCAAGGCTATTTAGTCTTGTTTTCTCATGCCTCTTTCATCCAGCAATATAATCTACCTGCTTCTGTATTGCCTCTCTTGGATTCCTTTTAATCCCTGTCTTCTCCCTTTGCTACTGTTTGTTTTTCTCTTCCTCCCTGTAACTGTTTGCTGCTTTTCTCTCTCTTGTTCTGGGTCAAAATCTAAAAACAAAAAATAAAGTGCAGTCCCCAAATAACAGTGCCCCACTTGCAACCACCTCAAATTAAGCACTGATGCCTTCCCTTTCCACCACTCACTTCCTGCCCTGTTAAACCTTGAAATGTCACTAACACCAAATATCATTGATGCTTCTGCTTGTGGTTTAAATGAATGGATAAATACATACATGAATGTGCATTGTTGCAAAGCACATATCAAGACATTAAATAATAACAGACACATTTGCTGTTATTTGACTTTAGCAAGCTGATAGCTCTTTCTAAGTGTTTCACCTTTAGCTGCTAAATGTTTACAGTTTTAAGTATATTTTCTCTGTGGTAGATTTCATGAGAACTTCAAAACAAAAGATTATTGCCTTCTAGAGCCACTAATAAGACAAAAAATTGTGCCAAATTGCTGCTATCATGAGGACAATCTACTTGGGAGCCCCATATGTCCCTTGCGCCCATCACACCTTCACCAAAGGGTTCTTACTGATCAGTGAAGAACTAACACCCATCCTCAATGCTTCCATTAACACAGCCACATTTTCCAGACACTAGGAAGCATGCCACTGGCATGAACCTGCCAGCAAAGGTCTTAGAGAAACTAATGACCTAATGCCTCATCAATCACATCAGAAACCATCAGCTCCTCAATGCCAAACAGTCCAGATTGAGAGTCAACCACAGTATAGAAACAGCGCTCAAACAACATAAGCATGATACTTGACAGAGGAGACATGGCATTCCTCATTCTCCTGGACCTCTCTGTAGGATTTAATATGGCCTCACACCCCAAACTCATCAGGCGCTTGCACAAGATTAGCATAGAAGAACCGACTTCCGCTTGATCTGCTCCTTCTAAACTGATAGAACACAAGCTGTCAGTCTGGCATCTTACCCTTTGGAAGCCAGTAAACATCTGCAGAGTGCCTCAAGGTTCATCGCTCAGCCCCAACTTCGTCAACTCATACTTGATCCCTCTTCTCTCCTATGTGGATGACACAGAACTCATACTCTCCCTCTTGGACAAGACCTCCAACAAAAGAAACAAGTTCACCGCCTGCACCAACAGTAGTGATCTTTGACAAGACTCCATCCATGGGACTCCATCTGGTGGCCAGCCGAACACGGACATACACCCACACCCCGCACTCATGCCAGGAACCTTGTGCTGATCATCTACAGCAAACTGGACATGACCACACAAGTAAACGCCATCAGTGCATCCTACTGCTTCACCATGCAGATATTGAGGAAGATCTTCAAATGACTGTGAAGCAACAATAGAAAAACTGTCACCCAGGCCCTAGTCTCCAGCCAGTGGATTATGGATACACCATGCACCCAGGGATCACCAAGCAACACACTAGAAGACTACAAACCATCCAGAACAGCCTGACTCATCAACAGTCTCCCACACAGAACTCACATCACACCACACCTCATGGAGCTCCACTGACTCCTGATACACAAATGCACATATTTCTAATTCCTCTGAAACACATTAAATGTACGACACAACTAAGGCATCACCTGACAGATTAGTTGCATCTCCTTTCCAACAACCAGCCTGACACCTCTGTTCCACACGACTCTGGCTCGCACACATCTCAGGCATACACAGATTCACATCAGGAGGATGGGAGTTCTCTTAATTATTCTAAAAGTGTGGAATGGCTTCTACGTATGTAAATTAACACTCCCAGGCATAGACTTAAACGGTAACACAATAGAGTGCTGTTAAATAAATATCCAGTTTGGAGTCTTTTGACACAGCTAAAATACAGCTAGAAAAATAGAGAAGAGTGTGTACCCTGCACGTGAATCTATCTCTAGAAATTGGATGGTAAATGTCCTGATGAAGACATAATTTTATGTTGAAACGCGTCGACCGGATACCATCTAACCTCCTTTTAATTTAAAAAAAAAATGTTTTGTGAATCCATATGTATTAGTCTAGGACTCTTTTATGAACTTTGATTATTGCACCAATTGTTATTAATTGTCTTTTTAATTGAATTAAAAATGTATATTTTTTGAAACCCTAGTAGTTTGTTTGTTCACTCTATTGTGTTACCGTTTAAGTCTATGCCTGGGAGTGTTAATTTACATACATTGTTTACCCTGTCCCAGGATACGTATTTGTACCAGGGGGTCCTTGTTGTTAACATAGTGGAATGGCTTCTACTCCACATCAGAGCTTTCTCTTCCCTTCTATCACTTTGCAAAAAGCTAAAGACCTGGCTTTTGAAATACCCCACCTACCATAGACAGGGCTGGGCACAGACCCCTGCTCAGTTTGAGGATATACAGGGTACTTAGAAAAGAAGCTGAAGCTCTGGCTTTTCTATTAACCAATCTACCATGGGCAGGGCTAGGCAGACACATCTTCTCAGCACCAGGATACCCTTGCAAGTAATAGTGGACTTTACAAATACACATAACAAATATACAAACAAGTACAACACTAATATGACCACTTGTTAACATATTTGCACAAAAGAGATTGTTATTTTGCGACATCAGACTAAACCCTCACAATGTGCATGGTAAGTGCAACTCTTTTAAGTGGTGAAAAGCATGCTTTCTTTTCAAAGCAGCATTCCATTCTTTCCTTTTAAAAATTGTGTAAACAGTTTGAACATATTCTGAAATATTTTGAAAGATAGTGTAATAAGGATTGTTACACATGCATAGCATTGACAACAAACACACCCAAATACAACATAAAGAAGTAGGAGTGCAAGAATTGGCAGGATATCTATTATTTGTATTCCAAGAGAAGCAGTACCTTTAGAAGGTGGTACTTCAACTTTCTGAGGAGCAGCAACTGGTAATTTCTCTTCTGGAACAGCCCTCTTTGGTACTCCAGACACTTTAAAGATAGTATGCAATTTTAAGACATTTCTACACTTTGTCTAAAACATTTAAACACTAAATAGAACCAGAACGTTTTCTTGATAAAGATCATATTTGAGAAAGATATGTAAGTGATCTAAGATAAATGTGTGACAAAAGTATTTAAAAAACTAAAACAATTTCAAAGAAATAGAACAGCAAAACAGAATACAACAGATTTCTAATGCCAAAGGTGAAAAAGTACCTGAAAGTAGGGCACAGGTTGATTGAGTTTCTATTAAGGGGCAACAAATAAACTAAGGGGGCTCATGACAGAGAAAACATGAATGACAAGGAAATTGTCAAGAACAACAAAAACACATAAGCGTTTTAAGGACAAGCATGGACAACACTAATATGATCACTTTTTAACATATTTGCACTTAAACAAAAGAGATTGTTATTTTGCGACATCAGACTAAACCCTCACAATGTGCATGGTAAGTGCAACTCTTTTAAGTGGTGAAAAGCATGCTTTCTTTTCAAAGCAGCATTCCATTCTTTCCTTTTAAAAATTGTGTTAACAGTTTGAACATTTTCTGAAATATTTTGAAAGATAGTGTAATAAGGCATGTTACACATGCATAGCATTGACAACAAACACACCCAAATACAACATAAACAAGTAGGAGTGCAAGAATTGGCAGGATATCTATTATTTGTATTCCAAGAGAAGCAGTACCTTTAGAAGGTGGTACTTCAACTTTCTGAGGAGCAGCAACTGGTAATTTCTCTTCTGGAACAGCCCTCTTTGGTACTCCAGACACTTTAAAGATAGTATGCAATTTTAAGACATTTCTACACTTTGTCTAAAACATTTAAACACTAAATAGAACCAGAACTTTTTCTTGATCAAGGTCATATTTGAGAAAGATATGTAAGTGATGTGAGATAAATAATGTGTGGAAAAAGTATTTAAACACTAAAACAATTTCAAAGAAATAGAACGGCAAATTAGAATACAACAGACATCTAATGCCAAAGGTTAAAAAGTACCTGAAAGTAGGGCACAGGTTGATTGAGTTTCTATTAAGGGGCAACAAATAAACTAAGGGGGCTCATGACACAGAGAAAACATGAATGACAAGGAAATTGTCAAGAACAACAAAAACACATAAGCGTTTTAAGGACAAGCATGGACAACACTAATATGCCCACTTTTTAACATATTTGCACTTAAACAAAAGAGATTGTTATTTTGCGACATCAGACTAAAACCTCACAATGTGCATGGTAAGTGCAACTCTTTTAAGTGGTGAAAAGCATGCTTTCTTTTCAAAGCAGCATTCCATTCTTTCCTTTTAAAAATTGTGTAAACAGTTTGAACATTTTCTGAAATATTTTGAAAGATAGTGTAATAAGGCATGTTACACGTGCATAGCATTGACAACAAACACACCCAAATACAACATAAACAAGTAGGAGTGCAAGAATTGGCAGGATATCTATAATTTGTATTCCAAAAGAAGCAGTACCTTTAGAAGGTGGTACTTCAACTTTCTGAGGAGCAGCAACTGGTAATTTCTCTTCTGGAACAGCCCTCTTTGGTACTCCAGACACTTTAAAGATAGTATGCAATTTTAAGACATTTCTACACTTTGTCTAAAACATTTAAACACTAAATAGAACCAGCACTTTTTCTTGATAAAGGTCATATTTGAGAAAGATATGTAAGTGATGTGAGATAAATAATGTGTGACAAAAGTATTTAAAAACTAAAACAATTTCAAAGAAATAGAACGGCAAAACAGAATACAACAGACATCTAATGCCAAAGGTGAAAAAGTACCTGAAAGTAGGGCACAGGTTGATTGAGTTTCTATTAAGGGGCAACAAATAAACTAAGGGGGCTCATGACACAGAGAAAACATGAATGACAAGCAAATTGTCAAGAACAACAAAAACACATGAGCGTCTTAAAGACAAGCATGAAAGAGGTAAACAGAAACTGGATGTACCTTTGGCTGGAAGGGCCTCTTCCTTCTTAGTCACCGGTCTTTTTTCTTCTGGTGCTATTTTTTCCGGCACTAAAGAAATTTATTTCAAGAATACTATATTGTAAAAATCATAACTGGATTTGTTTAGGTATGTCCAACAGCACTACAATTCAGTTTGCATAAATGAGGTTGTGATGGTCAATGGAATTTGTCATAGAATATATTTGCAACTTTAGGCATGGGGAAATAAGTAATGTGTCGAACCTCTTTTGGGCCAAGTGGGGAACCTGGGGTTAGAATCAGGGTCTGCAGGAATAACGGTCAACAACTTAATTATTAGATCACATCTCTTTGCTCATTTAGGTGCATCTTTATAGCACATTAGTCATTTGTTGAGGCAATGATATAAACTAATTTAGTAAATGTAACATTAATGGGCCCCTATATACCTACGTGATATTTAGCTTCTCTGTGGTGAATATGCCTTGGGGATTTAAGCCAGAGCCTGCACTTGTAAAACACCTCATTTCTATCTGTGTATGTCTACTCCTCATTTCAGATGTCACTGGGGTTGATGTTTAATTTCTGTACAATTTTAAAAGCATATCTTCAACAATATTTGTTAAGGTGTTCCTGCCCTTTGTAAAACTACACAGACAATTCCAGCTTGCTGTATGTATGTATATGCATTTCTATAGTGCAAAGCTAAGAAACAGAAGGTGAAGCGCTGTGGCTCCAGTCTATTATATTTACATACAAATTAAAGTCTGGATTGATACATATTTGGCCTGTGATATCCACAGGTGGAGGAAGATGGGTAAAATGAGGGAGGTGTAAGGTTGGAAACATTAGATGGCTAGAATAAATTTAAAACAAAATTGAGGCCGAGATCAGGGCATCTTCCTCTTGCATGACCAGTAGGTGATGTTTTACAACCTTAACTCAAGCATTTGCGTGGATCGTTTTCCCCTTCCTGGGATAAATGATATGATGTGCATGATGGTCAAAACTAGCTGTTTTAATGTGATTGACCTTTCACAGGTATATCATCATGTTGGCCTCCACCCGGAATCAAGATGTCATACATCATTTATAACCCCTTTCGTGCATAAAGGTATTGCAGGATGCCTTTTGGCCTAGCTTTTGCTGCTGCAGTCTTTCAAAGAATAACAGAACATTTTGGAAATTATTAAAAATGTTCTAGTTTTCCAAGAAGATGTCTTGATATATATCAACTCACAAACCGAACATAACGGTATCTTGAGATTAGTCTTGGCAATTCTAAGGGAAGCAGGCGTAACTCTGAAGCTAGACAAATGTCAAATTGGTGTTGGTTCAGTCGACCACTTTAGCCACACTATTTCCAAAGATGGGATAAAAGCTAAGGTTGACCGATCGAAGCAGTTAGAGAAGCACCCTCACCTTCCAATAAAGATGAACTCAGGTAATTTGTAGGACTTGTTGAATACATGCCTATGTTTATTGCACCACTTAGGGAATTGCTAAAAAAAAGGAGTTCCTTTTCTATGGAATGAACAGTTGTAAGACACATTTCAAACATTAAACAAGCAATCATTTCTGCTCCTACCCTTGGAAATTTTGATGTGAGGTGCAAAACCACCCAGTCCAACAACTGACCCAAGTACCAAAAGGTTAGGGGCCATTCTAACTCAAGTCATGGATAACAATAAACAAGTTGTAGCATTTGCATAACATCCTGTGGGGCCTACTGTTTACTTCGCGTACTGACCATAAACCCCTGAATCCAATTTTTTTCACCAAAGGCATAGAAATAATAATAATAATAATAATAAAAACATTTATTAAGCGCCTGAATACACTAAAACAGTGCGTCCCGTGCTAGGATGCGTTCCAGACTCAGTTAGGAAGTCAAGATCAGACCAGTGAGGGGGGAGGTGACGGGGGAAGAGAAACCCTGATTTCCTGCCCTGGATCTGTGTGTGTGAACTAATCCGCACTCCGATGGTGTGGTCCCGGGGTTTTTCTGACATTGTGGAGCTGAGTAACGTCGTGGACCGATTTGTGGCCTAACCCAGTCTGAAAGCCTGGGTCTCGAGTGCTGGCTTAGCCGGGTCTGAGTTGAACAATAGCGGACTGTTGAGGGCGGCAGGGTCCGGTCTCTGGAAATTTCGGAAATTTTTGGATTGCTTTGCTATCACATGCAGCCTGGTGTTGTGTTGGAGGTGAGGAGACGAGTGACGCACGGTGCGGTGTCGCGGGGGTCCCTGACCAGGAGGCCCGGCACTTGCATCGCCGGCGCACCTGGGTTGGAGTCTCGTCGCGTACTAATGCATACTGACGGCTGGTCCCTCACCGCACAGTCCTGCTCCTGCTGATCTCACCCCGGAGAAGGCGCCTCTCCGTGGGGACCATTATGCCTGAGGAAATGTGGAACCAGGCGGAGCAGGCCCAAAGGGGCCCATCATTGCGGGAGGTGCTGGCGGCCCTAGAGGCACTTCAGGCGACTGTGGCAGCTCAGACCTGCGGCCTGTTGTCGGCGGCAGATGGACTTAAAGGACTGAGACCGGATCCTGTCTCGATGCCCGAGACCCGGCAGCCAGCTTGCCTCTTGATCGACGTCCCAGTGGCGCAATTAGACCCAGTGCTGGAAGCTGTGCCTGCCCCTACAGAAGTGGATCTCCTTGAATGGGCTGTGATCGGTGACTTAACTACCTTTTTGGAATCCCCGGTTTTGCAGCTGTCGGAACATCCAACTGCTGTCCCTATCCTGGAACCTTTTAATTGGTACTGTGCACTGTTTTGGATTGTGTCGAACCCCCTCCCCAGTCGGTATATCAAGATGGCGGATGTGATAAGGCCTGGCTTTGTAGACGGGGAGGGACATCGTCGGTACCAGCTGCTTACTTTGGGATCTACTGTTCTTCTTCCATCTACTGGACTATGCTTCGACCACCTTTATGTATCTTTTGACATTTTGATGTTGGGGCTTTATTCGTCTGAGGGACTCGGCGAATTCGATCGACGGGGCCAAGGCTGAGACTGTTGTTTTGGTTGTTCACTGTGGTCTTATCGATAACGGGACTGCTTCATTAGCTTAACGGAGTCCGGGGCAGGGCTGGTGGTTCCCCCCGGGATGTTTTCTCAGTTTGGACTATTCGGATGTGACAGTTTCGGGGGGACCCCTTTGTTAGGGCGGGGGAGAGGGACCGGGAGCACGTAGAAGTTAGCCCTCCTCCATTTCCCCTCTTTGGGTGGGGTTTAATCTCTTTCTGTCTTTCTCTGGGTCTTATATTTCGGGTCTCAGTTCTTGGGCGACAGGCACGCTGCTGGGGGGTAGGCCATAGTCATCTGCAGGGGTGCAGGGTTGGGGATGGGTGTTTTGTTTTCGTTTTATTTCCATGGTCTTTTTTCTTCTTATCTTTCTTTGCCCTTTTCTTTTCTTCCTTTCCGGGTCAGTGTAGTGGGTTCAATTTTATGGCCATCTCTGCTGTTTCATATGTGCCTCAATTCTCGCGATGTTTCAGTGCTACTGGGCGGGCACTCAGCTGGCGTGAACTGTATTTGTACGCTCGCTTACCATTAATAATATGTTTTAACGCCGCTGACTTACACGAAGATGATTTAACTGTGGACATATGCTATTTCGCCCCCCCCCATTTTTTCGCAACTTGAGATATTGTATGGCACCTGATCCTTCTATCTTATATTATAAAATGGAACCTTTTTATCCTGTTACCAACTTGATATGTTTACAACCAGTATGTATATTGGACGTGGCGAATCTGCTCCCCGGGATGCTGAGTCTGGGTTTTGATTGTTTTATTGTGTTGCAACTGCTTAGCGGCCGGCCCTAGGGGTTGTAGGCCCGTGTTTGTACTTGGTTGAAATGTCAAATAAAGGTTTAAAAAAAAAAAAAAAAAAAAAGAATGGGAGTCAGGGACTGAGGAGGATGATATCCTAACCAGGGTAAGAGACAAGAGTGATTCGGTTTGGATTAGTTTATTGTTCAGTTAATTAAAACTCACAATTGAGACATTGCATTAAAAACCACAGAAAAATCATCCATCTTTTGATTGATGCACCTAATGCATTTGCTACAAGATCTATGTGCCATATTTTAAAGTGCTGAAGCATAGAGATGTAAACATAATCAGTTCTCAAATGAATGGAGACATTACATTAAAACCCACATGAAATTAATCCATCTTTTGATTAGTGCACCATGTACAGCTGCTACAAAGTCAGTATGCCAAGTTTAAAGTGCCAGTGCGTCCAGATGTAAACATAATTAGTACACTTTAGTCAATACATATAGACAAGATTGTTTAAGGGTGGCCTAGCAAACAATATGGTCTACCAGAAGATTTGCCAAGTTTTTGGGGAGTCAGGCAAGAACTAAATATCAAGGGAACTCAAAAGAGAAGACACATTATTACCACCTCGGAAGTTGTGGGATAGAATTTGCTGATTTAGCACATGACGGACACCCAGGAAGGAGTCTAACTAAAAGCATGGCTAGAGTCCATTATTGGTTATCAAGCATGGACATCCTTGTGGAAAACATGGTGAAGAACTGTATAAAATGTGCTTAAAGTGACAAATCTTAAACTGCTTGGAAAATCCCAATGTCCCCGGTAGAAATACCAGGTAAACCATGGGACAAGTTAGCTGTAAACATAATTGGACCCCTTAAATACATGACATGGTATGGGGAGTGCATGATTGTGTTGATTGATTATCATTCTCATTGGATAGTGACCAGGGTATTACACTCCATAACCACCAAAGTAATTCTAGAATTTCTCATGGACACATTTTGTACAAAAGGCATTTCCAACAAATTAATATATGATAATTGGGTAAAATGTAACTCTGAGGAGATGAGGGATTTCCTAAGTAACTTGTCTATAACCCATTTAAACACAGCTCTAGACTGTCCAAGAGCTAATGGTTTGGTAGAGCAAGCCAATAGGATGACTAAAGAGAATTTACAACTAGCCACAATTCCAGGTGCATCCCTGGACAAATTGTTATGTGACATACTATGGTCTCACCATTTGACTCCAAATACTGTCACAGGAATATCTCTGTTCATGTCACCTAAAGGGAGAGTACCTGGAACCAAACTAAAGCCTAATTGTTTTGTGAGTAGGATATCTTATATGGGTCCAAAGTGATGAATTGGGAGAATGGATTAAACTACGTCAAGAAAACTACAGTGCATATTATAACATAAAACAAAGAGCACTTAGGAAGACTTGGAAGATAGGAGACAAGTTAATAGTACAACTCCCAGAATACTGAAACCCAAGGACAGTCGATATTCCGAGCCCAAAAGCATAACACAGGTGCGGAAAAATGGAGCAGTGCTGGATGTAAGATGTGGAGCATGGATAGACTATTGAGGTACACTGCCATATTTATTTATTGATTGACTTGCCAGGTAAACAAGCTAGGACCAGCGACAACGATGAAGTTGATGGTAACATGAAACCAAATAGGAGCAGGATGAAACCGGCATGGTTCAAAGATTATGTCACGAAATAAGGGAACTAAGCAGTGCCTTGCCCTACTGTATGTGATAGCTGGCCACTACATTATGTTTAGTCAATGACTGCACAATCAAATATTGTATACTTATGTTAATCTGTTATGAGCTCTTCCATCAAGTATTGTATCTCATGCTTAATTTATTCCTCTTTTTATAAAGGGGAACATGTGCAGTATTTTAGCTCTCACAATTGTTATTTACATATATGTACCCTTTTGTTTTAAGATTACATGCCAATATACTTATTCTCATTCCCATCCCTCTTGGTATTTCCCTATCCTCGCCTTTCCCTGTTGACCCCATGTTTTATCTATAATGATATGCTCGGGCATCTGCCTTACAATATTGGGGACAGAATGATGGCATTGTTGTGAAGTGACTTGGAGGTGTTAGTTGGCAAATAAACCTTCTCCAACTGTAACCGGTGTTTCTGTCTTTGATTATATCAGAAACTCCAAATGAAAAGATGATACAGACAAATAGTACACAAACATATGTATAAGCAATTGCACACAATGATGAAAACAATATCACAGACAAACAAAATATAGAAAGAATAGGCATTGAAAGAAATGTTGGTGCTAGAATTCTAAGTACCTTTTGTCGGCAGAGCTTCTTCTTTTTTGGGAACAACACGAGGCACTTGTTCTTCAGTGACAAGTTTCCTGGGCGCCTCAGGCACTTTAAAGATATCAAGTGAAAGTTCACAAAAGTTTTGCATTTTTAAATTAGAGTAATAAAACTGCGCCATTCCTATTAGCAACTAGTAAGAATCCCATAGAGAAGCACAGCACAAAGGCTGCTTCATGTACAAACCACAAAAAACTCCAAAACAAATGTAAAACAGACAGGTACATTGAGAAGTAGGGACATGAAATTGGAAGAATTGCTGTATTTAAACTTCGCTTAAAGCTGAAGAGACTGCATTGTTCCAACAAACACAGGCACCAATGATCAAACATTTGAACAGAATGCAAAAAAGAAGGTACCAAGTAAATTAAATAAAGAAAACATAAACAGCTGCCCTGCTGATAACAACATGAAAGATTAACTGAAGAGTTCAAACTTTAGTCTTAAAAGTGCTTTAAACCACAAACGATGAGCAAGATTTACAAAGATTTTATTTTCACTTTAGACAATCTTACAACAAGAAAAAACCTGATGAATTCAGGACAATCTACTCTGACTTAAGACAGGCTTCAGACTAGAAAATTCCATGGTAAATCGGGCTCCTAGCTTCCTGCCACTAAGGGGAGGACATGGCACGCTTTGGTCATTCTTACAAGTGTCATTGTTCCTGACTCATGGCAATTCCTTGGTCTCCTTGCAATATGTTGGGGAGAATCCTTAGGAAAATATGTTCATAGGTAGGGGCAATTAATGCATTTCCTCAATTGACTAGGGCAGAGAATGGAGCACGCTATATGCACCAACTTATGAATCTGGATCAGCAAGTTAGATATCTGAGTATGAGAGAGTGGCAGAATGTAAGGCACACATATCTCCATGTGATTTATATGCTAACTGCACATTCCTATGTATTGGTGGGGGTAGGTCTAAATTTTAGGTTGGCTTGTGGAACTAGTGAGCCAAGTGGTCAGATGGCCATTACGAGTTGAGCAGATGATGAATGGACTTGTTAACTTGTAAAGTGCTCTGATACCTCCGGGTCTAGCCAGCGCTATATAAAACTCAGCAAATAAATAAAATTAATTAATCACATTTTTCTACCTTCTCCCCATAATTAATATTCTTGTTGTGTACAGTTTACGGCTTTGGAATCACTGGGTTACAATAAAACAGTCTGTTCTGTTCTGCTGGATAATCAGCTTCATTGCATAGGTTTACTTGCTTCTACTCATCTCTTTTGAGTCCAATCAGCACGTAGTACCACACTGTTCCTAAGGAGATGGCGGAGATGGTGAACAGATTGCTCCTTCCAGTGCAGTAGAAGTTGAGTTTTGTTGTAACTTGGTAAATGTGGGCCTATTTATTAGTCCTTTGCCACAAAAGGAACAATACTACACTGTTTGCTTGTCTTCATTTTAAGTGCCTTTTTCAAGTCTGTGAGTGAGCTCTCGCTTCAGGGTTTGGAACCCTCAAGCAGCTGATGTCGATGTTTAGTATCCTTTATTCTAGCATTTTAAATATGTTCAAATCATTTCCTAAGTCTGTACTAGAGATCTTGCTGATTGGGCCTCCCAGGGAATAGCCTTGGCACCCATCCCCTGCATTACAGCAGCTGAAAATTGTGTGACAGCTTATGTGCTGTTTGAGGTCAGGTAGCTCTAATTATATTTGTGGCAGAGAAATGGGCAGGCTTTGAGTTTTCTGTTTTGTAAGTGAGAAATAGAACAGTTCTTTCTTGAATCTGTCCAATGTAACACTAGTATGCATTAAAGTATTTTCTATCTAATGATGACATTTATTTCTACTTCCATTGTAGTGTACTAATGTATTTTAATATCCTGAGTCTATTGAACTGTTTATATCTGTATTTGTCAGAGGCACCATATGATTGCATTTGATCATTCTATTGTACTATGATGTTGTTGCTATGCTGTCTTACTATAAGAATATGTATATATTTAAGATTAAGTACTAGACTAAGGCTCAAGTTGTTTGTTGTTTGTTGTTAATATGCCTGTGGTGCCTTTAGGAGCAATCTAAAAGCATGACAATCATAGGGATTTTTAATATATGGCAAACCTAAATAAAATCTCTTTTGGGAAACATGAGTCGTTCTATATATTTTTTTATATTGAAGCAGAAAAGAATATTACAAAAGAACCACATAACTAAAACATTACATACATAAACACTAAAATACGAAATGGTACCATTTAAAAAGCTGATAATAAACAACTTGAAAACCACACAGACTACATGCAACACATTTAAGTAACAAATAAAACATTATACCTTTAAGGAAGGAACATACTCCTTCAGGTATAGCTTTCTTAGCCATTCCTGGCACTTAAAAGATATTACTTAGGTGTACAGCATTAATATTTAGACCTCTTAATTGAACTAATGTTAATTATCAGAAAACAACATCAACAGTCTAAAATATTAACATCTTGACAATAATTTAAATGCACTGTTTTAACATTACAAGCTCAAGGTTCAAAAAGAAACAACATAAATGAACAATAAAATACAAAGAGCAAACAGAGATGCTTCATTCGAAATGGTTTATATGCACGAAAAGCAAAGACAGAAGCTGTGTAAGTCAGAACTGTTTCAAGTGTACCTTTTGCAGGCGTGCCTTCCTCCCTTCTGGAAACCAGCACCTTGTCTTCTGGGGCAGGTTTTTTGGGAACGGCAGTCACTTTAAAGATATCATTACCAGAATTAAATTTTATTATGTGTGATCCTTCAATGAAGGAGGCATGAAGATAGCAATATTTTAAAATAAGTATTCGCACCTCACCAAAGATTATAAGCTGCATGCAATTCGATGTTTAAAATGAGCACTCAAAAACACAAACATAAAACAAAAAAAGAAAGAAGCCATATTTAAGACTATCAAAAACAATCATGGCCTCAAGATATTAGAACAAGCTAGCTGATGGTGCCACTTCCTTTAAAAAAAAAAAAAGTAGGCACATTTTCTTATAGAACAGCTGTCTTTGACACCCATGGCACTTTAAAGACAGCGTATACTTTGGAACAATGAACAACAGGAGTATACACTTAAGAACATCCAATATTGTAAAGCATGCAAGCGTAAACAGGCATGCAAGTGAGAGTGAAATAAAACTCCATACATTTGTCAAAAACATATTTTGAACATGTACATTTAAAAACAACAGGAATCAAAGCACCTTCCAACATAAATAAACTACAAGAATACCTTTTGCTGGAGGAGCCTCCTCTTTTTTAAGGATGTCAACAGAAATTCTCTCTTCCCCAGCAGTTCTCCTGGGCCCACCAGGAACTTAAAAAGATATAAAAAATACCCTTCTTTATATGTTCATGAACTCCAAGACAGTATACAGACAAGAAATTGTATAAAAAGAATAAAATGTGTTAAAGTATACACTTTTCTTTTAAGACCATGTATGGTTTATATTGATTACATTGTTTACAGATATAAAATAAGTATTGTAGATGAAGTAAGGTTTCCCACAAAAATATGTTTGACATTAAGAACTCAATAGGTCTGTTAATGTTGTCCATGAGATAACTTGCAATAGCTGTACAGGAATATTCTTCATGGAGTTTACTAATACTTTTGTTACCCGATGAGTGCAAAAGCAATATCAGTGGCAAATGTATTTAAAAAGTGGCTATAGTTTGTAGATTTCCATCACATTAATTTGAAAGTACAATGGTTTTGGGGATACTTTATTCTTGTGACAGCTTAAAGGTTTTTCTTAACAGTCATACCTTCAGCATATGGAACTTCTGTTGCAGGAACATCAATTTGGGCCCACATTTCTGGTGCAACTCCCCTGGCTGACTCAGACACTTTAGGGAGATTAAGAGGAAATGTTTTAAGGTGAGTTAGTGAGACTGTGGTTTTGTGAAGTGCATGATGATGCATACATAGTTGCACGAATTGGCTATCATCATTGTTGTATAAGATACATTATGTGTTGTTGGTACTAATAAGAAATGCCTGAAGGACTTAGTGCCCACCTAAAAGTCTGCCTCCAATATAAAAAAACAAGGAACACATCTAGAAAGTCTAAGGAGAATCAATCATTGGAATGTCTACAAAAGACTTGTTTAAGACATACCACTGCTGCAGAGTAATGACATTTAAAATACATTTCAATTTTTAAATTGGTGGCTATGAGATGCCACCAATTTATAAATGTGTGCGTGGATTAACAAATACTGAATGAAAACATGAATGCATAAATGTATAAATGTGATCTACTTTGTCCAAACACTATACAAAAAATGACCTTTCTGCACTTCCTGTCTTAGAGAGTGATGACATAATAGTGAGAAGAGAGGTTTGCCACTGTAATGATAGAAAGCTGGATCGTTTGCCATGGTGAGGTCCAGAGGACAAAGGAGAGTGCCATCTATTGTCTGATTCTGTGAAGAAGCAAAGACTGCCTATTTAGGAGTCTCTGCATGTTATGGTAATGAGGTATTGTTTTTGGGCATAGCAGAGACATTGGTCAGGGCATAGGTCTTTTATTCTGCTAGTACCAATATTCCTTACACGATGTTATGGGTAAGGCAACATGTTTGGAAGGTCACCAAGGTATTCATAGGGTGGGTGTGAATGGAATTTCATCAGTGTATAGCAGTTTACATCACATGTGGTTTTCCGATTATGGATATGAGAAAATTGCTATTTTGGCAGACCAACATTGGGGGTTGATGGCTGGCCCAGTTACTACTGATTGGTCTTCTGGTGTAGATGACATTGGGACTGTGTGTGAAAAAAGGCACTAACACATAATTTTAAATGAGCTGCCATGTTGTGGCCATGTCACGAGTTAACCCTAGGCTTTAAACTTTAGATTTGTAGAATGAATGCTTACACCCACTGACAGAAACAACATGACTGGAAAGACACAGGTAAATTTCAGAAAGAACAAAGAGCACACACAAACATTTGTATGATTTTAGTGACTATTTGTGACTGGATTCATGTCTTTGTGAGACAGGTAACCCATTGTAGGAAAGCCAGTCAGGTTCAGATCATGTCAAATAAATGATCAGGGCTCCCAATTTATTTGTATTGGGCAGTCATAATTTCTTGCTGTCCACCGGAAAACAAAAATAGCTGACATGGGCATCCCATAGTGGATGCTTTATCAGACATGTTCTCTTCTGTTGGAAAGAGGGAGTGCTATTGACCACTTTTCTGCTTGTATTTATCCACTGTTTCCTCTTTTGCTTTTAGTTGAACTGCAGAAGAATGTCTCTTTGGGTATTCCTTTATTGGCTTCCAAATAGGTCAGAAAAGAACAATGGACAGGAAAAATCTTTTTTTCTCACTAAGCATTGACAGCATGACACTTCAACACCAAAGAAGCAAGTCACTCAGTAGAGTGTTTTCAACAGACATTGTGGACCTGTATTTAAGGTTCAGTTATTGAATGCAATGGGGAGTTAAACAAAAGGTTTACATTACCAGACAAATGTGCATGGATGATGAACCAGCTTTCGATCAGCATAATTCTCTAGTTCAAGATCTTCCATTGAGGCTATTAGGAAATCAGATGTTTTCCAATGTTTTGAGCACATCTGTTAAAGTAGTAATCATCCGGCTAACTAGATTAACTACTTGCATATTTATTTTGATATTTTGATAGTTCGTCATGCTCTCTTTTGCTGGAGCAATAGTTTCATTTTATAATATAGGAAAATGTGGTTAATTTGCGCTTTGACCATTACAGTGTAAAGCAGCAGCAGTAGATGGATTAATGTTTACCTGCTTTCTTCACCCTATCGGAGGGATCTTAAATTACCTCAAGGCAGTAGAGATCATTCTGGTGCCATGATTTCCCAAAACATTATTGGGTGAGATTCTGAGTTTCAAGGTGTCTGTATGACCCCCTTACCTTCACACTGAGGTGTTGGCCCTCACTTTGGAAATTTGAATATGTTTTGTTCATGACAGAAGAATAACAAGAGTCACCAACCATGTATGGAGCAGTACAGTTGACATGAAATCAATAAGATAGTTGACTCTTAAGGAGATGGAGAGCTTCTGTCACAACGCCTTGAGTGATGTCTCTGTTGTATTTTATGCAGTGCTAACATGTGTGGATGCAATTTGCTTCATGGTTTAGGCCACATTGTAGGGCTACCTTACGATATATGTGTGTATATATATATATATGTGTGTATATATGAACAAAGCTGTGGGAGGGCTGAAATGCGTTGGTCTGAGTGCTTAATCTTCATTAAACCAATCTAAAAATCCAAATCTTGAGTGCTGCGTCCTTTGTGATAAAATTGACTAAATTGGGCCATGGTCTGGCCTCAATGCAGAGCACCCGTTATCGAGCGCGCAGGATCAAAGGATCACATTGTTGACAATATATATATATGTAGACATATATTAATATATATAAAGAGAGACATAGATACAGATATATATATATATATGTAGACATATATTAATATATATAAAGAGAGACATAGATACAGATATATGAAGATATGTATATGTATATATATATACATATATATACATACATATATATATATATATGTGTGTCTGTGTATACACACATACAAACACACACAGGAACACACTGAAAACATTTACATTTTTACATTGTCGTACAATAAAATATGTTTTAGTAATTGTATTCCTACCTCTAGCAGTTGTGACCTCTTTTCTGCCAACTGAAATAGCCACCTTTTCTTCTGACACACCCCACTGTCCGACATCTTGTACTTTAAAAATAGTATAAATATTTTGAATGCTCATTCATGTCATTATGAATGCTTGAAACTATAATTAAAGATGGCCTTCAAACACAATCACTACTGTAATAATTGAAAAGGTACCCAATAACCTGCCCCTAGAAAATGTGCAAAGTAGGCAAAAACCACCTCAATTTGCAGGCAGTTATCCCAAAGTGAGATTACATTCAATTATAGACCAGTGCCTTTTGCCAGTGTCTGTTAGCAAATGTACATGCTGTTGTAAAACACTGTGAGGAATATATATATATATGTTTATATATGAGTACTCTGAAAACCTTGTTAGAGAAAGGTGTGTAAATAGTTCCTTTTCAGAAATATTTAAGAAGTGTATTTTTTCAATATATAAGAAGAGCAACATGCTCAAATTATATCATACTATAATACACTTGAAGTATATCCAAGTGTATCCAAATAAATAGGAAGTTACTGGACAGGTCTATAAATGTTGAGCCTGAAGGACATTAAAGCTAATATAGAGAAGTCAATGTAACACACATACATAAAAAGGGCAAAGACGTGCATTCAAAGTGATAAGCTTTTGAAAGAAAACTGAAGAAGTTCCAACAGTAAAATCAATCATTGTTTGGAACAATGAAAATATTGACATGAAATTCTTCATAGGACAAACACGACAAATGTAACATTTAATATGAATCTATTCCATAACCACAAACTTGTGAATAGCAAAATATAAGACCACACATTAATGGACTCACAAACAGAATCTTACATGTTCACATAACTACTGTGTAGCTTTAGGCACATATACGTGGCCTTTATGTAGGCAAGGAACATACACACAATGACCAACATTTTGAAGACGGCATTTTGTTACATCAAAAGACATAAGTACCTCTCCTTTCTGTTACTTCCTCTTGCACAAGGGTAGGGCCAGGTTTTCTTGGCAAACCCCTTCGTTCAGCTTTGTGGGCTTTAAAAATAATACATTTCATGTTGATATTGCCGCTGGCTTGCAAGTATAGTAAAGGTAACATCTTAGCATATAAAAAGTCACAACAATATGGTTTGAGTGTCTGTTAATAGGCAAAAGAGGCAAAACAATCCTGAAAATAAATATTTCAAGCCCAGTGGAAGAATGTAAAAAAGGTACAGATACCTTGAGTCAAGATAAACTCTTCTTCCTCTCGGCTGACATAGGTTCGATCAAACTGTTCATCTACAGGTCTCCTGGCAACTGCAAGCACTTAAAAGACATTTACACAACATTTATTTTACATTAGACTTGAAAGGTATGGTGTATAAAACATTAAGTAATATTCCATGAAGCAGTGCTGGATCTATAATACAACATGAACTACTCTAGCTTGTGTTAGACATTGACAACTGAGCAGAACTGTCTATGGCATGAACATTGAAGTGGGAATCATTTATTAAACAAGGCTTTGGAGTGAAGCCTTTAGACAAAACTGCCCAGGAGCACTCTTTTACATATAACATAAAGATATTAATAAAGACAGTAGTAGTATGGACTTTTACTTTTCAAATCAATTGATAACAAAGTGTTATGAAAGACATTGACCAATGTATAAATATTGCTCATGAACATACAATCCCATTGATAATTACAACTCCTCCTTAACTAGACAGACCAAACGAGACCCCAAAGAATTGACATATAAGTAGTTAAGGGGAAAACATTAGCATTAAACAACTAAAGATTGTGAAGATGATCATTAAAAAGAAGCAGTGCACCTATGCCCAAATTAACAAATACTGGGTAACGACACAAGTAACAAAACAAGAGTACCACATGTGACATCAATCAAATTGCTTGGAAAACAGTCTGTAACAACTGTTTCCAAGTTCTATGGCAACATATAGCTCACTAGTAAAGGGAACAGTGTGAGGGCTGGGCAGCATTGGCACATTCAGGTGTTAGTGGCATTACTGTCCTTGGAGTCAGTCAATAGTGCTAGCAATTCAACTGAACTCTCTCTATGCTCTGTTGTCTTTCCCATGGACCGATTACCCAGAAGAGGCCCAATAAACAACACTGTTGACATCTAGTGCCTTAATAATGCTGTAAAAGCATGTCACACAGTAGAAAGAGTTGTGCATTCAGCACACAGGTTTCAGTTGACAAAGGACAAATGTGAATACACCCTCATGCGAAGCATACACAAAGCTGACTGTAGTAGCACAAATTGCACCAGCTGGCATACTTGCCGCACCTTCTTTTTCTGAAATCTCTCTTCTCGTGGGTTCTATGGGTGGTACTCTCCCTTCGGTCACATCTTCCTCAGAGACTTCATAAGCTTAAATCAGAATGTGAGAGTTACTACGCTGAGGACTAAATTTCAAAACAGTGGTAGTGTGCATTTTGTATTTCACTAGAATATTCTCCCTATATTTGAAAATCTATCTCAAAACGTTTTACATTCTCTAATATTATCTAAGGCAAGAACAAGGAGCTCTGAAAAGTGAGAGATCAACTGAAATATCATGGCATACCACTTCAGAGAAAACAGATAACCACAGTGCACTGTGATTGGTTGTAGGACGGTAAAATCAACTTAAAGTATGATGTTTTGAGCAGTTACATATGTTTGGATCCATGTATATTTTTAAAGTTTTTTAACAAATATGTGACTTTAGACATATTAAAACTCTCTTTTGTTGTGGACCTGGATATTTTGGCCTTCCCACTTACAGACCACTATTTTTTCAAAACTGTTCCCCAAAACAAATATTTACCTCGAAATGCTTCTGAACACTTGTAATGTAAGAAGTGTTACAAACTCAATATCAAATTATTGGCTTTTTAAAAAATCAGATTTGCGTTTATTATTATGCCTAAACAAAGATATAAAAGGGCACAGAAAATGTCTAAACAATGTACAGAGACAGAAAAGCGGCTTCCTCACAAAATTCTGGTTACGAGCCTTCTAGGAAACATTTCTGGGTAAAATGTGGAAGAACAGAAAATCAACAAGCCATTTTCGGAACTGCAAATTGTCTGGAAATAATAATTCTAAAAAATGTATTTGAGACAAAAATACCTAACTAATATTCGTACTTTAAATATTTTTTAAAGTATGAAAAGTAAAACTAAACGAAGAATGGTAAAGGAAGACTGAATGTGTAAAGGCACATTGTCACACATTCAGCTGCTTAATGTATTTGTCTTTCTGTACTGTCATATCTGTTGTTTTAGATAATAAAGAGTGAATGGTGCACTGTACAGGTAAAGTTGTATGTTTCATGCACAGTAAAGAAATGCTAGCATATTCTCTGCCAATGTTTAGATAAGCATTCAAGAGAACACTGACCATATGCCGAGTAAAGAACCAAAATCTACCTTTCTCTTCATAAAATGCTTCTCTGGCTCCATATACTTCTTTTTCATAGTATTCTTCCCTTTTCTCATATACATGCTCTTCGTAGAATTCTTCTCTCTGGCCGTAAACGTGTTCTTCATAAGATGTCTCTTGTTCACCATATTCTACTTCTTCTCTGTGGCCAACTTCTCTTGCAGCGTAGGCGACTTCTTCTTCATACACTGGCTCTGTGTCAGGGTACTCTTCTTCATATATTTGCTCCTTTATAGTTACAACAGCTACTTCCTTCTGAGTCTTCCTTGACACCGGAGGAACTTGAAAAATATTCACTCATATTAATATGAAAACCACTCAAGGCACTGGTAAGCATTAGATGACACGCTAGGAAGGAATGTTGTTCTTGGTGTTGCAAGCTCTACTGCTTAGTATGATTATAAACGTTTAATGTTAAATAGGGAAACTGTTCCGCTTGAACTCCAATTCCCTTGCTTTAGAGAGTTTTGGCGTTTTCACCTGCATATTGTTGTGCAATAAGTCCTAGGTTACAAGATAAGTAGGTTGAATGAAGCAAGAGCTTATGTTGATCTTTTTTTAGTTGAAAGAAAGCTTAAGAAAACTTAAGAACATGAATGACAGATAACATTCAATGTAAACAATGTGGACTGCATTCACTACCACATACACGGAAGGCTGAGATGTTGCACCTCCTCCAATTTAAAGCAATTGTGAGTTTTAATGGGGTCAGTAGCACAAAGTGAGCCTACAGTGTAGTAGGAGTAGCTGTATAAACAAGCATTGTTACAACATAAATTGAGAAACATGTTAGACAAGACAACACACAGAAACAATGTGACCGACACATTGAGCTGGTGGCTTTTTAGTTTGTGATTTAGGAAAGGGTTTGCAAAAACTCTAGGTTTTTATACGCTTGAATGTAATATTATGTCATTTGTATGCTAATATGCCTAATATCCCATCTGTGTTTCCAGTATTTGGATCAACATCACCATAAGTATTGAGATGCAAAGTAGCCTAGCAATGTAATAAATGGACATACAGCATAATTGTGGTAAACGCTGCAGAGTTGCTCTTTAAATGAGAATGCAAACTGTACCACTGAAACAATTGTTACATATTAGTAATAATGCTAACAAAGCAACCTAATGCCCCACCCAAATATGTTTGAGAGAGCTGATGTATGGTGACTGTAGGTCACCCCCGACTTTTTCCCTTTCTCTGGACACTAGCATTGCTAGCTGTAGAAGTCTGTGCACTGTATCCCTTCTAACCTGGAGTAAAGCTCCTGTGCTTCCCCTTTACACGTGGTTACAATGGCGTATTCCTGAGTGGATCCTTTAACTTGCCTGTATATAAAATGTACCCAGGAGCTTGAAGTTAAATGCTGCTTGTAGACTGAAGCACCTATTGTGCCATCGACAATAGTGTCACTGCAAACATGGCTACAGGCATACCTTGTGTAGCATGACTGTTGCAGTGTAAAACCTGTCAAAATATCCCATTTTGACAGGTAAAAGCCTCCCATTTAAATATTAGTAAATTACCCCTATGGAGGCCTGTAGACCACAAGAAGAAGTGCATGGTATTTAAACGCGGGACAGTTAGAACATTAATATTACCATATACCTACAGTGGCAAAGCTCAAAATGCTATTTTCACTATGGCAGGCCTGGCTATTCTATGAAAATACCAATACTAACTTGTGAAATGGACCCATTATAAAAATAATTACACCACCCTTTTTAATAGTTATTAAAGATACAATTCAATTGTGAAGTTGGATTTTTAATGACTACTAAGGAAAAGTAACAAATAGAACTTGACCCTTTATCTGTCTAAACTTTCAGCAGGCTAATTAGCATTAGATTCTGCCGACTTCCAGCCTGTCCTCAGCCTTAAATGAGGTGTGAACATGTGAAATGCCTCCAATGAAGACAATAGGTTCACCTGAATGAGCAGGGGTAACTCCTCTAGGCTCTGCAGTATCTACGGGGTCAGGGCTGTGAGAGTCCTGTTGACACCACAGTGTCGAATCCTGCATGAGTGGTCTGTTTAAGACACATGTAATACTTTGGTGCACTTGAAAGGAAGAACACTGGACACCATGACAACTGCTGTCTATTCTCTCTCTGGGTGCTTCAGGACCCTGCCTTTGTCCTACCAGACTTTTATCTCGTAATTTGTAATGCTTACAGATCCTGCTTCAAATTGTATTTTAGTGCTGGATGTTGGATGACACTAGTGAAATGTCAACTTTCACAGAGACCAATATGCTTGTTGTATCCAACTAGCAGTCAGTCTCAAATTGTGTGTAGTTACCGGTCTACGCCATCCATTGACTGTCATTGGTGCTTTGTGCTTTTGATGCTATTTCTACTTAAACTTTTAAAGCTCAATATCTCAGGTTTCCTGTATAAGATTTTTATAATTCGGTTAAATAAATGTTACATTATTTTTCTAATCTGGTTTGGGATATTTATTGTTTGTTGTGTCGGCTAGATTACTATTTTGGCACTGCATAATACTTTATATAATACTCTAAGTTACATCTGTCTGCTCTGTGCCATAGTTAGCAGCGAGTTCAGCTCAAGCTAATTTAGTGACTTTGAGCTTTAACACTGAAAGGGGTTGGGATTGTTTCTTGAGGCGGGCAGGTGCCCACCGCAAACAATAATCAGAATTCTTACAGTGACATAAATGATATACCGTCATTAATCTCTCAATATACACCCTTTCTAATGAACCAAAAAGTATTTAGCTATGTTCCAAAGAGCACATTGAAAATGCAACTCAAAATATGGTTGACATTGCCAAGTCATACCTGCCTCTTTGCCTTATGACCTTTGAGTTTGCTTTATTACAGGGCTAGTCACATATTCTTCATAAACAATTATAGCTGCCTATAAAGGGCCTTAAATATGCAACCCAAGAGGCCATACACACTTGTCCCTATTGATTGATCATGGCGCCACTATCATTTAGGACAGCCTAAAAATGGGGTATTTGTTATATGGTGGTGTGACCGCTATGGAGGAGAGGCGTGTGCTAAACTCATTGCTGACCCAAAATATCTTCTATTGTACTTCCTCGCAGTGCTTTCTAAGAATCAATAAGCAAATATACTGTATACTATCTTCCTATAAATCCATGAGATTGCACTTGGAGATGTTTGCCCTTCCCTCTTCCTACTGGACTCCATTTCATTATGGCGTGAGTATATTACAGTCTCTTTGGCTCCCCTCAGATTTCCGCCCCAGTCATCATGAGTTTGTCTGTCTCTTTCATGTCTGTTTACGATGTTTCCTTTCATGAGTATGGCTGGATCTTATCCCCATGATAGGTCCTCCCCAAAGCAAACCTCACAGTAAAAATTCACAGCCTACACTTAAATAACAAAACAAATATACTGATAATTTGATACAAAACACGAAACACTTTGAAGACTGTTACAGATGTACAAGTTCACAAGAATCACAGAACACAAATTGGAACTTAGAGTTAAGAGAAAAGATTCATGCTTCCAAGTGAGTAAAGAAATTAGAAGTTATTGCATGGCTTCTGTCCATTGAAAAATACTGCAAAAGGTTTTGATCTACTCCCTGAAAAAGATAGTTTTCTTTTAAGGACACAAGCATATGATGTCTCTGTAAGTAAGGTTAAAGAGTCTTGGCACCCACATGTAAACACATAATAAACACATACTGTATAAGGAATATAAGCATATGCACTGTAGAAATGTTATGAATTTTGTTAATTGTGAACATTACTGAGGTGAACAAGAGGAATATTAGTTAGGAAAAACTGTATTATGCCATTGCTCTGACTTTCCTTTGAAGAGCAGGGTATATTTATAATTTTATAACAGTCAACATTCAAAGATCTTTCAGCACATAATAAGGCTGACAATTCTAAGTATTCATTTGTTTCATTGACCTATTAAATGCCACAATTTCTGAAAACTCTGCAGTGGTAAATGTAGCTTTTTTCTATACAAATTTTACATTTACCAGTAGGCAACTGTGCACTGTGACTGAAACATACCTAGGGTTAATGAAAAGGTAAGTCACACTCCACCATTTTCTACCTGCAAACGTTTCTGAGGGCTAAGAGGGGGAACTATGCATGCTGAAGAACTAGTATTAATAAGTAGCCTTTCCTTCCAACACACTATAAAACAGAGAATTAGCTGTTAGTGCAGCAGTTGCAGTAGCACTGGGACAGCGGTGTGCAGGCCCTGCTGCATCCCAGTTCTAGCTGTTTGTACAATCTGACTGTGGGGTAGATGGGTCAATTTACCTTGCTTGCTTTTGCTAGGGTCTACAACACCCTTGCTACACTACTGCTATGAAAGATAATCACTGTAAAGGCTAGCTGGTATTGATATTCTATGACATGTTCTTTAATGGCCTGCAGAGGATTCATTTCAAACCCACCTCACATACTTGCCCTGTACTATACTCAGTGAACTGAGCACATAACTTGCTAATTAAATGCAACATTGACTCAGGACTAGTATGCATTTTAATATGCATACCACACGGCATAAAATGTAGCTCTACTTATTGGAAGGGGAGTCAAATGGTGCTTCATTTTCTACTCAATTATTATTATTACCTTTTGCTTGAGCTACACTCTCAGAGATGAGATCGGGAGCTGCACGTTTCCTTGCCAAATCTGAAAGTACACAAACATTACAATACAGTTAACTATCAAAAACTATAATGAGTGTTCAAAATAGATGTTTAAAACTATAGCTAACACCCTGATTCATTAAAGAACATTTCCCACATTATTTGAAAAGACAAAGCTGAGCAAAAATAAAAAAATTGCTTGCTGAAAGTAAATTCAAGAAGCATTTATTGTTATGGTATTCCTAGTGGATGTGTACTAACATCACTTTTGAAAGACACTTTTATTCATAAGTGACAATTATACTTGACAGATAAGTCTAAATGCAAACCAAGATCTTGATTGTTTCTGAACCCCGTCATTCAGGAATCTTGCCTCAGCACTTTGTAAGCTAGACCGTGTAAGCACATCACACACACACACACACACTATTTTCTGAAAACGTTTTCATTCAAAGCCCTGTGTTTTTCAGCAACTATTGTGTGGTAACGTGCGTGGAGGGGCAGGAATCGATTACGTTGCCTGTATACTTCTGTGTGGATGTGTCATCTTACCATGGACCTCACTCTTACATTATAAACACCTAAAACAGAAACAAGACTGTACAATTGTGTTTGGTTTGTATCATTTTTAACTTTTTTAATGGGAAAAAGTATTGGTGTATGAGGTCAGCAAGCGTTTACGCTGCTACTAATTGCCCTGTAATATTGCATCACGGTCAATTTAAAGTTAGTCAGTCTGTTTCTGAGGCACTAGCATCTGCAGACTATGACAATGTCAACATAAGTAGCAAAGCAATGCTCACCAAATTAAAAAAGATAGTGCCAAATTAGAATTGCACTTTTAAGACGATATGATGAAATTGTGAAGAAGCCTAAGTGTATTGCTTTGCAATGGTTGCTAATGTTTGAGGAATTAACCTTCAGTAAAAGGCACACAATTGCAGACAGCACAAGTGTATGCGCCTAAGTACAATACCTGTGACAGAGGGCACTTCTTCCTTAGGTGGAGGCACTCCCTTAGGGACTTTCTTAACAAGCGGTTTGGGCACTTTAAAGAGATTAATAAGAATGTGGTTACATGCAGTTCAAACACCTTTTTTTGAGGAAAGAGTTTAAGAAAGATTTTAAAAGCGTTTCCACAAAAAAGACATTGAACAACAAACATGACGAACACACAAATTATATGAAAATAGTGCCACAAAATAAAATTAACCACTTTGCATCTCATCAAGCACATAACAATCAATGTTGGGCATTGTGTTTTTTTGTCAATGAAAATAACAACGCAAATAAAATAATGTGACATTTCACTCTATATTATCTGCTACAGTGGGGTAAATGAGACTTTAGCGGTGAGATAGAAAGGAAGGGGCAAGGAATGGAAATGTTAGGAAATGACAGAAGACAATAAGTGTGGATTGCATCTACGTTAGGGTATTATTTTTCTTATGATTAAGAAGCAGGTTTAACAAATATCATATAATTAAACTACGCAAAACATATTTTGACTGGCATCAACTTCAAACAATATACTGTAGAAAATACTGATGGCTTTCCAAGACTGAACAATAGCTGATGAAAGTGAAATGAAACAGAAACAGTGACAGAAAAACTATATTTTTTCAACAATTATGTATTTCATTATTGCATGGCTGTTACTGAGAAACAAGTTAAAGGATTTACATGTTAACAATTTTAGCTGTGTTCTAAAAGCAATGTTAAGGCATGTCATGAATACTAGGGCAAGAAATTCTAAGATGCTCATTTAGTTACTGGGTAACTGTCATGCTCTTTTGCAACACAGTGTATATGTTAAATTAGTGATCAGCAAAGCTGGCTATGTTATAAATATCTGATCAGTTATCAGACACACATATTAGGTCTGTAAATGTGAGGGACCGAACAAAAGTGAGTTATATCACTATATTTGTTGCCACAAACTATTTTAGTATTTAGGAAAAAATATAAGGTCAAACACTTTGTATAAGATGTGTTCTACGTCACAGCCAGTTCTGGTACCTTTCTTGGGCTTCTTCTCTTCTGGTACTGGTAATGGAGGAGCGAATTCTTAGAAATACAAATAATAGGTTTTCTGTCAAATCTACCCAAATTCAACTTTTTACTCTGTTTGGCTTTTGAGTGAAGGGTGAAAGAACTGTGCTAATGTTTTTAACATTTGAAGCAGACACTTATTTAAAACATTCGCATGTGTCTTACCTTCAATTAGGATCTCTTCAGGTGGATATGAAATTTTGGAGTCAGGAATATCTGGTGAATAATATAGTGAGCCTAATTAAACATGTGACAAACATTATTGTATTCCAAATGCTGCAGTTCTTAAGCATAAACTCATACAACATTTATAAAGTCCTGCTATGCTGGGCAACACATTTGGGCTTTGGCTGTAACACCTACTCTCCCCTTAGCCTGTGCCCTGCTTGACAGTTGATATCATCAAACAGTCAAGGTAAGCTTGTATCTGTTCTTGATTTGGAGGGACATGGGGCTGCTTACATTTTATAGGGAAACATAATTTACTGATCCACTTTCGTTTTGGCAAACACCGCTTTTAAAAATAGGAGCTTCCAAGTAGTGGAGGTCTCTTATATGCTATACTGTCTGCATTGTGGTCTAAACAAAGTCATGATTTGTTCTAAAAGGGAATGGCCAGACAGTATATGTTGTCACCTATTGATTCTTTGGAATTGTCACTATTGCAAGGGGACACAATGTTGCACTTTGGAAGGAGGTAACAAAAAGCTACTTATTGAATTATTTGGTAAACTCTAACTTCCAGTCAAATTTGTACATTTTAAAGATATTTACTCATACTTAGGCTATCAACCATGCAACAGTATTCTTGACATAACTAAAGGTTATTTAGGTATCAATTTCCTTGATATTCCTTACCGGGTGGTCTTAATTCCAATTTGATTTCTGAAAGAAAGCAATGGGATTTATATTACTTTTGATTCATTCAAATATTATCTTCTTCAAGCATATCCTTTCTTTACAGGCTGCATTTGCAGTCTGTACAGAAAGTATATAATACATAACAGTATATATTATTGTGTTCAAGTTATATATTAAACAATTACTTCCTTAAATGGTAATTATTCACTTTATTGGGTGTCATCATGCCTTAATGTTAACCAAAGACAATAGTTAAAGAGCAGTGTTACTGTGAATCCCACAGTATCTGCCAACTATTGTGTTAGGTGTTGTCTGATAATCTGAAAGAGGATCTAGTTCCCAGCACATTGTAGTAGGATGTTATTTAGTTGTCCCGATAACTTTCAGAAGAACTATACAGAATCATTTAAACATAATTTTGTGTTGAAGTCAGTTCCATATTTTTATTTCCGTAAGGCAATGTGACACTTTTGTTGAACAACTTTAATTTTACTGCACAGCATTAATTAGGGAATACACAATTGGTATCCACTTACCTTTAGTCATCAAGTAGAGTTCGGCAGTGCTTGTTGCTTCACCCCTCGGTTCGAGACGAGCGATTACAGAATAAACTCCTGAGGCAATAAAGACAAGTCTATATGTGAGCAAAAGAAGGTAAGAGGGAAAAGAATAACCAAGTAATCAGATGCCATTCATCAAACAAACCTTCATCTTCTGCAGAAACACTGTGGATGGTCATATAATGACAACGGCCCTCGTTTCTGAAGCTGTACTTTTCACTTTCACGCAGTTCTGTTGTTCCTTTATACCATGTAACGATTGCATCATCAAAAGATACTTCACACTCGAAAGTGGCTGACTCATGTTCACTCACTACAATATTCTGTATGCTCTTAGTGAACTGTATTGGTTCCGCTGTTGGTAAAAAATAGACAAATAATGTTTTCAACAGATGTATTACTTTCTTTAATTTCAGATGACAATCCATTTCCTTCTTCTCAGATCCAGATTGTACTATGTTACCCTGTGAGGATCTATGTATTAGTACAGTTCACCATTATTTTTCCAGATTAGTTTTTGCCACCAAATTTCACCCTACACAGTTCTCACCTAATATCCACACAAACATGCTGCTCTCCATCACTCTGTGCATTATGTTTCTGATGTTCTATTTTAAATTATAATAGGGTTGACAACAATGCTCAATGCTGTGCACTACTGAACTTAATATTATACAATCCCAAGATCTATAAATAATGAAGATGTGACAAGACTGTACTGCAGTTTCTCTAGGATGAGGGCTGTACTTCTCATTAATAGAAAAAGATAACATGTTGGTAATTCAAAAACTGGTTTTACAAACCTTCAATCATTAAATCTGCAGTGGTTTCCAGGCTCTCAAACTTGCAGGTGTATTGTCCTGCATCTTGAGTGGTGACATCCTTGATGATCAGCTTCTGTATTTTCTCATCCACCTCTGTTCTGTATCTACCACGTGGAGCAATTACCTTCCCATTCCTGTACCACTGGGATTGCACATTTGGCACAGAGAATTGACAGGTCAGAGTGCAGCTGTGTCCTTCTCTGATAATATTATCCTCAACGTGCCTTTCAACCATTGGTTCTGTTACCAAGTAATAACATACAGTTAGTATTTTGAAGATGTTACTGTCTTTGCAAAGCTACTAGAGATAAAAATCTGCCTTTTCCACATGTCAACTGTTTTAATTTAAATGCTTTGTGCTACTCAGAATGTTTTTTAGTGTAAAAAAAGCTAAATATTTGCCAAACCACTAATGTTATCAAGTCACAAACTTATTTAGCCAATGTTATGTATTTTATTTGACCAGAATATAGATAACAGATTTCTTTACAAAGTTATCCTCAAACACAAACTGGTTATGTTTACTCACCAATCACAGTTAGTTTAGCACTAGAGATATGAGGACCGCAGACAACTCTAAAATTTCCTTGATCTTGTGGCTGGCAGTTCTTGATTTTAAGAATGTGGCAGTCATTCTCAATGCTAATTTGATACTTGTCACTTGATTCCAATTTTTCTGTTCCTTTGTACCAGGAAAGCTTGATTTCTGGATAGTTGATCTTAATTTCACACTCAAAGACAGCCTCATTCTTTGTTAATACTGTCTGGTTTTCAATGTCCTTGATCAGAGTAATAGGCTGAAAAAAAAATCACATTAGTTCAAATGCAGTTCCTACGGTGGGCAAGAAACTATTGTGTCAGCACATAGACATTAGCTTACATCTGCCTGGGTGAGCCTTTGCTGAATGAATTGGACCAATTCATCAAATTCTTGCTCCTCCGCCTGAGACCGCCCCACAGTTTCAATTTCCTAATTGGAACACAAAAGGTTACATTTTTTTTGTTTACATACATAACGTTTTTCTAATTTTCTACGGTTGACCGTGTACGTGGCCAAATTATTAGCATAATAATAAGTGTAAATATTTTTTAAAAGGGCAAATGAATAACTACCATTCTATGGCTTTCTTCTTCCCTGCTTGCTTTAAGCAGCTCAAAGGCTTGCAGGAGGCCACGGAAGTCTGTAATTCCATACATGCGAGCATATTTTTCATATTCCTTAGGATCAACATTTTTTAGAAGTTCCATGATATCAATGGGTTGCTCTTCTTCTTCCTTCTTCCTAGTTGGTGTCCTGTTGAAAGAATAAATCAGTTTAACAAGCTGAATTTTGAAAATGAATTTATTTAAATCACTATTAACTATAATGTTACAATATTCTTCTTACCATTTTTTTATTTGTGTGCAATTGCTTAGCTTATGAAAGCTAACGTAGGCTTGCCAATGATAATTGGCAGGCAATAAAGTGTGAAGAAGATACCAAAACTTCTCTGAGAAAGAATCAAAACCACAATTTGCTAATTAAAATTTGTGCTAGATGATAAATTGCTTTCAAAATTAAACCCAGCTTTTTCGCTCTGCTCCCATGCATCCCAAAAGTATGGATTCCCCTGCTGATGTATAACTTGAATAGTTTGCAGTTATTGAAAATTAATAATTAACAATCAATAACTTCAGATCTTCTAAATTATTTTAAAGTCATCCTATCCTGGAGTGTCATTTTTAAACAAATTATCACCCTGAATTACATTTTGAGGCAATCACATACAAAAAAGACTTAAATATATCCTGCTCGAAGAAACATACTTAGGTATACTATACCCAGTTACTCACAGTTCTGTTGTCGATATATCACATCTTTATAAATGCCCACCCTTTAGCAGATACCCCTGTATTTCTAATTTGATTATTTTTGTTTTGTCATTTTCCCATCTGAGCTTTCACCAGTTCTGCCAATTATGGTAATCCACACCCACATCAAGTCCACTGCTTCATGGGGCACTGCTCTGTCATGTTACATTTTGGGAGGCTAAAATGTTAAAAATAATATAAATATGTTGAGGATAGGGTTAAGAGCAAATACATTAAAATAGGAGGATAGGAAAGTCCGCTTCCTCCTGAGATTATATAATAACTCACAATGTAGTGATGGCGGTGTTGCGCCTTATGATATAGTGGCATTTGATATAAAGACAAACCATACCATAATCAATGGGCCAGTGCCTAATTTTAAAGTCCAATAACTTGTGGACTTTAGCTCATGCACTCCAACAAGCATATGCGGTCTCGAGGGATACACTAGGTGAACACGCCAGAGAGGATTTCTCCTACAATGCTCGAGAACCTCCCAGCCCCTCCAGGACCATGAGGCACATTGTTGCTTTCTAACCAAGATACTACGTTAGTAAATCATATGTATTAATGGTGCATGCTTATTAGTTGCAGCACAATTCCATTTTTTCCTTCATTTAGGTCACTTAAGGAGTGGTAGAAACAGGGCTGGACCCTGTGCCTGTTCTGAAGAAGAGCATGTTGACGTCCACTAGGTACACCTGACTCATTGCAAACAGGCCCCCTAGAGACTTACCCCATTTTTAATATATCAACTAGGAGCAAGAATAAAAAGTTATTACGCTCACCAGTTGGATATTTTTAAGTCACTCCACTCCATACACACCACTGCACCACACATAGTTCCTCACAAATAGTGCTCCTATGTATCTCCGCAAGCCGTAGCATGCCTCAACCCACAGCAGGTTGAGATGGCCCCTATGATGAAGCATGTCACTGTGGGGAAACCCTGGTGAGTGAGGGGACTCAAGAAAGGACATTTTTCCTTTCTTAGCTAGATTTTTTAGCCTATAACTGAGCGATTTTCTCCTGCTAGGTTCTTTATCTGAGATCTCAGATTTTGTTGGACTACATGTGACATAGGAGGGTGGACCTAGCATATCCCTCTTCCTACCCCCATTTTTTATCTTGTAAAAAAATGTAAATACATTATTAAATTGTTGGAAATTACCATCTTTGTGTGGCTTATTCACAGATTTTGGCTTGACTGCTTTTGCTGGCTGTGGTACACTGTGCATCTTACTGCTGCTAACCAGAGGTAAAGTTGCAGTGCTCCCCCTTTCAAAAGGATGAAAGTTGCTTACCCCCATTGCCATATTGAACTTACCCATCAGTCCCTAGTATATGGTACCTAAAGTGTACCCAAGGCCTGTAAGTTAAATGTCATTAGTGCAGCAACCCTTTTGCCACCCACTGCAGTGACAATACAAACATTACTGCAGGCCTGCCATGTATAGCCTGACTGTGCAGGTATTATCATCACATTCAACCTGTCAAAATAACCTCTTTTGAATGGCCTAACCCCTCTTTTTAAATGTTATAAATCACTCCTGAGTAGGCCTCTAAGCCATAAGGCAGGGTGCATGGTATTTAAAGGTAGGACATTTAAACATTAAATGTTAAGCATTTTCTTACGGTGAAAGGGGACAAAATGCTATTTTCATTGTAGTAGGGTGAGCTGTTCCATAGGAAAGCATTAGGATACAATATTAAATGTAATATCTCTGTCCACGAAAAACAGCTACAGAGTTTATTCTTGGAATTTATGAAATATTTAATACAAGCCCCATCACTGGTAAAGCCCAATTTCTAATAAATGTTTTAGAACAGGTTATTTTAGAAAGTGGCTAGTTACCTGCCTAAAGCCAAAAGAATACCCTTTGCATGAGCATTAAGTTATCACACAGGAGCTGAATAACCCCCTTTGATGAGCTGTGAACTTGCTCCCAGTGCTGAGACAAAGGCCTCAGGTGTGTTCTGGTCCACTGGCAGGCTGACCATTTGAGCTGTGCCCAGGAACTTAATTAACTTTGAAGAGGCTGGCCCTGTCACAGGCAGATGTAGCTAACACCTGGGCCTGCCACCTTCCTTTGTCCTCTCAGCGTGTCAAAATAGTGAAAATGAAATCTGGGAGAGGGTCTGACCCCAATACCAGTTTTGAATGACTACAGAGGAGGGGATACACATTTTCCTAGCCACATCTTTACAGTGGAGCTTTGTTACAGGGGAAGAAAGGTCTTGCCATGTTGGTTTTGGGCAGAAAGGGACACTGGAAATGCTTGCAGTAAGGCACAAAGGAAGTGCTGCAAACGTGGGCAGGGTTACCCTTGTAAGCTTTTATCTCATTGGTTAGGGAAGGGCCAAGAGTCACCCCCACAGAATTGCACCAGGCATAAATTTGGCACCCACAATACCCTCTTAAGAACAATTTTTTGATCTGTGGAAGGGCAGAAGACTATACCTGCTGCCGGTGACATGAAAAGAACCCTAAAGACTGGACCTGTACTCCATCTTGTACCTAGTACAAAGAAGTGAACTCCAAGGCTGACCTCCTGTTTGTACTACAGGGACACAACAAGCGCCAAGAGGCCCTTTTCCTGCATTTCCAACTGATCAGCTCCAAGTACACCTGCACTGGACACTGCTACTGACCTCTGCTGGGTTCATGTTACTAGCTGACCTTCACTAACGCAGTTCATCCTTACGAAACCACGATGGTGTTCATGTTGTTGAAGTGCATAACAACCTATCAACAGGTAACTAGATAAACTTGTAAATGTACATCCTATAATTTCTTCAATTTTATACTTACTTCTTTAGCTTAGCTCGAAGGTCTCCCTCTATTGTCTCCTGCTTTCTTTCCTCAACCTGCAAGCTTGTGCTGCATTCAATTTCGCCATGCTTGTTGACAGCTATGCATCTGTACTGGCCAGAGTCAGTTTTGGTTACATCTTTAATTTCTAGTTTGGCTTCTTCTCCCTTCTGCTGTACAAGAATGCGGCCTCCTTGGTTCAGTTGTCTCCATTTTCCTTTTACCCATTTAACATTGGGAATTGGGTCACCACCAACCTTGGCTATGAATGTGGCTGTACTCTCTGGCAAAAAGCAAAACAATGCTGAATTAGTCTATCTTATTTTCTCATGACTAAAAGTTACATATAAGAATTTGTGTCCTTAAGACGATCCCAAGATCATAAAATGCTTACTTTCTGTTACTTTAATGCTGCCAGGTTCTGATTTAAAGAAGAGCTTTCCATCAATGGGTGCTTTTTTCACCACTGGAACAACAGCTGGTTTTTCTGTAAAGAAGAAAACAATTTTCTGATAACATGGTATAGTCACCTTTACAAATGTGAAGACAAATAACGGTTTGATCATGGACAGGGAATAGTAAGTGCCTAATTAAACTTTGAATTAATGTTTGCTTAACCTATGAATGCATCCATTTACATATATTTATGATTTATTTATTAATTAGAGGTTTTCTAAAGCGCTAGCCAGACCCAAGGGTATCGAAGCGCTTTACAGCATAAAAACATTTATAACAAAGAAATATTTATAACAAAATACAGGACAAAGGCGTGGTAGGAAGAAAAGTTCAAAAAGGAAGCTTAACAGTTCTGCTGGGTGTCGGAGGAGTGCCATTGAGGAAGAAAAAGTTCAAGAGGAAGCGTTACAGATCTGCTGAGTGCCCAAGGTGCGCCGTTGAGGTAGAGAGGTTGAGGAGGTTGAGGTGTGGCAATGAGGACGAGGGGTCAGAAGGTAGTCTCAATCCCAGGAAAAGGCAAGACTTATGCAGGAAAAGATCTCTTCGCGGTGCCAACCCAGGGGATGAGAGTTCAGAGAGAGGGTAGGAGGTGGGAAGTGTTTGAATTCAATGGCTGAAAGGCTGCCCACTGAGGGCGCGCTGTCCGGTGATAGCCTGTGGTGGTGAGAGCATCACGTAATTGCATTCGGGAAGGCGCGGTTGAGATAGAAGGTTTTTAGGAGGCTTTTGAATTTTGGAAAAGAAGGGGTGGTTCTGATGTTGACTGGGATGGCGTTCACGATTTTCGAAGCATTTCCTGCAAAAGAGCGGGCAGCAGTCTTTTGTTTACGCGTTTTTTGGGGAATGAGTAGGAGGGAGTTGGAACTCCTGAGGCTTCTTGCTTGTCCGGCTTTCTTGAGTTTGGAGGCTAAGTATTCCGGTTTCCCTGTGTGTAGGGCTTTGTGTGTGAGCCAGGCAGTTCTGAAGCTGGCCCGCATTTCAACTGGGAGCCATTTAAGATCTCTGAGAGCAGGAGTAATGTGGTTAAATTTCTTGATTCCGGTGACCATTCTGGCTGCAGCATTGAGGGTGGTTTTGAGCGGGGCTAGGTGAGAAAGAGCTGTACCGGAGAGAACTGCGTTCCCGTAGTCCAATCTGGACAACACCAGTGATTGGGTGGCTTGCTTGATGTCGGCAGGAGGGATGTGGGGTTTGATTCTGTTGAGGAGCTTCAGATTGAGGAAGGTGCTCTTGGCGGAGTTCTTGATGTGACTTGAAATGGATAGTTTGTGGTCAAGGATTATTCCCAGTAATTTGACCGAGGTTGCCAGAGTGAGATTTCCGTTGAGGGAGTCAATGGCTTTCAACCATTCAACAATTTGCGAGTTTTCTTCTTTGTTGGAGACGAGGAGGATCTTCTTTGAGGGTATTGTTGAGTCCTTGAATGTCATTAAGGGAGGAGGTTTCCAGGTAGATCTGTGTATCTTCTGCATAGAGATGAAAGGGGATATTCGCTTTTTTTAGAACGGAGGTGAGAGGTTCCATGTTTATGTTGAACATTTGAGGGGAGAGAATGGAGCCTTGAGGGACACCTCTGTTTACGGGGACGAGTTCGGAGGCAAAGGGTTTGATTTTCACTCTTTGGGAGCGGTTGTGGAAGAAGGAGAAGAACCACTGGAGGACCACTTCGTCTGCGCCAACCCGTTCTTTGAGAGCTTTGATGAGAAGGCTGTGGTCTACAGTGTCAAAAGCAGCTGACAAGTCTAGGAGGATGAGGAGACAGCAGTGGCCTGCGTCGAGGGAGTTGAAGATGTCATCCATGATGTTGAGGATTGCAGTTTCGGTGCTGTAGCCTTTTCTGAAACATGATTGGTGGTGGTCCAGCAGATTTATGTTGTCAATATGTTTGTTCAGTTGACGGAGGACACATTTTTCGAGGGCTTTGGCAAGAAAAGGGAGATTGGAGATAGGCCTGAAATTGTTCAGATCGGTTGCGTCTAAGCCTGTTTTTTTCAGAAGAGGGGTGACTTGACCGACTTTAAAGGAGTCAGGAATGGTGCCAGTTTTTAGGGAGCTGTTTATGATTTCGCACCAAAGAGGAGCCAGGGAGAGTTTCTGTTCTTTGACTATTTGAGAGGGAATGGGGTCGAGGTTGTGAGACGATGGCTTAGAGGAGGAGATAAATTTGAGGATCTCTGCTTCTGAGATGAGGTCAAAGGAAGACCAGGTTGTTGCTGGTTGCCTTTTCGAGGTGATTTCGCTTGTTGGAGAGCATTCTTTAAGGTCCATAGAGAGTTCGATCAAGTTGATTTTTTTGTTAAAGAAGTTGGCGAAATTGTCACATAAGGTTTTTGAGGGCTGGACAAGGCTAGTCGTTGGCTTGGATGTTTGTTTTCTAATGATGTCAAAGAGTTCTCTTGGTCTGTTTTTGGCCTTGTCCAGCGCGGAGCAGAAAAAGTTGGATTTTTCGTTATTGATATGTTGTTTGTACTTTCTTCTTGCTGCTCTGAGTTCCTCGAGATGATTGGAGGATGGGTCCTTTTTCCAGAGACATTCAGAGGCTCTAAGTTGTCTTCTTTCCTCATTAATGTCCTTATAGAACCGGGATCTAGAGGGAATGTTCCTGGCTTTTTTCAGTTTCAAGGGGGCTAGTTCTTCAAGGATGGAGGACATGGTAACGTTGTAGTGGGTTGTGAGTTCTTCGGTGGAGAGGCCTTCCGGGGAGATGGGCAGGGGGGAGGATATTTTCTCTTCTAATTCCTCTGTGTTGATCTGCGATAGGTTTCTTGACCATGATAGGGGGTTAGAGATGGAGGGCAGAGGCAGGGTTAGATGAGGGAGGCGGAATAGGATAAGGTGATGGTCTGACCAGTTGCCCGGCAGGATGTGATCTATGGTGAGCGAGTCATGATTGGCAATGATGGCATCCAGGATAGCTCCTTTGTTGCGGGTTTCTTGAGAACAGTGTTGGTGAGGTTGTTGGAAAGGAGAAGGTAATTTAGGCTTTGTTCAAAAGCACTGTTTTTGTCATTCCAGTGGAGGTTAAGGTCGCCTAGAATGACGTTGTTGGTATCTCAGAGAGAGCAATGTGGGATTAGGTCAGACAGGTGTTCTGAGAACGTGACGGAGTTGCCTGGGGGATGGTATAGGAGGTGGCAGAGCACTAGGTTATTCTTGGAGGTTTTGATGTTGGCGGTTAGGCATTCAAATGAGTTGTACATGAAGTTATCGGTTTCGGACACCAATAGGTTATTGTTGTGGATGATTGCCATGCCTCTGCCTTTTTGGTCTATTCTATCTTTCTTGATGATAGAGAAACCCGGGGGAATGAGTATATCCAGGATCAGAAAGGAGGAGTCGTTGAGCCAGGTCTCGGTGATGAAGGCAATGTCAATGTCATGGGAGAGAATGGTTTTGGCTAGTTCTGTAGCGTGTTTCGTGGCAGTCCTGCAGTTTATGAGCATGTAGTTTGTGCGGAGGGTCTCTTTCATGGGTTCCGTGGGGATGGTGATGAGGGAGAAAGGGGGTCTAAGGGGTTTCAGGACAGGAATTTCTGTTCTGGTCCCGGTGATTACCTGGATTGCGGAGTGCAAGTCGAGGTTGGGGGGGAGGAATAGGAGGAGGCCAGCTCGATCGCTTCCTCCGGGGACATGGCTTCCGAAGTCCTTCTTGGTCTAGGGGCCTGGGGATATAGGGGGAGACTGACTGCTTCGGGGACTGGGGATTCGGAGGCCAAAGGAGGGTGTGAGGGGGAGGATAGGCTGGAGGAGGTGGAGGGAGAGAGACGAGATGTTGGGTAGGATGAAATTCATGCCCTGTAGTAAGGTGGAGAGAAGCCATTCAATACTGGCGAGGCGGCGATCCGTCCATCAACTTGTGTTTTTACTTGATTACAATAATATATTTATTGTAAAAGAGCATCTATCTATTTGTCTCTCTCTATCTATCTATCTATCTATCTATCTATCTATCTATCTATCTATCTATCTATCTATCTATCTATCTATCTATCTGATAGATAGATAGATAATCTAGATAGATATAGAGATAGATAGATAGATAGATAGATAGATAGATAGATAATCTAGATAGATAGATAGATAGATAGATAGATAGATAGATAGATAGATAGATAGATAGATAGATAGATAGATAGAGGTAAGTCACTCATTTTAGTACATAATAAATAAAGAGATATACTGTGTGCAGTGCTTCATTTGTGGCGGTGCTTTCCAGTGCTCTGCACCAGCGCTGATTTTACTGGGCCAGGTCTATATGATTTTTCTCTTCCAGCAGATCGATGTTCCGGTAATTATTAAAATACATTTCTGCTCTCCTTCTGTGGCTGCTGCCTGGTATGCCTCCTGGTATGTCCTCATAGGAAGCCCCACCCTCGTCCACGCATACTGCAAGAGCGTTGTCATCACGGTAGTGATGTCACGTCCGCAGATTGCATATGCCTTTTACTGAACATTGTTTCATTTCCGTTTAACAATGGCCGAGGGCGGTCTCTTGGCTAAGCTGAGGCACGGCATGCTGAAAGTGAACAGGGTTGTCAATAAACGTTTTAACGTCCAGGAGAAGTGAATATACACGAGTGCTGGCGCCCGCAATTAACACAGGTATAACTTTTATATTTTCAATTTACTTGCTGCATAAAAGCAACTAGAGCCGCAGTACTACTCCAAGTTCCACCAAGTCACCACCCTGGATGAGAAAGAGAGCACTGTGACGATCACCCGCCATCGCCATCTGCCACTATAACTATATCACAAAAAATGACATGCTGTGGGCAGACCAGCTCCTGGGCTTAGATGATGAGGAGCGCGACAGTGACTACTTGCAGGACCTAGGCCTTGCCGACAACTCCAAACCCCAAATCGGCAAGTCCTTCAGCATGTGGGACTTCTTCCAGCACACAGGCCACAACAAGGAGGACATGCTGCTCTGCTGCCAATACTGCAATGACGAATGCGGTGTTGTGAATTTGACCACCGTGAGTAGCCATGTAGCGCTGAAAAATGTAATGCATATAAGTTTATTAATATGCATACACTGGTGAGCCCTAGCGTCCTTGGATCAATTGTCTACCACTATGGAGCAGGTCAGGCCTTAAGCACTAGTATGCCACAGTTGGCAAGATTCAATTAGCCACAATTATCAAAAAAGTCAGTAAGCTAGAGGCATATTCTTTGTAAAGGAAAAAACTAACAACAATCCTAAAGTGCGCGGACAATAAAATGGACTGAAGAAAACACAGCATTTCTAGCACTAAATGTTCTGAGTTTATGATCTGAAACGGTAGAGTAAAGCTGCCAATCCTACAATACGGGAAATATTGAGAACAGTGTTATTCTATGTGTGCAGTGCTCTTCAGTTGCAGTTTAGCTGAGGGAACAGAAGTGGGTATTCTGATGGTAACATTGGTGGGCAGGAAAGCATCAAGGTGCGCACTGACAATGTGTATTCTTAGAGGAAGCAACCTTCTGGCCTTTGTTAATTCCTTAATTTGAGCTGGTGGTTTTTGGTGCTCAGCACAGTTTCTTTTCATGAGCACCAGTTAAGGACATTTATGCACGAGGAGATGAAGTGATTTGCCCAGAAAGAGGATGTTGAGTCGACCTGAGACTCGAACTCCCGCTGCCAAGTCGGCAGCTCTGGCCACTACACCACATACACGCCCCACTTTCGTGGTTGTTCAATTTTAGACAGCGGTAACATGAGAAAGAGGCTGGTGCAAGCTTCCCCCTGGCAAGAGCCATGGCACTTATATTTTTACAAATTAACCACTGGCTGTGAGGTAAACCCAGTACTGTTTGTGTTATTTAGTATATGGAGACTAGCTAATGTTTCGGACATGTTGGCCTTGCTCACAGCTGTAAAATTGTTAAAGTACTCCGTTCATAACATATGTTTATGTGAAGGAGTGGAACCAGCTTGTACCAGATGAAGCATTGTTTTAAATTCCATATGGGAGTTTCCCATAATTAATATGCAGCGAAGGTTTGTGGCGAATGCTATGAGGCCAATATAGAATTGCAATAACCGGATAAAGGATAGCTTATCACAACAGATATCTGTTCAGTTAGAATTGTGTTACATACAGACTTATTCTTTTAAAGAATTATTATTCATTTTACCATTGGGAATGTATTTTATCAGTTCAGTAAATGGTCAAACCTGATATCAGAATATTTCCAAAACAGCATCTCATGTCACTTACCTTTGATGGAAACTTTTGCTTTGGAAGTATCGCTTCCTGCAACATTAGTAGCTTTGCACAAGTAATCGCCAGAATCAGTTTTAACAACAGCTTTCAGTTCCATACTGGCTGTTCCCTTGATAAAGCTCAGCTTGCATTTATCTGATGATTTTATTTCCTTCCCAGCTTTAAGCCATTGGACTTTGATTGGCTGTGATCCCTGGACATGACAAGTCAGTAGCAAGGTCTCTCCTTCGGTTACCGTCATTGGTTCTAGAGGCTGATCAAACACTGGAGGTGTTTTGGGCTCTGGAATGGAAATGCATTCTTCCTTAAGTAACAAGTTATTGAGTGCTTTGTTCAACAGTAGAAATAGTCTAACATTGGTTGTCACAGTGGTCACATTCTAAATATGAATATTTTGAAAATGTAATGTATATCTTGATGTAGCTAGATGCCTTTTTTTAATCATGGGGTAGTCGATTATTTAAAACTGAACAATGTATTTTATGTTGATCCATGAAAAGGTGGCTTAGAACAATAAAGGATTTAAATGGTAAAGCTAGAGAGTGAGTGAGTGAGTGGATGGGTGTATGAGTTGAAAGGTGCATGACAACAGTATATTTCTTCATGTCTGCAGAAGAGTCATCAATTTTGCTGTGGCCACCCCCATTTTTTGACTGCTGGTGGTTACCTACTCTGAAAGTGCCTTGGGCTCTGCTAACCAACTGCTTTTCTACTAGTTATAAGTCTCTCTAAGGTCTTCCCGAGGTTCCTCAAGGGTAGGCTGCATTGATATAAAAAGCACATACAATAAAAGGGCTGTTTTATAAGCCCTGGTATGGAAATACAGCCAACGTCGTTTTTCCCTATTGTAGTGCAGCTAGCCCAAGAGGCTTACATCGGGAAGGCTTTATTAAACTTATTAAAGTCTATCTTTGCATTGGAGCTAGCTAGCAACATCAGCCGAGGTATTAAAACAGTGATCACATTAAATCCAACAACTTGCCAAAGTTAGATCTAATGTAATGATTATAAGAAAGTAGTTTTATAACTTACTATCCTGAAGTTACCCCAAATAGCCCTGTAGCAGCCTCTTCGGATTGGCAAGCCTTTGATAGCCTTAGTCAAGCTACTCTCTGAGTAGATGTGAACAGGCATGGGGCTGCAACAAAACAGCCATTTGGTTGTAGGAGATTTACTTCCTGGAGAGGAAGGGGGCTGTGGAGATGAGCTGGATTTCAAAGGCAGGAGAACTGATGTCATAGTACCTAGGCGACCCCCACTACCTTGAGCTCCACCACATGGGAGACCCCCAATTAGATAATGTAAGGGGTTGGAAGGGGGTGTAGTCAGCTGTAAGCCACACCTTTGGTTTGGGTTACACAGACACACACATCACGGAGAGATTTTCTCCATATTGATTGTTGTGAAATTCCAGCACCAAGTACATTTTGAGTCTAAAATGTAGGAAGTGGTAACAGCAGGTGGAGGTAACTTTACCTCTATTAATTGGATTGTCCCCTCTCTTGCTATTCCAGAATGAAGGATAAATATGGTATATGGAGCTCACCAGAACACTGTCTGAAACATCAGAAGAAGGACTGCCCTGATGGACCCCAAGACTGCACCACGGAAGGCTTGTATTAAAAAAGACTGCACCTGCTGCACTCTCAAGGCCCAAGAAAAGAAAGGGCTGTGCCTCACTCAAAGGAAAAAAGTGGACTCCCTGATCAGCAACAGATACATCAAAGCTGGGAGAAGTCAGCAGCAAAACCAAAGCGATGATCACCCCAGTTGATCAGTTACAACTGGATTTTTCTTGGGCCACGCAGGTGCATTGTGAGAAATTGAGTCCAGGCCCACAAGAGGCTATCCAGAGTGTCTGGACTGAGCTAGTAGACATTCATTTTCCCTAAAGACATCAAGAAACGTTTCAATTTCAAAGCTCAGAAACTTTCTGCAAAAATGTGTAGAAAAGCTCCAGGAGGGGGGCGGCTCGACATCGAGTCAAACCACCGTTGTCGACGCAGTGTAACTTTTTCCAGAGGCTCAGCGAGGCATCACGCTGCAGCAGGCTGCCACTGTTTAATTGAACATTGGATCCAAGAAGCCCAAGTTCCCGCAGATGAGCCAGTTGATCAGAGAAAAGCCCCAAGAAAAAGACAAAGGGACTCATTACGTGTTTAGTGTTCTTCAGCTGGGACCAACACTGCTGCGGTTCCAGGAAGACCGCCAAACCCATGGCACACCCACCCACCGAATTACGAGTTTAATCCAGGGCGTGCGGGTGGTGCTCACTGCAATAGTATGTTAGGGTCATAGGAGAGCTGGACAAGCATACCACCTCTGTGAAAGAGCCTGCAGCGCGTTCCTGCAGTGTGTGGCATGCACTGTGTTGTGCATGCCACTGTGCAGAAATGAAGGTGCAAATCCAGAGGGGCACAGCATGTGCTCCCCTGCACACACCCCCATGGCCAGATTGACTGGGGGCCCAGTTAGGGTCCCCTTACCTGCATTTCTGCCACCATTTCCATGGAGGTGTCCCAGCCATGTAATAGGCGGTGAAAATGTAGGAAGTAATATGCTCGGTGGTGCCGGCATCAGCACCGACAGCATATTCAGGCATTTTGAAGACCTCCACCGCAGTGGGATCCTTGATCCCGGCGAAGGTGGTGGTCTTGTGATGGTCCCACCACCACACTCATAATAGGACAGACAGGGGTGGTGGTCCGGCGGGTGGTGGTAGTCGGACCGCCTTTGGTGGTACAGCGGTCCCAGGACCGCCATACTCATAATAAGGACCTGAGTCCGAAAGTAAACGTTTGACCAGGACCTAGCCCTCATACTATCAAACACACTCTTGAACGTTATTAGCCTAAACATTGATTTTGTCCCGGTTCAGAGTAACCAGATGGTGGCGAGTAGCGCTTTAAGCTTTTTGGCGCTAGAATGCAAAAATGTTTATGTCATCTTTAAACATTCATATCTCCAGTTCCCTATATTAGATTTTTGTTGTTATGATATTGTGGTGAAAATACAAATATTCTCTATTTGTATTAATTTGTGGTGGATTTTTAATGTGTTGTGTCTTTCACCTATTTTATAGTTTGGTGATATTAAATGCATCACACTTACCTGTCTATTAAGTTAAGCCTGACTGCTCATTTGCCAAGCTACCAACGGTTGGGGAGCAAGGATTCATTTATTGAGACTTGACTGGACCTATTAGTGATTGTTGTATTATCACTGAAGGTGAATACCCCCACCTACCAATTACCCACTTTCCTACGTAGTTGTTCATCCATATCACATTATATTCTTTTGAATAGATAGTTTATGTAATATAACTCCAACAGAATGTCTATATTAACCTAATTGTATCCATTACATATTAGTTTGACATTATTGTTATGTAACACTTCTTGATGTGGTGGATTAAGGAGGAAGTGATTAAAGATATGTATTTGGTAATCTTGCAGTTAGATCACTAATACATTCTTGTAAGATTATAGGAATAATGTTGTAATATGTTTGGAAATCCCATTCATGCTATGGAGTTGCTCTCATACTTTCAAATAGAATCTCTAAGTAGATCGACTTGGCATACAGAAATATTAAGAAAATTTGGTACATCTTTTGTGACAACACTTGCCTTTGCTGTGTTTAGCAAATGGCTGTGGAAATAGTAAACATTCTACATTTTCAATATGATCAAAGGAGTTTGGGGTGAAGAGTTATTATGTCTGTTAGACCTGACTAATTTTGTAAAGCTCCACTTGGATCTTTAGATCATATTTCATTTATATGTTCTAATTTTATACAGTCAAACAGTTTTTTGCAAAATGTTTCAAAAAGATGGAGAACACACTCAGTATCAGTAACTAGTGAACACTGATAAAATGCTATTTGAATAAAACTTACTATGCAGAATCACATTTGTTATCTGTTTCACCTCTTAGTATAAGAAATATTTCTGCAAAAGTTCTAATTTATATAGTCTTTAGGTCTGTTTCATTGGCATTTGAGGTAAACAACTAGATAGATTTTTGGGGTGATCAGAATTGTTTCTTGATTCATAATATTTGTAAGGCTGCTTATGGGGTCACAAATGAATGCTCAAGAATTGCAATTAGGAGTGATAGCATGTTTAATCACAGGTTACTAGCTCTAGGTGTGTTTGAGGCAAATAGAGGAAGAATATCTACAGGCAAAACATAATACAGATGTACCTTTAATCACAATGGAAGATGTGCAGAGGACACTTCCGGCTTCATTCGACACTTTGCATGTATATAACCCAGCGTCTGACTGGCTTGCTTGCTTGATGCGCAGAAACACAACATTGTTTTTGAAGGATACTTCATGGTTAGGAGTTTCTTCAACCTCTAGGTTGTTTTTGAACCAAGATACAGCTAATGGCTGAGATCCGGCCACACGCCCCTCAAGTGTAAACATGCTTCCTTCAGTTTCTTCAACTGCTTCAGACAACTTCTTAGTAAAGGTTGGTGGTACTTTTCGTTCTGCAAAAGAGTGTTCAATACAAATGATTTTGTCATTTAGTGTCATCAACATACGTGGTTTTTCAGGATATTCCTAAGCATGCAAATAAGCATTTGATCTTCTTTTGCATTAACCCCTTCGGGGCTGATGACGAGCTCAGCTCGTCATGAGCGTAACCTGCCGTACGCTCATGACGAGCTGAGCTCGTCATGTAACGCGGTAATTTTGAAATTGCCGCGTACAGCGGGAAAATGCACCGCATCGATGCGGTTAAGGCATACAAAAGTAAAAGGTATTGATTACTGGGTTACACCTGTTAGCAATCTATGGTTAGAATCATCACAACTGGGAAAACCCTAACGCTTTTCCTAAAGAAATTATATTAACATGAGGATCTCCAAATTTACATGGGTCAGGACGAATAATCAGCAATGCTATCATAAAGGCCCTGTATGCTGTCAAAGTCATGAATCAAATTTGTGCATGGATTTATAGGAGGGCATATGTGATGGGCAGTATTACAGAGGATTTATGTTTGCAATGCAGATCATCAGTCCTAAGGCAAGATAATTTGCAACCTTCTGTTCGTTTCTTAACCCAAAGCTTCACAACAGGTATTTGTATATGAAAAGAAATTATAAATGTGAGGGTATATAATTTAATCTTTAGGCTAATGGCATTTGTTCATGTTTTCTGATGCTATCTTATATAAAGACATTTAGGTGTGAATATACAAATGATTATTAATTTAACAGCTCTTTATTATGACTGACTCATTGAAGAGGCTCATGAGTATAGACCATAAGAAACAGCACCTGAAACCACTACCTTTTCGATAACACATCTATCAAGACCTTCATTAGCATATTGAATCCTGTCATAATAACCATTAAACCATGTATGTACATATGTTTGTGCAAAGGTGTAAATGTTCAGCTTACCATCTTATAGTCTGACCTTTCATATTTCACTTTTTGTCTGGTTTTTCTGAATTTCTTCTAAATTCTGTGCATTATTTTGTACTCCTGCGAGACTCCCGGGTACTCAACCATCTAGATATACTTACATTTTAAACTTTAATTTCTCAAAAACTACAGACCAGATTTACAACAAATTTCTGCTTTCTACCAAGTTTGGTACACTCCGTTCAAGCACTTGGGCTATAGCGCTTTTCAAAAATCCCTATGGAAATTACATGGGGAAATTGTGTTTTGGGACACCCTCCTTTTTTCTCAGCCCATGCTTAACAGATCATCCTGAAACCTTTTTATGGGAATGTTTTGTGAAGATTCATCAAATGGCGAACCAAAAAATCTATTCCCTATAATAACTTGGGGGCTCATTAGGATGGCGGACGGACCTGCGTCCGTCCGCCACCCTATAGGAGGAGGGACCGTCCGCAGGGGCAGCGTCGGTCCCTCCAGTGCAATTAGGATTTGACCGCCAGCCTGGCGGTCACATCCTCAATATTTAACATTGCGGCGGGTGTTGCTTGAAGCAGCACCCGCCGCAAGGTTAAATATAAATGCTTAGCATTTGCATGCACAAAGTGGCAGGCACCGCGCGGTGCCTGCTGCTTCGTGCACGCAAATGCAGGGGGGTACCATAGGTACCCCCCATGTGCACCCCCCACCCCCCCACTCACCCTGGGGGCCCGCAACGGGCACCCAAAGAATTCACCGTATGCCTTTCCACGGCGGAGAATCCGTTGCGGAAAGGCATATGTTTTTCGCCATCCTAATATGGCTGGCGGTGTCTGATAGATACCGCCAGCCATGTTAGAGCTTCTCCGCCGCGGTCGGAAGGCGACCGCGGCGGAAAAGCTGCGGACCGATTTTGAGACCCACCGCCATCCTAATTTGGCGGTGGGTCTTTTGTGCCTCCCCAGCGGTTTTCCCGCATCCTCCGGGCCGGCGGTGGCTTCCGCCGGCCCGGAGGATGCGGGAAAACCGCGATCCTAATCGGCCCCTAGGTTCTAACCATAACTACACTACTGTGTGTATTCGGACACTGGAGGGTACCTGGGTGTGTTCTTTCTTTGTGTGACACTGATTGCTGGATTTTACGGGCTGCTGCCGCCCAACTGCCTCAGAGTACCGGAGGTAGGACAGTTATATATGAATATATATACATATACATATATATGTATGCATATATATGTATTTATATATGTATATATATATATATGTGTGTGTATATATATATATATTTTGTTTGGTTTTCACAGAAAAAAACAAAGGTTATAAGGATGTTATGGTTGGGAAATAGAATTTTAAAAAAACTTACAAATTAAATAAAAACACAAATGTTACAGGGACGTTATAGTTAGGTTCAGACTGTACACACACACAAAATAGATATTCAGCAGTTACAGTTATCTATAGTTATCTATAATTACTATGACTCATGCTTTAAGGTAAATATAACTTTCTCCCTTGCCACGCACAGGTAATTACCCAGATATTACATCAGCCATTACATCTTCTATGACATCATTGATAATACCACTGCAACATTTGCAATGAAATATTGATGAGAAAACTGTGATTGGCAGGGGTGCAAGATACGGTTACCTTAGGGCACAAGTTATAGTTTCTCGAGATACCTATAGCTGCTGAATTTTTATGGTGTTTTGTGTGAAAGTTGAACCTGACTATAACATCACACCTGCCTTTGGGTTTTAGTGAATATACATATATTAGTGGTTAGCACCAATCCTGAAGTCAAGACAGGTACAAGTTGGCTAACAGATCACAAAGGTTTGATCAGGTGCTCTTCTTGCAGGGCATGCAAGTATGAGATTAACAGAACTACTTACTGTTCTCCATTCAAGAGCCAGCCCTGTAAAATCGATAAACTGTTGACCTGCAAATCAGAATTTGCTGTCTATGTGCTGGAGTGCTATTGTGGACTGCAGTACGTTGGCAGTACGAAACTGCAAGTCCACAAGAGAGTGCTCCAGCACTTAAGGGTCATCACTAACTCTGATGTGACCTACCCAGTGGCACCCACTTTAAAGAGTTCCATGACAATGACTTGGACAAATTAAGATACTTCATTGTGAATGCCGTGCTGACACTTAGACATGGTGGAAACAGGGAGGCCATTCTCAGACGTTTAGAGACCAAGTATATTCTGGAATTAGATTGCAAAAGTCCTAATGGCCTCAACAAGACAGAGGATTTGCACACATGGTTGTAAAGAAATTCGTACTCATATGTCCTACATTTTTAACTGATCTCATCTATATCAAATTCCAGAGTCAAATATCATGAGGATAGTAGCAGATTCTCACCTATCCTTGTAGGAAAGCTACTTCACTTTTTTTTATATATCTCTTTCACTTTTTCTTCTTTTTACCCTGTTTCCTTGTCCTTTCATGCTACTAAGGTCGTTCCGATCAGGCCGTCCTTGGTATGCTAGGTAAACCTAATTGCACACCACCACTTAACATGCTGTATCTGTGAGGTTTAGAAACAGGTACTGCATAATTTTAAACATGTTTACACTAACTATGCACTTTTTGCAAAATCACGTAATAGGGCATAAAACAGGAGGTTGCACTCCCATAGCAGTAATATGTCCATTTACATGTGTTAGGTAATAAACGGCATTAGGCTTTGAATCTTCTTCCATCATCAATGTACATAGGACTGATTTTTTAACCATGTGTAAGTTTACCTAGGTGTATTTATACATGTATTATTTGTATTTTGCACATGGTTTTATAAGTAAATAGAAAACATTAGCTGGTTGCTGTGCATTAGGCTGGGAACTAGGTATTAGTCTATGATTACATTGCCAAATTGTATTTATACAGAAACAGATGGTTGCCATATGCCATTTGTGAATAACAATATTGAGTTGTCAACATTGAATTTTTAATAATGTTTTTACTAAGTATATTACCGTCATTGTATTTTACAGGTATTATCACGTATTTGGCACATGTAATGGTAAATATCCACATCAAGTTGAGAGTCACTGTGACTGCTGTAGAGAAAACAGACAGGCAGTCTGTTTTCCCTTTTTTTGGCACCTGGCACTTAAAATTTTATGGTAACTGGTAGCACGTCATGTGACGCATCATGCCGGCAGAGCACGATTGAAAAATAAAGAAAAAAACCTGCACGAAATAAGAGGTGTCCGTTCCCTTTCTGATTCCAGGGGCAAGGGATTGTGAAGAAAAGGTGGTGTAAATATATATATATATATATATATATATATATATATATATATATATATATATATACATACATATATATATATATATGTAGATATATATACTTACACCACCTTTTCTATATATATATATATCTATATATATATATATATAGATATATATATATATATATTTACACCACCTTTTCTTCACAATCCCGTGCCCCTGGAATCAGAAAGGGAACGGACACCTCTTATTTCGTGCAGGTTTTTTTAAAATATATACATATATATATATACATATATATATATATATATATATATATATATATATATATATATATATATATATATATATTATATATATATATATATATATATATATAATTTTTTTTTTTTAAACTGTGTTCCAAAAAAATAGGCGGAGCTCCAGGATGTGACTTCAAAATCGCGTTTTCACAAATCCCATCACCATGCTATCTAAATATTGTTTCTCTTATCATATCGCTAATATTTCTGGGAGCTGTAGTTTACCATTGTGGTAAAACATCACATTACATGCTTTTATCACAAAGCATTCTGGGATTTACAGTGTTCACCTGTAGTGGCCATCCATAATAGTGATGATTCATTATTATGATATTCATACCACATGATATACTCTTGTTACAAAGCATTTTAGGATTTGTCATGCTAATTGACATATCCATTCATCTTATAGAATGAATTGTAGCAAAAATCATGTATTTATTTTCACCCATTGCTACACTCTAGTGGTTTATTGGCATACTACTTTCTCCTTGTTGTATGCCTATAACCCACCTTCCTGCCTCCCCAATTGATATCAAATGCCAGTGCTTTTACCATCATGCCAATTAGAGGCCTCCAGTTCATTCATGTAATGACATTGACACTACTATTTTTTTCCTCATTTATATTCCACCATAAATCCAATAAATTGCATATGTTAAACTGTTAAACATACTAAACAAGATTTTTCCCCCAAAACACAGCTGAAATAAACACATTCTTCTGATGAGCAAATCCTCTCCGCAGTTCATTACAAACAGTTCCATTTTCATAAATGTACATGCAGTTCCTCGTCCTGGTGAAGTGCATATGGTGTCTCTGTCTTGTATTTTATTATTATGTATATGGAATCCAATTGTTTTAGAGCTTTTATTCTGCCTCACTGGCATTTGGTGGGAGAAACACTATTTAGATAGCATGGTGATGGGATTGGTGGGAATATGAGCAAGACCATTGTCATAATTTTTGGATGCAAGATTAAATTAAATGGTAAACTTAAACTCACAATGTGCAGTGATGCCTATTTTGTTTTGAAATTAAATCACAGGAGTGTTTTTTTCCGAGGAGGATTGACCCTGCCACTAGGAGCTGTGTGTTGTTGTGCACACTAATCACCTTGTGAAAAAAATATAGTAGGCTTTCCTTTCTGGCACCTGGTCTGGGCCTTTCAGAACACACTTACAAACAAAAAGGTACCAGCCAGATGCAAAACCTACGTGTTCCAGCCTGGGGATCCCAATGTCTAAAATGTTAACAAGACTAGGCTCAAACGGCGTGTACGAAACAATCATGATCCAAGAATTTACCCAAACAGAAAATATATTCCTTTGAGTTTCTTTAAAATGTCAGTTTTATTTGTAACCTGGCTTATTCAAAATTTAAATATTTTTAGTAGCACTCATGCTTTGGATAGATATCTAAATCCCCCAAGCTACACGACCAGAAACAATTTGAATATTCATATTTCACATTTTTGGTTGCAACAAAAACTCTAGTAAGTTTAGAACATGGCAAGAAGGAGTCCTTATTATGAAAAATTGGAATAGGTGCACAAAATCAGGGCAAATCCATCTGCACCTTTTTTGCTTTTTTGCATAGGTGCACAAAATCAGGGCAAATCCATCTGCACCTTTTTTGCTGTTTGTGTAAAGGAGGATGGAATAAACACCATTTCAACTAAACATGTCATAAATTGATTTCACACAAGTTTTAAGGTTTTTATGTGGTGTAGACACTAAAAAGAAAAATCTATTTTCTCCAGTTTTTATCACTCAAAACAGTGTGATTTTCGTTGACTATAATTTCCTTGTTAAAAGGTTGGTTGCACCAACAAAATTATGTAGGGGCAAAATAATGTGTTATATTAGTTCTGCAAGGGACCCAAGGTTAATTTTCTCAATTGTGTCCTGGTGAAATAGCCCTTGTATAATGCAGACTGGTAACATGTTGAATATGGTTTACAAATATCTGCAGTCATAACTGTAGTCAAATTTTGTATACAAAAATTTTGACTTTATATTTTTAAAAGAATTTGCCCATTTACAATATTACACCATGTGGATTCAATATTATTTTCAGTAAATTTGCTCCTAAACATCAGAAGTAGAGTACAAAAAAGTGATGGATGGAATGCTTGAATTAATCTAAGCCGCTTGTAACTAATCAGGGCCGCATCCCAATCCATTGTTATTTTGCACACCAATTCACCTCAGTTTGGACCCCGCCATATATAAATCAGTCTCAACCGTACTCCAATGGGAACCAGAGGTCGAATTGGGCAGGATCTGAGGGGCACAACGTGCTCATACATTTTTCATTTAATAAAAGCAGTTACCCTACTTTTTGTGATAAAATAACCATCCTGGGACAGTTGGAATGCTTCAGCTCAAGTGTAAGGGAGGGAGTTTCCTGTGCTGTGAAACCGAGGGTGTGACATAGAGCTAAAAAGGAAACAAGCCTTTTTGCCCAGGTGCCTGCTTGCCTGAAAGAAATGTAAATGTGCACATTTCGATAATCTGCAAATTTAAAGGCTGCTCGGAAGTGGGTATTAGCTGCAATTGATGGAATAACTTGAAGATTCCGGATGACAAATATTTATTCCTTTTGAGTGACATTGCAAGGTTGTTACCAGCTGAGCTGTGTCAAACGTTTGCTTTTGCGGGACAGTTATGAAAAATATATCTATATTTTGGAAGCACATTTTTATCTTTTTGCGCATTTTTCAGCTGCCTATGATATACTATGTGTACTGCAAGTTTAAAATAATGACTTGAAAATTCCCAGGCTGGGACCTCGTAGCACTAAAAATAAATAAGTCACTATCTCTCACTGCACCAATCTGAATTCATCTGTTTGGCTCTTTGACACGGACCTCTACAGTGTATTAACTAATAGAGGCTTCATAATGTATGATAGAGCATTTCCCACTGGCAAGTTAACTTGCATTTATTTTTCATTTTAGCAGTGCTTTATTATATATGTAATTACCTGAAAGAAGTAGACCAAAAAAGATACAGCATATATTGTTTCTTTTTAGCCACGTATTTGAACCCCCCCGGCTCACGGATACTGCCCACATTGCACGCAGCATCACAATCCCCATACTTTTTTATGTACTCCGACCACTGATGGAAACAGTCCAGTCCTAACTACTAGGCCAGGTCCTCCGTCAGATGGTAAACACTTCTTTAAAAATTGTGAATTCATGGGCATTCTCAAAATGTTTCGAAGGCACATTACTAAAAAGATGCAATCACTCATTTTGTCTTGTGAAGACTGTACCCATAACCTTGGTGTAAATGGGGATAAACACTACCAAAAAGTAGTAGGGATGTGGTGGAACAGGTTAACCATGGGTACAAATGTATACACCATGGATAAAAAGAACACAAAGCTTGCAAGGTCAATTGCACTTGGATGTCATATTTATACATGTAAATATGCACTTTTTACTTCCATGCAGAAGAAACCTATTTTAAGGGAATAGCCTGGAATACAGAGATGAATTCTGAAAATACTATTGGGAAATAAGCAACTGCAACAGCTTCCTAGAAACACTACTGTTATCCTGTGCTTATTCCAAATGTCAGAAATATATTCACAAGTAAATTACTGACTTTTACGAGAACTAGCCTAATGATCATCATACATAAGTACATACAAACCACTGTGATAATAGTGTTCGCAATAAAAGGAGCATGCATTTGTTTTTTACTATAATGCTTTCAACATATAAAATATGTACTTTTGGTATTGATTACCTTTCACCCGAAGTTCAGCTGCACAGTAATCCTTTCCGACTTCATTCACTGCAGTGCAGGTGTACTGCCCAGAGTCTCCCTTGTCTGCCTTTAACACTGTGAGGTGGGATGTATTTTCCAACTGGCTGATTTTATAATTTCCACCAGTTCTGATTTCTTTGTTGTCCTTGGCCCATGCAACTTTAATTGGCAGAGTGCCAGTGAAGTGGCATTCAAAATCAGCTGCTTCTCCCACCGGTATGTCAATAGGTGAAAGTTTGACATCGAAGAAAGGAGGCTGTCGTCCTTCTAAAAATGAAAACAAACTAAGCATTACTCGCGGCCAGGCTTTCCTAACGACTCGTTTGTGTGAGGCCCAATGTGCTTACAGATCATGTGAGTCGGGAACAAAAGTTTGTCTTAGGGCTGACTACATCTCCAAATAGGAGTAACCTATGCTTTCAAATGTTATTCATGAAAGTCTGTTATATATCAATGATTTAAGAATGCTTAGAGCAGGTACGTCTATAAGATAAGTACTCTTGTTGTACTTGTGGGAATCCCAGTGCGGAGGGGAGGGAATGTGCTTAGAGAAATTTCATAGGAATGTGGTGTAACTTATTGATTCTCACTAATATTTTCCTTTCTTTACCACACTTCTTGACACGCTTAAGTTACATAAGTTAGAATTTGGCAGTTGTAGACTTAACTGCTTTAGATAAGTGTAAAGTGTAAGAAAGAAGACTAACCGTCTGTTTTTCAAAGGGTGGGTGGGAAAAACGGGACCTTCGAGAAACATGTTTACGTGAGAAAAGTAAGAATAACTAATGTTAATTTAAAAATGCGTAAATATCCCAGCTCTAATCCAGTGCATCTTTACACATATTCGCAAAATACTTGGATCTCGATTTTTTAAAAGGTTGGAGTGTCTTATTAGTGAATTCCAATCACGTAAACCTATTTCCGTAGACAGTCTTATGTTACACTTGTTTGGGAAGAGACAGTTAGTGATTATCGCAAGAGGCATAAGTTAATAGACGACATAGAGAGTTAAGAGAGTTATAAGTTACACATATTTTTCTGAATTAGCCTAATGCTCTTTTCCTGCGAATAGGAAGTAGTAGTTAAACTAAATAAAACAAATAGGTGAATGGGTCTAAACTAAAATAAAATGCATTGATAACCAACAAACCTGTGAGAATGAGCTTGGCACTTGAGGAAGCAGTTCCAAGAAAATTGGTAGCCGTACAAGTGTATTGGCCAGCAGAACTCTTCTGAGTTTGCCCAATCAGTAGCGTGGCTACATTATCTACGTATGACGTCTGCACATTAAGAGAGTCTCTCAAAAGAACCCCATCTTTACTCCAAGACACATCAATTGGTTCTGAACCACTTATTTGACATTCAAACGTAACTGACAATCCAACCGTTTCCTGAATGTCCTTCACTTTTCTTACAAATGAAGGTGGAAGTTGTCGTGCTGTAAAAACAGAAATATGAAACGTTGAAGCTTACTGGAAGTTTTCTTATTATTGCTGAGTACTGTAATAGTTTTGCAGGAAATGTGCCACAGCATTGAAGAATATATAAAAAATTGAGTGAGTACGCATCAGTGACAGCATAGGTAAACTTTTCAACAGCCAACGCTGCAAATAAATCTTGGCAGACAAATGAAAAGAATTAGCATTCATCAAAAAAGATGAACTGGTGCATACAGGAACATTTTAAATAATGATAAATGTATAGTAATGTAAACAGTAAATTGCTTAAAAAAAGACGGTAAAATAAATCACCTTGAACACTTATTTGGCATGAAGATGAAGCAACTCCAACACTGTTTTCGGCTTTGCATATGTAATCTCCAGTGTCAGATAAATGCACTTGGCTGAAAACCAGTGTAGCCACATTATCCTTAAAATGCATTTTGTTTGTAGTGGTTGGTCTTATCTTTGTATCACCCCTGTACCATGATACTGTAATTTCTGGAGTTCCTTCTACTTGACATTGCAGAGATGCGGAATCTCCAACAGTTACTTCCATGGGCTCCAAGTGGGTGACAAAAGATGGTGGTTCTGTTGGACAAATGATGAAATAGTTGTGTTAAATACAAATATAGCTTCACTATTATCATTAAATGAAGATGGAAACATAAGCTAAAAGACACACACCTATGATCGAAAGGTAGGCATGACAAGAATCTTGTCCAACCTCATTCTCAACTTTGCATACATATTGACCATCATCCTCCTTTGCGCTGTTGAAGATTTCCAGTATGCAAGATTTTTCTGTAGTGATCAGATTGCATCTTTCAGACTGAGTGATGTTATGACCATTCTTTTGCCATGTAACTGAAATGGGACTTGTTCCAGAATATGTACATTCCAAAACAATGGACTTTCCTGTCTCTACATTGCAATCATTCAGTTTCTTCACAAATGATGCTGGTTCTGAACAAAAAAGACAAATAAGGGAAAACTCATTTAATGGCAGGTATTCACTGGAAGGTGGATACTGAAAAAAGTAAGAGGAATAATGGTTATAAGGACCAACCTTTCACAAAAAGATGTGTTGTGCAAGAGTCTTTCCCATCATCATTAGTAACTTGGCAAGAGAAGTCCCCACTTTGAGAAACATCCACACTGTAAAGCTCCAGTGTTGCGAGAGAATCTTTCAAAGAGATGCTGCAGTTGGTTCCAGATACCAGTTCACTGCTTCCTTTAAACCAGTGGACCTTGAATGGTGGTGTTCCTCTGATGACACTTGTAAATGTTATATTCTCACCAGGTAAGGCTTCTTGAGGTTCTGGTTTCTTTACTATAGTGGGAGGTTCTAGATAGACATAACGAAAACAACAGGTGTGAATTTGACTTTTCATTGTTGGTAAATCACTTTATTTTTAACTAGTACAAACTGGCCCCCTATCAGCAAACAGTATTTTTCCTGTGATGAAAAGATGAAACCCAGGCTCCTCAAAAAAGAAATGTTGTTAATAACACAGAACTGGATGGAGCTTGCAATAAATATCTGATCGATGGAGACAGGAAGGAGGAGGGAGTGAAGAGTGCATGCACATTTGAGTACTTTGGCAGAAAGGCAAGGCTCAGTGACAATTGTGATGTATGAGGGCATACAAAATGTAACACATGAAGATGAATATGGTTAGTTTTTATTGGATTAATGGAACAGGAGGCCACTAGGATTCTGCATTATGAGAGTTGGGGCAGTTGTGTACAATTTGTATATGTATGGGAAGTGTTATATTACATGCTGGGGAGACACTGAGCAAGATCTTGCTAGGTTTGAAATGGGACTTCTTGCCAATGAACTTCAAAAGCACCAGGTGATATTTTATGTTTTACACTGCAATAGGTAAGAGTGGGCAGTTTTGTAAACCGGACAAATTATTTTTAATGCTAGTTATACCATGGCACATATGTGAAGATTTCTGTTTAATCATGTGGGCTGATTGACATTGACTGCACAAAAGTATGTCAGTCTTTTATAAGTGACTGACCTTTTATTGATAGAATGGCACTGCATTCATCAGATCCAGCTACGTTGGTAGCTTCACATGAGTAATTCCCACCATCTTCTGCTTCTAGTGAGTTTATATTCAAAGAACATGTGTTGTCTGTTAATGTGGCTTGATGTTTTTCTCCACTGATGATTTCACTTCCATCATGAAACCAGGCAACTGAAATTGGTGGTGATCCAGAAACTTTGCACTCCAGGACAACTGAAGAGCCCAGCAACCCATTTGTTTCCTTTAGTTTTCGTGTAAAAGAAGGTGGAATAATCCGGTCTACGTGACAAATAAGGCGAAAAGAAAAAAAGAGTAATGAAAGATAAGCAGCCAAAGATATATTCTTTGACACACTGCAAGAAACAACACTCTGTACACAAGCTAGTTCATGCCCTCTGTGCCACTGCTCAAAATGCGCGACACTGAGCATTGTTTCAGTCAGGACAACCTAATGCACCAAGCTTTCCTGCAAGTAAACACCAAGCATTGCCCAGCAAAGACTTCATTTTCTAGTCCTAAATTAAAAGACAAATCCCTGGAGATAAGACCAATCCAAAAGGTACCTTCTTAATCATGTTGTCACACTAGGATCAAGCTTTAGAAAGATTAAAGTAGAATAAGAGTCCCACAAGGATATAAACAGACGTCTGACAAATCACGAAATATGAGGTACTCAAAACTGTCTGTTAGATTTGGGTAGTTGCTAGGATGAGATGAAGTGTGGCAACCAGTGACCTCAAGAGAAGCAAGAGCTTAACAATGGCAATTTAGTTGTGCAAAGCTTATTTGAACTTTGGGGCTTATTTATGAGCCCTTGCATCACTTTTACGCCCCCGGGGCATCCCTTTTTTAGTGACACACCGGCAGTGTAAAAAATGTGCCATGTTGTGTCCTATTTACAAAGTAAAGCATCTATGCAGATGCGTTACTTTGTAAACCCCTGCGCCACATTATACCTGAGCCAGGTATAATGTATGCAGGGTGTGCGCTCCGCCTCAGAAAGCCTCGTAGAAGTGGTGCATTGAAATCTATAAGATTTCAGTGCGCCACTTCAAGGATGCCATTGCTTCACTTTCTTATGTCACTCACAGAAGGCGTAAGCTTGACGCTGGCCCTTTCACAAGGGGTTTGTGAAAATACACACCCCTACTCCTTAAATTTAAATAATTGACATTAAATAAAATCAAATAAATTATTTTAACAACTGAATTAATTTAAATGCTGTTGTATTTACCCAAATTATTTAGTTGCATCTTTATAGTGGTTATTTTGAAGTAGCACCCAATTAATGTCGTGGGAGTCCTCATAATGATTGTTTCACTTATGTGAATTGTTTTTTCATATACCCACAAACCCCAAAACACAAGTTAACTCACAATATTGCCCAAAGTATTTGTTGCCAAAGCGTTCATTTTCATTTATAGTAGGCCTATTGATGAGCTGCCTTCCAACTGCCAGTCTATATAAATGACTATTCTGTTATACATAAATATGATATCCAAAATCATTAACTTTAAACGTACTCACGTAATGAGATTCTGAATACATACAGAATAGCATATAGAGGTCAATGGCACACATTGGGTGTATTTAGCTCTAAATACATTGCACTCCATTTGTAATAATTGGCATCTTGCAACTAGGTTGGAGTTGCAGTTCAGAAAAAGAAAGACTATCCAAGAGTTGTGGATTAACAGACATTCATATCTACTCATTCGAGAACATGTAGGAAAATCCTATACACCATGATCAATGACCCTAGGTTAATTTTGAAAGAGACAAAAGCACAGAGTGGGTGTATACATTCAATACAAAGGTGAAAGATAGGATAAAAGAAACCAGCCCAGAAAATTCTAGGTCTGCATTATTTGTGGATAAATGTATTTTGTAAAGTAAATGTTTCTCCCGAAAAGATGCATAAGATCACATTGTATTTGCCTTTGTAATAATGTAACACAGAAGAGTATGATCACAAAATAATCAAGCACACTGACCTAGTACTTCAACGGAGACAGTGCAGCTGCTTTTGCCAACATTGTTTTTCACCTCAAATGTATATTTTCCACCATCCACCCTTCCAGTGGAAAATATTTTTAGTGTGGACACTTTGCCAAAAAAGCTAACTTTGTACTTGTCATCACTGGATAGTTCTTTTCCATCCTTAAACCATTTGGCAATAAGTTCTGGAGTGCCAGCTACAGTGCATTCTAGTGCACAAGAATCGCCTGCAGTAACTCGTGTGGGTTCTGGTTTTTCTACAATTGTGGCTGGTTCTGAAAAGGAATAAAAGGCAAATCGCTTAGGCATATCTTCAAAAAGATCTTACATGTGAACGTTATGGTAATGCATAACCGAACTACAGATTTGTGAAAAAATGCACATTTACACTGAGAAGATATAGCACATATTTGATTATAGTTTTTACCAACCTAAAACTGATAAAGTAGCAAAACATTCCTGCATCCCAGCATCATTTTTGATTTGACAAGTATATTTTGCTGTGTTGGATGGCTCCGCATTTGCAAAGTACAGTGTTGCAATGTTGTCGGAGTAGGAAATGCTGATATTTTCGCTTTCTCGAACAATCTCCTCTTTGTCTTTCAGCCACAGAACAGAAATTGGTTGAGTGCCATCAATGGTAGCCTGGAATTCAGCTGGTTCACCAACAACAATAGAGATGTTCTCCAGCTTCTTCACAAACATTGGTGGTTCTGACAAAGAAAGTACGAAGTTGTAATGCAAACATAACATTTTTTATAAGAGTGACATGTTGTTAAGAAAGTCATAAAGCACAAAGAGAAATTGGACTGGGGAAACCTAAGTACTAACCTTTTAATTTTATGGTGCCGATGCATGTGTCGCTTCCAACATCATTACTTGCTTTGCACTGATATTCACCAATGTCCCCAGCATCAACTTTAAGAATGTGAATGCTAGCAAACAAGTTCTCAGAGATAATCTTGAATTTCTTGCTACTTTTAATCTCCCTTCTGTCTTTATACCAAGACACTGCAAATGGTGGAGTACCCTGTAACTCACATTCAAGGCTGGCATCCAGACCTTTAAGAGTCTCTAATGGCTGAGGTCTTTTAATGAACACTGGAGGTTCTATAAGAGAAGAAACAAGAATTTCATTACTTTTTATACATGAATATATTTTGAAAATCCATTCCAGTTACAAGATATTGAAAAATGCAATCTTTGGAGCCTGGGTAGTAGTAATGACGGTAATGAAGACCTGTTCTAATTGTATTTAAGACATCTGTACAGCTGCCAGGCTATATAAAAGCGATATATTTCAGAAGGTTACGCATATGTTAAGAAAAACAGAGTTAGTTATCAAATCATTATTTACAGGCAAAAAAGAAGAAAGCAACAGTTCTCAAATGGATTTGCAGACAAAGATTTCTAATATTTCAGCAGCACCACAGAGGACGGTGTATACACTGTGAGTCTAGACTCTTCTGTGTAACTATGTGCATTCATTGATTTAAAAATGCAGCACATGTTAAGATGGAAAATGGAGCTACATATAGCTTAATGAGAAATATTTCCTAAATGGTAATAATATAAAAAAAAAATTGATTAGTGATCTATGTTTAAGACACATGTATTTTATTTTTCAGCAAACAGGTGATAGTTGAGGAGATATGTTGATATCATTTCCTGATGGATTGCCACAAAAGCTAAATTTAACATTTCAGCTGCTACTCTTCGGGTTTATTTTTGAGATGCTGACTGTTTCTTATGGAGAAAGAATAGTTTTATTTTAGACAATGAGATGCATTTAGAAAGTCGCTCATTGCTAAAAGCCTGACTACCAATCAGTAAATGAAAATGTGACTACTTCATCTGATCGGAGAGGTCTTGGATTATCTTATTTTATAAAATGGAAAATGTGTAGACATCCTGTTGGCTAGTCAATATAGAGAAAGCCAAACAAGTCCCTGAAAGAAGTGGGATAAAATATGTCTACTTAGAGCTTTCTTAGCATGAACATTTCTAAAAGGCAACTGACTGAAATAGCAGGGTAGTGTATTATTGGTAAAATACAAGCAGGGTTAGAGTGTTGTATTGAAATCCATCAATAGTAAGCAACATGTTTAAACCCTTACAGTTTTCACTTTTTTGTTACAACAGATTTCCTACGAATTATCCAGTTTTTCACAGTCACGACTTTGGACTTGTCTGCAGTGAACAAGTGGTAAATTCAAATGTCCTAACCTTACTCTAACATTAAACATACAATTAAGTCAACACTCAACCCTAAAATTAACCCTAGGCCTCACCTGAACACATAACCCTAACTTTGCCTCTTTTAATGATTTTCCTTTAACTAATTCCAAAGTACTTCAATTGCTTTATTTTTTGTTATTATATTATAAAAAAGTTGTCAATGTTTTAGTTTATTTGTAAAGCTATTCCTTTGAATGAGTTTCATTGTAATGACCTAAAGTCACTCAAAGAACTTTAGCTCAGTTACTTCTACTTGCATGCAGGCTGCAAATGTGGGGATGAAAGGTACCCAAAGCTGCAGTGCTCCTCAATATGCACATTGTGCATGTGAGTGATGGGAATAGGCACAACAATTTTTTACAGTACAAAGAGCACTTACTTAAACAGCCATGATAGAGCGAAAGCCTTCCTACCCATTGGCTGAAGCTGACAGTCAACTAGGCCAAAATGAAGGGGGCAGGGCCACAGGCGAGGAGGCCTCCTGGCCCAGCATTCCCTTGCCTTTAGTGACTTGGTTCCTGCTATGCTGCTGTCTCCTTTCTCTTGTCACAGACCTGAGCTTGGCATTGGAGCTGCAACGGGGTACACAAAAGTTCTGTGGCAAGCTCACACTGAATTTATGCTATAAATTGTGTAAAGTTTATTTCACCCATTATAGGGAAGGAAAACCGTGTTATACCTTGAGTCTCAAGTAAGCTCCCCTTCAGCAGACTGACATTTGAATAGTTAATTAACAGGTTAAAGGTATTTGTTGACAATAAGCACTCCTTTATCCTTTAAGATTTCTAAACTTTTCTTTATCAGGACCAAACTTTACTCTTGTAGTATTCACAAATTCCACCAGTATTGTAGTGGTAGAAATGTAGACTTCAGCCAACACAAGTCATGTGAGGTTAGAGTATTAATAGCCCTACAAGCCCACATGAGACTTTCAAGCAGATGGACACCATTGATCATTGAATACTGAGTGATAACTGCTGACTAACAGAAGAGGCAGATAGGATTAGCCTTTACCTAATTAATCTATTGTGATAAAATTAGTTATGCCTTAATGCAATGTGAGACCAATTCATGCTTACAATGGTTGTTATAAAACTACAGGTCTGTTTAGGAAAGTTATTAACTTCATGTAGTTGGTTGTGATTATTCTGTGGATTAATGAAGTGAAAATCGTTTAATATTTAATATTTTAAATTAAAGTTGGGGAATTCATTCTGACCTTTAACTTTCAAAGATATGCTGCAACTTGCTTTTCCAGCACTATTGTGGGCTTCACAAGTGTAGTCACCACTGTCTTCAATGTCGGCATCCGATAATTCAAGTACTGCCAAAGATTCGACAAAGGACATTCTGTATTTTCCACCAGCCTGAATCTCTGTGTCGTTTTTGTACCACACAATACGAATTTCTGGAGAGCCAGTGATTTTGCATTCAAAACGATCGGAATCACCCTGCTTCACAATTCTTGATGCTTCCAGCTTCTTTGCAAACCTTGGAGGTTCTATAAGATCAAGCATAATAGTTATTCAATTGAATCAGCAAAGGTTGCATTGAGCCAAAGAATAGCAAGGTGGCAAATTATTAATGAAAACCAAATCCACATCAGAAAGCCACACAAATATATAATCGAACTGGAAATAAGACTGAACGAATCTAAAGAGGTTTGTTTAGATGTCAGATGAAATTTAAAGAGAAGATGCCTGTCATTGTACTGTAAACAAATGAGAAGAGGAAGTGTTGAACATTTGTATAGTTATTTAATGCAAATATATGACACGGATTTGCTTTTGTCATAAAGTAAGATCTGAATTATTTTTAAACCAACATCATTCCATATTAGATTTCAAGATATAAAATTAAACTGAGTGCCTGACCCCCCCACACAACCTTAAATATTGACCAAGCACTTCAGATTTACCACTAAAAAACATGCCAATGCAATACACTTTCCACGTTTTACACACAATTCTAATACTTTCAGCCTTAGTTTCAGACATTTAGTAGACTAGGAAACAAGTCATAATCAAAGATTGGAAAAAATACATCAGATTTGAATAAGAAAATCATTTTATATGTCACATATCATGAACCACATCCAGTAGGGCAGATAAAGATTGTTTAGCCAATAAGTTGGATTGAAGAAAAGATTTCGAATTCAACAAATGGCTCAATGGTAACCGCAGAGCTGGCATATGAATTTTTATGTTGGGGACGAACCACACCAATCAGTCCACATGCCTCAGGCTACAAATAGTCTAAACTGAAGACAAGCAGGCAGGCCCAGGGTTGGGACAGCAAAGGCATTCACCTGAGACAAGAAGCAGATTGCCATGGGCACAGCTGGAATACATTTAGTTTATTTGGGGCTTTGTTGTTGTGCAATTATAACTACAAAAACCAAGGTGAATAACTGGTTTGGTTTTTAGAATATTTATCATCAACACACAACCAGTTCCTTAGGCTGGCCCTTATTCCAACAGGTTTACACTTCCAGGAGCTGTGCCCAATATAAAATATTGCACACTCTAATTGTTTCAGTATGTACAATGTTTTAAAAAGATGGTGATGCATTTCAACAAGAATGCAGCTTTCTGACAGAATACTCACAAGGAACCCATTATTTAACCTGATTCAACATCCACTTGTTATTAAACAATGCACTTTTTTGACTGAATGCCAATTTCACAACTAGGTTGAAGCATACAATGACATACAGGCACACACTGATAAATTGCTAGAATGATAAGAACTGATATTGAAAGAAGTACGAGCTATTAAAGAGGGTATACATGCACTTCTGGCCAAATCTATTATTTTACAGGTTTTAAAATATAGTTTTTGTTATAGGCATTTACAAGTCATAATCATTACCTTACAACTACCCTTTTCCTCATTGAAATATTTGGAAAATATGTTTTTCATAAATATAGATAAATACCTTGTACACCAAGTTGGGCTGTGCAAGAATCTTTCCCAATGTCATTGCTGGCATGGCAAGTGTATAAGCCAGAGTCTAGCTTGCTCACTTTCAAAATCTTCAAATGTGGTCTGTTCTCCACGCATGTGATCTTATAGTTTCCACCTGGACGGATTTCTCTGTTGTCCTTTGCCCAAGTGATCTTAATGGGCTGTGTCCCAGTGACATGGCATTCAAAATCAACAGCATTACCGATGGGGGCATCAACTGGGACTGGTTTTATGTCAAAGAAGGGTGATGTCTTTGGTTCTGGAAATCAGAAAGAAGACCACATAGTTATACCATGCTCTTTTCACAATGTCTAAGAAATGTGTTTTTGGGGGACGTTTCAAAATAATTGACATGAACACTTTTCTTGGAAAGATGGAATTATCAACAAACCTGCTAAGATAAGTCTGGCACTACAAGAAGCAGTTCCTATAAGATTGGAAACCGTACAAAAGTACTGGCCAGCATGGGTCATCTCAGTTTGAAAGATCTGAAGAGTTGCGATGTTGTCAATAAAAGATGTCTGCACATTACTGTCATCTTGTAAAAGCATATCATCCTTATACCAGGAGACCTTAAGAGGTTCAGACCCATTGACCCGACAATCAAATGCAACTGGTAAGCCAACGGTTTCCTGAATGTCCTTCACTTTCCTTGCAAATGAAGGGCCCACTTTGCGTTCTGAAAGAAAATAAGTTTGAAAGAAACAATAACGTACCAATGAATTACTGATACTGAATTTATCTTTGTAAGACTACTGTTTCGTTGCAGGAGGGAACAGGAAAATTATTTTTAAAATAAAAAAAGTTTCACCTTGCACAGATAAGAGAGCCTGTGATGAATCAGATCCTACAGTGTTTTCCACTCTACAAATGTATTCACCGCTGTCATTTTTATCCACCTTGTTGAACATCAGGGTAGCCACGTTGTTCTTAAAGTACATCTTATAGGCTGGAGTAGATCGCAGTTTGGTGTCCCCTTTGTACCAAGACACTTTAATCTCTGGTGTTCCCTCTACTTGGCATTGGAAGGAAATGGAATCTCCTGCTGTGACCGCCATAGGCTCCAGGTAAGTAACAAAGTAAGGTGGCTCTGAAGCATAAAGGTTTATAATGAGCACAAACAATCCGTATAATGGAAAATACATAAAGACTGAGTAAAATAAGAGATTAACACACCTAATATTGACACAGATGCTTTGCAAGAATCTTGTCCAGCCTCATTTGCCACCTGGCATGTGTATTCTCCACCATCACCCCCGGTGCTGCTAAAGATTTCTAGTATGCAAGATTTGTCGGTGGTGGTTATACTGCACTTTTCAGACTGTGACACTTCGATGCCATTCTTTTTCCAGGTCACCATAATGGAGGGGGTGCCAATATAGGTGCACTCCAGAATTAGGGGCTTCCCCTTTTCAACACTGCAGTCATTTAGTTTCTTCACAAAGGTAGCTGGGGCTGAAGAAGAAGGAAAACAGGGTCAAAATGACAACACCTTAGATAAATATGGCCCAAGAGATGGGTGTTTACGAAATGTGAACTGAAATAGCTGTAAAGACGAACCTTGCACAAACAGATGTGTTGTGCATGAATCTTTGCCAGCATCATTAGCTACAAAGCAAGTGTAATCTCCACTTTGTAATGAGTCGACATTATATAACTCCAATGTGGCAAAGGAGTTTTTCAAGGAAATATTGCACGTGCTTCCCGGTAGAAGTTCACTGCTTCCTCTAAACCAGTTAACTTTGAAAGGCGGTGTTCCTCTAATGACACTTGTAAATGTCACATTAGTGCCAGGTAACACTTCTAAAGGATCTGGCTTCTTCACAAAACTTGGTGGTTCTGAGCACATAGACAGACAAAAAGAAAAAGAAAAGATACAACTCAGATTTTGTCCATACAAGATTAAAAGGATAGCTGTAGAGTACAGGGAGACATTTTGAAAATGTCACCACTTTGAAGTTGCTTGACCACATTTTACTAACCTTGGACAGTCAACGTTGCACTGCACAGATCAGATCCAGCCACATTTGTAGCCTCACAAGTGTAATTTCCAGAGTCTGAAGATTCCAGTGTATTCACATTCAAGACACAATTATTATCTACAAATGTTAGTTCGTATTTGCCTCCACTAGTGATTTTGTTTCCGTTTTGATACCAATCAATAGAAATAGGTGGTGAGCCAGACACTTTGCAGTCCAAACGAATGGATGACCCCAAAACACCATTGATTTCTTTCAATTTTCTTGTAAAAGATGGAGCAATAATTCGGTCTGTGAAAACAATGCAACATAGAATTTTTAAAAGAAGGAAAGAACATAGTTAAAAGATACTGTAAGATTTAAAAAGTATAGAAACCAACCTAAGACTTCGACAGACACAGTGCATGCGCTCTGGCCCACGTTGTTTGTCACCTCAAATGTATATTCCCCACTATCTCTCTTGTCTGCAGAGTGGATTTTCAGGGTTGAAACTTTGTTGATTAAACTAACTGTATACTTTTGGCCACTGGTCAGCTCCTGCCCCCTCTTAAACCACTTAGCAGTGAGTTCGGGGGACCCAGCCACAGTACACTCCAAAGTGCAAGTATCGGTAGCTGTAACCCTGGTTGGTTCAGGCCTCTCTATAATTCTTGCAGGTTCTGTAATGAGATGCAAAGAGTAATCATATTTAACAGTTTAAGACAGGTCAGCAGAAAATAGCTCCTAAAGACAAAGCGAATTGTGCGTTATTCACATGACCAAATTTGCAATTATGATCTCAATATGCATACTGGTTACCAACCTAGAACAGATAAGATGGCAGCACATTCCCGCATGCCAGAATCGTTTTTGACTTGGCAGATGTATTTCCCAGCAGTAGATGGTTCTGATTTTCCAATTTGAAGAGTGGCAATATTTCCCACATAAGATATTCTGATATTGTTGCTTTCTCTAACAATGTCTCCTTTATCTTTTAGCCACAATGTGGAGATGGGTTGGGAACCCTCTACGGTCGCTTGCAGTTCAGCAGGCTCCCCAACAAGGGAGGTCACATCACTTAGCTTCTTCACAAATCTTGGTGGCTCTATTGAAGGGAATATGTAACTAGAGTAAGTATGTAACTTTGCACAAGAGGGTTGCATAAGAATAAAATGCACATAGTAGAGCTGAGCTCATTGTAGGCAAGAATGCATACAAACCTTTAAATTTAATGGCACAAACACAATTATCACTTCCCACTTCATTGACTGCCTTGCACTGGTATTCGCCAATGTCTGAAGATTCAATGTTAAGAATGTGGACGCTCGCAAGGGAGTCTTTGGAGGTGACTTTGAACTTCTTACTGCTTCGAATTTGTCTCCTGTCCTTATACCAGGCAACTTCAAATGGTGGTGTTCCCAGAAGTTCACATTCAAAGCTCACATCAACGCCTTTAAGTACCTCTACAGGACTAGGTTTTCTGCTAAAGACAGGTGGTTCTACAAAAAACAAAAAAGATTTATTTGCGTGTACTTAAAAGAGAAATTGCACACATGCTCATTAGTAAAGAAGATATTTAAACTATTGGCTTTTGGTATCATGGTTTATCATAAGAACAGCATGGGAGCACAACAGGGCCATCATTTTAAGGCACTCCTAGTGTTTTAGATGATAAAGCCTATGAACCTAAATCTACCCTTCCTGACAGAGCAACGCCTGATGATCACGCAGTCAACATTACCGCAATAATGCATATCGGAGGAGACATACTTTCATTTTTCATAATTTCATGCTATTACCTAATAGTTTTGTATACCCCTCAATTTGATCAAGATAACAGTGGCGTCTTCACTCCTTGGTGTGAGAGCCATTATAATTGCGATATTGAGCACCTCATTTCAACCCACTTTAAAACTAGTTTGTTCAATGTCCACATTTCTCCCAAAGCCTTGAAACGATTACGTCCTGGTTAAGCCCCTCTCTTTTTCCAGATTATTTAATAATTTTGTAAACAATATCACATCAATGTATGCGAATGGTGGCTTCCCAAAATCTCTCTCCCTGCTCTCTCTATCACAGTGGAATAGGCTGAGCTGGTAAGGAGTCTGGAGGGGGAGAAAGAAGGACCCTTTCATTGAGTCTATAAGTGGAATGTTCTAGAAAGGATTGCCATACAAGAACTTTCTGAATACAGAAAGCAGTGAAAGACGTCGTGTTTTGTGAATAGATCATGCCCATTTCTATCTTCCAGAGGTACAACAACAACCCCCTCCCCAGAAAGAAAAATAAAACATCTAAATATATATATGTATTTTGGGGTTGAAGGTTTCCCTGGCAATGTATTAAGTAGATAGGAAACTCTAAACAGAGACTTCACCAAATTTAGGTTTCATCATATACTGTTTATATAACTGCTTCATGGATCACAGCTCTCATTCCAATGTGAGCAATATAGGTGACGGAGTATTAGGCTTTGCAATACAGTTACTGGGCCACCCAATAAATTAGATTAAGGGAGTAGTACATTAGCCTTTGTGACCACAAGTTCTGTTAAACTATGTGATCTTTGTACAATCTCTGATGGTCCACTAAATCAGAGCAGCCTGAAACATTCTGAATTTCATAACCAAAGAAGCATACTTGCAATTTATGTTCCATGGAGTGGTAAACTTCTGCCACAGTAAGGCTGCAAAATCAATGTTTCAATGTCATTCTATATTTTGCTCTCGGATTTTACTTAGCAGGGCTACTGGACATCCTTTCCTAAGCTCAAAAGAGACTATGTCAAGCGACACCTGGTGCGATACCTATAGCAAAGTAGCAAAAAAGTTTGTGATTTTTAACCTTTTACTGTGATGACGGTGCTGCAGCTTGTGCTCCCAGCATCGTTGTGAGCTTCGCACGTGTAGTCCCCACTGTCCTCAATACTGGCATCAGAAATTTCAAGAACAGCCACTGAATCCAAGAATGTTATGTTGTACTTCCCACTGGCTTGGATTTCACTCTCGCTTTTGTACCATGTCACCTTTATTTCAGGAGATCCACTTATTTTGCATTCAAGCTGTATGGAGTCACTCTGCTTTGCAACTTTTGTTGGTTCAAACTTCTTAACAAACTTTGGAGGTTCTGAGAAACCAAAGAGAACAAATAATTACAGAGCCAAGTCACTGATTGCAAATAAAGAAAAAGATGCATAAATACTAGTATTTGTTATGTTGTCGCAAGAATGAGCACTGACCACAAATTGTGGAAGCACAGTAGAAGGCTCATAGATAAGATTATGACCTGATCTGTACTTTAAGATCTTGAATTGTTGCTTTAGCATGAGAAATGTTGGTTACACTGAATATGCTGCTGTAAACCTCACTCTAACTGACACCAATCTGCAACTTTGTTTACTTGAACATTGAAGAACCACAGACCACAAAGAGGAAACACCATTCATTCATTAATCATTTCATGCAAAAACTAAAGAAAAAGATGTATAAAAAGGGAAAGTGAACAGTACACCTACAACAACAACCATATCTAAGCACATTTCTGAGTAGAGGTTTTCCATGTCAAAAATATGCATATAAAGGCAGAACATATACACATTTTTCCGAGAATATTCAAAATATCATATTTTTATATAGTGTTAAAATTTTACAAACAACACAAACATAAAAGACCTAGAAAGAACCAGTACCTTTTACAAAAAGTTCAGCTGAACAAGAGGCTTTGCCAACATCGTTGCTCGCTTGACATGAGTATTGCCCTGAATCTCCTTTGCCTACTTTAAATATTTTCAAATGTGCAGTGTTGCCTAAGTGGGTGATGGAATAGTTTCCTCCGCTTCGGATTTCTTTGTTATCTTTCACCCACATAACTTTAATTGGCTGTGTTCCGGTAACTTGGCACTCAAAATCAGCACTCTGTCCAATAGCTGTGCTAACCGGCACCAGTTTTCTATCAAAGAATGGAGGTCTCTTGGGTTCTGGAAATTGAAATTACACATATTTTAGTTTACAGTTCTGTTACTTAACATTGAAGGTAAGAAGTTGCCAATGTTAGTGATTACTTGCTGCAAAATGGCCAGTTTTTAGTTGTCAAATATCAATTCAACTGGCAGCTTCCTCAATGCTAAAGACATTCAAGAAATATGCAGCAAACCAATACTGAAAGATAAGTTTGATTTTATACATGCTTTAACTGCCATATGCACACATGGTGTGCATTATTTGGCATCAAGTACCGCATTCAACATCATATACTCAAGAACATCCCGCAACTAAACCCAGCCCTACAAGAGAACCATAAGATGGGGAAATATAAGAGTGTTCATGGAAGCATTGCAAAACATAACAGTTACAATTTGAGAGGATGAAATAGAAAATACATTGCCATCCAGGGTGAAAAAAGAGAAAGAGAAGATGTACCTAGTTTGCAAATATCAAGAAGTACAGTTAGATCTGTGATAAGCCATTCTTAGCCCAGAATCTTAGTAAAGCATATTTTCTAAAAGAGAGCAAAACATAATTAAACACACCTGTCAGTGTGAGCCTGGCACTTGAAGAAGCAGTTCCAATGGGGTTTGTTGCTGTGCAAAAATATTGTCCCGCATGATCTTTCTCTGCTCCCAAAATCTGAAGAGTTGCTATATTATCAATAAATGATGTCTGTAAGTTATAATCATCTGCCAAAATAGATCCATCTTTATACCAAGAAACGTCAATGGGTTCTGAGCCATTGATACGGCATTCAAATTTAACAGGTAGCCCCAGAGTCTCTTGAATGTCCTTCAATTTTCTAGAAAAGGAGGGTGGAAGTTGACGCTCTGTAAAGAAAATAGCATTAAGAATATATTTTAATGTTAATAAAATGTGAATAAAGAAGGGCATAACCCCTAAAGGGGAGAGGGAGGGATTGTGAAGGAAGTGGTACATCACCTTGCACACTGAGCGTGGTTTTTGTAGAGGCTGCTCCTACATTGTTTTCAGCTTTGCAAGTATACTCGCCACTGTCATTTTTGTCCACTCTGCTGAACATTAGGGTGGCCACGTTATTTGCAAAGTATAGTTTATAGCCAGGAGCGGACCGCAGTTTCGTATCTCCCTTGTACCAAGATACTTTAATCTCCGGTGTGCCTCCTATTTCACATTGCAAGGATATAGAATCTCCAACAGTGACTTCCACAGGTTCCAAATGGGTAATAAAGTAAGGTGGTTCTACAGCAGAAATAATTACAAAAAGTAAAAATACAGATCACACTTTACATGGTCCATGCTTATAAGAATTAGGTGCTGTGAGGAAATCTGAGGAACACAAACCTAATATTGACACAAGAGCTTGGCAAGAATCCTTTCCAGCCTCGTTCTCCACGCTACAAGTGTATTCTCCATCCTCCTCCTTTGAACTATTCATCACTTCCAGTATGCAAGATTTTTCAGTGGTGGTGATTGTACATTTTTCGGACTGGCGTATCTCAACTCCATCCTTTTCCCATGTAACGGAAATAGGACTTGTGCCGGTATAAGTACATTCAAGAACAAGGGAGGTGCCGGTCTCTACGCTGCAGTCATTCAGTTTCTTCACAAATGTTGCAGGTTCTGGTAAGCAATAATAAAGTGCAGTAATGAGCATATCTTCCATCCAAAATAGATAAATACTATTGTGAGTGCTAGGCTAGAAAAGTACCAAATGAACAAACCTTTCACAAACAGGCGTGTAGTACAAGAGTCTTTGCCGGCGTCATTGTGCACCATGCATGTGTAATCGCCACTTTGAGTTGGATCTACATTGTACAACTCCAGCATGGCAATTGAATCTTTTAATATGATGTTGCATCCTTCTCCGGATAGTAGTTCAGAACTTCCTCTAAACCAATTTACTTTGAAGGGAGGAGTACCTCTAATGATGCTTGTAAAAATGATATCCATGCCAGGTAAGGCATGTGCAGGTTCAGGGGTCTTCACGAAGGATGGAGGTTCTAAACAAAGATAAGACAAAGGAGACAGCATGTGTACACTTCAGCCACTGACTCTAAAGAGGGGCTATTATACCAATTTAGGCAATGTTTTGATCAGTTAGGCTTGTAAAATGCCTGTCTGCTGCAGTGTCACTATAAGAAAGAAGTATGTACATTCTAGGTTGTGAAATTAATTATAAGACTGGCAAAATACCTATAAAATTAATTTGTATATTAGCTTTTGAGATTGTATATGGGCCTTCTTCAGGTTGTTATCTTATGACGGATCCCCGTGTACTCATGAAAGGTAATTTGCTAATAAATGTTTTAATGTATGTTTGTTAGTCAACTCAATATCAATAGCTACAAAAGCACGAAAAGCTGAAGAAAGTTAGCAGCTTTTGAAGAAAGGTATTGAACCCCATTATTCCAGCACTAAACCCAACATGTACCGACCTTGAACAGTCAGTGCTGCACCGCATTCATCACTTCCTGCTACATTGGTAGCTTTACAGGTGTAGTTGCCGACATCAAGTGACTCAAGTGTGTTGATTTTCAGAACACAGACATTGTCTGTACTCGAAACTTCATATTTAGCTCCACTTGAAATCAGGTGACGATCTTGATACCAGGATATGGAAAGAGGTGGTGACCCAGACACTTTACACTCCATCAGGACAGAGGAGCCTAACACACCATAGGTTTCTTTGAGTTTTTTCGTGAAAGAAGGGGGGATGATTCGATCTATATAGGAAAATGTAATAAAGTATAGTTTACAGAATGAAATAATAAGTTTGATGCTTAATGTACTATGTAAATGACAAAAAATAATGTATCCCAACTAACCTAGCACATCTACTGAGGCAGTGCAGCTGCTTTTCCCGACATTGTTTTGTACCACAAAGGTATATTCTCCACTGTCTGCATGGCCAGCAGACACAATTCTAATGGAAGCCACGTTGTGGATGAAACTAATTTTGTATTTTTGGTTACTGGTAAGTTCCTTCCCATCCTTAAACCAGCTAGTTGAAAGTTCTGGTGTTCCAGTCACTGTGCATTCCAAGCTACATGTATCTCCTGCAGTGACTCTGATATATTCTGGTTTTTCTACAATTGTTGCAGGTTCTAAAAAGGAAGAGAGATCGCAGTCATTTACAAATTAGCTGGTGACTATACTTAACATACCACTACAAGACGCAATGCCTAAAAGAACTCAAGAAGAAATGAATGTTTCCTATCCAAGATTCCATTACCTAAAACTGACACTGTTGTTATGCATTCCCGCATTCCAGCTTCATTTGTGATTTGACAGGTATACTTTCCAGCATTTTCTGGACCTGCTTTTCCAATAAGCAATGTGGCAATTGTGCCCACATAGGATATCCTTATATTTTCACTTTCTCTGATAATGTCTTCTTTGCCTTTGAGCCATGTTACAGAAATGGGCTGTGAGCCTTCAATTGTTGCCTGCAACTCAACGGGTTCGCCAGCAGTGACAGTGATGCTGTCCACTTTCTTCACAAATCGAGGTGGTTCTGAGCAAAGAAATATGCAACTGCTGTTAAGAATTGCATGCTCTTTTAAGAAATCAACACTGTACATGTTGTTTAAGACATTACCTATAGTTGCCATGCAAACACACATATAATACTTGCCTTTCAACTTTATTGTGCAGATACAAGTGTCACTTCCAACCTCATTGGTTGCCTTACACTGGTATTCACCAATATCGGATGCTTCAACATTAAGAATGTGAACACTTGCAAGGGTGTTTTTAGAGGTAACTTTGTATTTTTTGCTGCTACGGATTTGTCTCCTGTCTTTGTACCAGGTGACATCAAAAGGTGGAGTTCCTGAAAGGTCACATTCAAGACTAACATCCACTCCTTTAAGTATCTGTGCAGGACTTGGTATCCGGCTGAAGACAGGAGGATCTATAAAGAAAGCCGTTTGAGCAAAAATGAATGGAATGAAGACATAGATATCCCTCTTACAAGGTTAGTTGTGGCAGGAAGACCCACCCTCCCCACAACAAGAAATGTCAATTGAGTCACGTGCACTTCTATCAGCAGACACTATGAATCGAACCTAGGCATGTTATACGTGAACAAGTTTTCGACGTTGGATATTAAGCGCCCACGGTCGGAATGTGACATCATCAAACTGTGATGCATTGTTGCTGTGGCACATACTTCACCACATGCATTAGCTCAACTTGATAAGAAAGTTTTTGATATGGATCATATACAAATGTCATGTAAACCAGCTCTTTTAAGAATGTATCAATACATATGAAAGAGGAGAATGATAACCAAAGTTATAAGCGAGGCAACAAGTTATTTTTCTGTCAAACTCATATTGGAAGCCTAACTACAGTGGTGCAAATGCTGACTGGGCTATACAGTAGGTGGGCTTTACCTGAAAAACATCTGTTTACATGGAAAGTGGGAAATGTCACTATCAAGTGGCACAGAGTACATCAGCTGAGGAGATACAGATTGGTGTTAGGATGGAGGTGTGTATATATAGCCATATAGCTATAGGCTATTGTAAAAAGGTATACCCCCTTTAAGAATAGACACAACCAGGCTATATAGAAAATGATATACCCTTTTAAGAATAGACATAATCGTGAGTATTTAAAAGAGAACACTAAGTTCTATGGAAGCTGACCTTTTACTGTGACCTTTATACTGGAGCTTGCACTCCCAGCATCATTGTGGGCTTCACACGTGTAGTCTCCAGTGTCTTCGATGCTGAGGGCCTCCATTTCCAGGACTGCCACGGAATCAACAAAAGACATCATGTATTTCTCACTCTGTTTGAGCACGTTGTCATTCTTGTACCAAACAACCTTGATTTCCGGAGAGCCACTGATTTTACATTCAAAGCGAACTGGTGTGCCCTGTTTCGCTACTTTCAGTGGCTCTAATTTCTTAAGAAATTTGGGAGGTTCTGAAAGCCAAGAGAATAAACAAGAGGAGAATGGAGAAAAAAATTAGTTTAGAAATCAGATAGCATTTTGCAAACCAAAAGAGTAAAGCATAGGGGAATGTGGTGGGTGAACTCCAGATCATCACAAGAAGAAGACAAACTATACAAACAGACAATCTCGCACACACGTCCACTCCAAATCAGAAGAGTAAAGAAGGCAGAATTCAAGAATAAGATTCCCGCACCTGTTATGATCAACATTGCCGAACAAGAATCGCTACCAACGTCATTGGTAACTTGGCAGGTATACTGTCCCGCCCTCGCGATATCCACTGTGAATAGATTTAAGAACACTATTGACCCTTCGACACCAAAAAAGCATTTAGCTCCAGGGGAAAGTTCCAAGTCTTCTTTAAACCACTTCACATTGAAGGGTGGTGTTCCTCTGAGTTCAGCTTTAAAGTCCACTAAAGAATCCGGTATCGCCTTTTGGTTTTCAAGTTTCTCTGCGAAGCTCGGTGGTTCTGTGGTATTCAAGAAAAACCCTTGAATTAAATTGCTTGCTTATGAATGGCGAAAGAATTGCTTCAATACAAGATTAAAAGAAATAACAGCATAAAATCACTAAAGAGCTAAAGAAAAATGTCATCAGAAGATGGAATAACATGTTAGTCATATGTAGGCATCTATTTTTGCTCATAAATTAGGTTTATCATAGTTAGCTAATAAAACCATGGAAGTATAAAGAATGGCAAACCTTTGACAATTAAGGCTGCACTGCATTCATCGCTTCCTGCTACGTTTGTGGCTTTGCAGGTGTAGTTTGCAGTGTCAGTCAGTTCTAAATGAGAAATCATCAATGATATTGTGTTCTCGTGGCAAAGTAGCTTGTATTTTGCACTTTCAGTTATCTGGCTTCCATCCTTGTACCACTTTGCGCTAATGGGCATTGAGCCAGATACTTTGCATTCCATGTGAGCAGAGGATCCTAGAACTTTATCCAGTTTCATTATCTTTTTGGTGAACGAAGGAGGGATCGCTTGATCTGCTCAAAAAATAGTAAAAAATGCGTTATAGCATTTTCCTTTATTTCAGTATTAACTCTTTGAGTATTGTAAAATAACACATTTTTCAAAAATACAAACCTAGAACTGTCAACAGAGATTTACAGCTACTGCTTCCAAATTCATTTTCCACTTTAAAGGTGTATTCTCCTTCGTCCTCTTTCATCACTGACTGGATCCTGAATCTGGCAACATTGTCTTCAAAGCTAATTGTATAGTATCTACTTGGCATGAGCTGACGGCCATCTTTGTACCACTTCACTTGAAGCTCTGGTGTCCCAGCCACAGTGCACTCCAGGGTCACTGGGTCCCTCTCTGTCACGTCAACTGACTTGGTTCTGTCTATGATTTTAGCAGGTTCTGTGTAAGAATTGGAATAAAGAAGTTTAGGTCTAATACACTAGCATTGTATTTGGTTATCAAGACTAGTCTATCCTAAGTATGACAAAGGCTTGCTCACAAACCTTGGACTTGAAGTGAGGCAAAACACTTTTCTGTGCCTGCATCATTCACAGCCTGACAAGTGTATCTCCCAGAATGGCTCCTTTCCACTGTGAATATTGTCAGTGTAGCAACATTGTTCTCAAAGCTCAGGCTCACATTATCCCCTTCGTCCACCACTCGCCCATCTTTTATCCAGGACATAGACAGTGGAGAAGAACCGGTCACAGTACACTGGAAAATGGCAGAGCTTTCAAGCACGGTGGACACATTTTCTATCTTCTGTACAAATGATGGGGGCTCTGTACATCAGAGATGGAATGTAAAAGAGAAATCAAGGTTTTAATTGGTGAGCTGTGAAGAGGTCCTTTTTTTAAGGAGATAGACTTATATTAGGATTAGGTTTAGGGTTAATATTAGTTCACATTCATTTATTCTTGCACTAACTAACCTTTCAAGCGAACGGGTGCTGTGCAGGAACAGCTGCCTGCAGGATTTGAAACAATACACAAGTACTCCCCAGCATCTGAGGCATCACACTTTAGTATGTTGATTGTAAATACGGAGTCCTTCTGGGTGATGGCATATTTTTTGCTACTTCGAATCTCCTTATTATTCCTTAGCCAAGCTACGTCAAAAGGCGGGGTGCCAGTCACCTCGCAATCCAGAGTCATGTCGTAGAACTTAACTACTTCTGCTGGCTGGAGTTCCCTTGTAAAGATGGGAGGGTCTAGAAGCCAAGGGGATCATACGTTTTAGCATACAATTATGGAGTAAAAGCAAAACTCACTGTCTCAAGAGATTAGTGCAATAAGTACAAACCTTTCACTTGCATATCGATGCTGCAACTCTCACTACCGGCTTCGTTCGAAGCTTCGCAGACGTAAGTGGCACTGTCTCCAATATCCAAACTCATAATCTCAAGGGTGGCACAATCGTCAAAGAAAGACATGGCATACTTATTACTTCCCACAATTTCATTCCCATCCATGTACCATGTTGACTTGATTGGGGGTGTGCCCGCTACCTGGCATTCAAAAGATGTATGTTCACCCTTTTTCAGCAACATTACAGGGCTAGGCTTCTTGACAAATCGAGGGGGTTCTAAATATGAAAAAGGTAATATTGGTTATTGGGACATAAACTGAAAAAAACTTAAGAAAATGCTGAAGAATGACAGTGGTATGATATGCCCACCTTTTACAAAGAGAGCCACTTTGCACATTACTGTGCCAACGTCATTGGTGGCCTGGCAGGTGTAGCTTCCTGAATCCGCCACCTTGGTGGAAAGAAGCTCTAGGATACTTGAAGACTCATCCTTCCAAACTGATCGAGATGCCCCCGATAGGAGCTCCTTGCTATCCTTAAACCACTTTATCACCATAGGACTGGTTCCGCCCATTAGGGCTTTAAAGTGAACTCTAACCCTGGGTATGGCATCTTGTGACAGTGGCTCTTCAACAAAGTATGGGGGTTCTGCAATATGCAAAGAGACAGGGACATAGGTTTTAGACTTAAAGAAACCCAAGTGAGCAGACTTACATATGCAGGAGAAGAAGGACAGAATTCCAAACCTTTGACTGTCAAGTATCCGCTGCACTGACTGCTCCCTGCTTTGTTTGCTGCAGCGCACGTGTAAGATCCGCTGTCCGCGGCTTCCAGTTGATTGATTTCCAAAAACGCAATGTTTTCATGGAAAGAGTATTTGTGCTTCTCGCTTGAGACAATCTCCTGGCCATCCTTTTGCCACTTTACTGTAATTGGGTGTGTTCCGGATACTATGCACTCAAGGTGGACGAAGGACCCCTTGACGCTGTCCATTTTCCTTAACTTTTTTGTGAAGGAGGGAGGTATTATTAGATCTAAATAACACAAGAGTGAAAATAGGCTAGTTAGGTGGAAGAAATGTAGTGTGTAAGGTTACCTTCAGAAAAGCATACAGAAGACCGCAAGGATTGTGCTACTGTGGGTGCGCATACTGACCTAGCACACTGATGGTGGCGCTACAGCTGCTTCTGCCAACATCATTCTGCACTTCGAATGTGTAATCTCCGCTATCCCTCTTTTCCGTTGAGAGTATCTTAAGGACTGATGCCCGGTCTGTGGTATTAATTTTATATTTTGGGCCGAATGTTATTTCTTTTGCGCCCCTCAACCACTTCGCAGTTATGTCTTTAGACCCTGAGAATCTACACTGTAGGGTAGCTGGGTCACCCTCTGTGACGTCTATGGACACAGGCTTCTCGGTGATAGTGGCTGGCTCTGTAGTAAAAATGGGAAGATAGTGTTAAAGATGTTTGCAAATTTTGGGCAAAGTGGAAAAAAAAACTATAATACCCTCTGCATTCTGTGCCAACCAACCTTTTACTGAGAGCGTGGCAGAGCACCTCTGTGTTCCCGCGTCATTTTTAGCCTGACAGGAAAACTTGCCACCATTCTGAGCTTGAACTGAGCTAATGGAGAGTGTGGCCACATTGTTCTGAAAAACAGCTTTTATGTTATCGTCTTCCATGACCTCCTCGTTGTCTTTCAACCATACTACGGAGATTGGTTGGGAACCTTTCACGATACACTGGAATGCCACGCTTCCTCCTATCAGGGAGCCTAGATTCTCAATTTTCCTGACGAACGATGGAGGTTCTAGCAAAAAATAAATATACAATTGATATTAGTTTTAGCCAAAATAGTTTGATTAAACTACTCGAATATATGAAAGAAAATCTAAGCGTGCTAACCTTTTAACGTGACTCCAGAACTGCACATGCAACTTCCAACCTCATTGTAGGCCCTGCATTCATATTCCCCAATATCAGAGGAGTCAAACCTTATGATATTTAGTTTCACTAAAGCATCTTCCATGATTGTTTTGTACTTTCGGCTGCTTCGAATAGGTCTGTTGTCTTTAAACCACGAAATATCAAAGGGAGGCGTCCCCAGGAGCTGGCTCTCCAAAACAACCTCTGTGTCTCTGAGGACTTCAACGGGGTCGAACTTCTTGCTAAAAGAAGGTGGCTCTGTGGTGCAAAAGAAGGGGCTCCTTTAATTAACATGCAACTAAACTTCTTCAAGACATTGAACTTTAAGAAAGAAAGGGCACACATCACACAAACCTTTCACTGTGACAATGCTACTGCAGGAGTCTGTGCCGGCTTCGTTCTGTGCCTCACAGCTGTATTCACCACTGTCTCCCACACTGCAATCCTTCACTAGCAGCACTGCCTCCGAGTTCAGGAAAGATATTCTATGTTTAGCACTCTCTTTAATGGGCCTATCATCCTTCGACCAGCTTATCTTGATTACAGGCGTGCCAACAACTTTGCATCTAAGCTCTAAAGAATCGTCTGTTTTTAGCAGTTGCAAAGGCTCCATTTTCTCGGTGAAGGTTGCAGGTTCTAGAGAAGGAAGACAGTTATTAAGACAAAGTAAGAGGCAGCCCATGAAGGGCTGAAGAGCTTCTAAGAGTGTAAGAGGCCAAAGGCAAAAAGAGAATGCAAACCTTTTACAAACAAGTTCGCGGTGCATGCAACAGCGCCAGCCACGTTGCTGACTTTGCAGGCATAGCTGCCAGAGTTGGACTGTTTCACCGCATATATTTCCAGGGTTGTTCCCAGGGCTTCTTTTGTGATGTAGCAGGTTCCACCAGTTGTCAGTTCTTCCTCACCCTTGAACCACTGTATGGAGAACGGTGCAGTTCCTTGGAAGGCAGCCTTCAAGCGCACTGTGGATCCAGGCAAGACCTCTTGTGGATCCGGTTTAGACGTGAAGCTTGGAGGTTCTACATTTCATGAAGAAGAAACATGTAGGTATTCAGTGGGTGAACACACTGTAAATTTGATCACTAATATACATCTGTAATGTTAAACAGCGCAAACAAGGTGTCAAACCTTTCACTGTTAGAGTTCCGCTGCTTTCTTTACTTCCTGCAGAGTTTGTTGCTCTGCAAGTGTATATCCCAGCATCACTCATGTCTACTCTGCTGATATCAAGAGAAGCAGAGCCTTCCCCAAATGCTATTCTGTACTTTTCCCCTGTGATCTCCTTCCCGTCCTTAAACCAGGAAGCGCTCATTGGCAAGGAGCCAGAGAGTTTACATTCCAGTCGACAAGTTGCACTGACTATGCTGTCAAGACTTCTCAAGGGTTTGGTGAAAGTTGGGGGAATCGTGCGATCTGTTGAGGATAGAATTAGAAGTGGAAAAAGTACATTAAAGTAAGGTTTCATTCAAAAATAAAGAAGAAATCTATGATTTGAAGAGCATATACCGACCTAGCACGGTAAAAGTAATCTGGCATTTCATACTGCCGGCATCATTAGAAACTTCAAAGGTGTATTCCCCACTGTCTTGCAGTTCGGAAGAATAAAATTTCAGGCATGCAGTATTGTTCTTAAAGCTGATTCTGTACTTTTTGTTGGACATCAACTCCTTCCCATGTCTTAACCACCTTGTTTTCAGTTCTGGTGTGCCTGCAACAGTGCACTCCAAAGTGGCAGGGTCACCCGCAGTCACCTGGGTCAGTTCCGTTTTGTCGACTATTCTGGCTGGCTCTATAACAGAATGCAACAATTATCATTAGGAATGCCTGTCACCAAGTTCCCTTACGGCTAAATGAATCACCTGAAGAGTATAAGGGTTATAACACCAACCTTTTACTGACAGCTCGCCGAAACATGTCTGACTTCCAGCCTCATTTTCTGCAAGACATGTGTACTTGCCCGCAGAACTGGGCTGAACATCAGCAATAGTCAAAGATGAAATGCTATTTTCAAAAGTAATTTTGACCTTGTCCATTTCCTTAAGAATCTCTTTCCCTTTCATCCAAGTGACAGAAATGGGCTCGGACCCTCTCACAACTGCCTGAAAAGTCACGGCATTTCCGAGGAACGCTGTTACATTTTCTATCTTCTTGATAAAAGAAGGTGGCTCTGATTAAGGGAGAAATACAAAAGAATGAAAGGGAGGCTGGCAACACATTGTGAGTAAAATGCACAGCACCAAGTTGGCGATTCCCTCTCACTTGAATTATGTTGTTAATCCTTTCCAGCCAAACTCAAAGCACCACAAGGAGCCCTTCTCAGCCACGCTGCTTGCTCCTCTCTCAGTTTTCTAAAGGGTCTTCTCAGACACATTCCTATCTTGCGGCATGCATTCCAACCTCATCAGTCACTCGCCAATCTCTTCTTGTGCCACAAAAGTATTTTTCCCCTAAAATCAAAACAATTAAGGTCTCACTCAGTCTTGATTTATTACACCTCCTCAGCTGGTGAATCTTCTCTGTTTTCTTCCCTCCCTGCTTCCAAACTACCTTTTATCGCATTACAAGAAGAAGAGACACATCTAGTGACACCTTCACCAACTGATCCTTCAATTCTTCATAAAGCTCACAGGGTTATCTTTAATTTACTGGCATGCAAATCTCCATCCAATAACCCTTGCAATCCCCCTACACTTTCGCTCTTGTAAAATGCACTCCTCAGAGTTTGCATCTCTATTTTGAACTTCATTATAATCACATCTACTAACAGCCATCTCTCCTCAGTTGTCTTCCTTTCAAACTTCTCAATTGTCTTTAGTACAGTCGGGCCCAACATAATATTTTCATCTTTGCACAGTTTGGGCTCAAATGACACTGCTACCTTAGCTTTCTTTCTCCTTTGCTGACCATTCCAAATCAGTCTCCTGATATTCTTCAGTTCTCCACCACATACAGCACCAAAGAACATTCTCCATTGCTCAGTCCTGGAACAACCCTAATTTTCTATCAGTATCACTCCATTCACCGTGTGCTTCCTTGCTGATGACTCAAAGACTGTCTACTTGTTCCGCTTCATTACACAATTAACCATACTAATGCACCCTATTTCCACCCTTCAGATGGGCATGCAACGCGTAACCTCACCTAATACATATTTCTCCCTATCTACTGCATCCGAGAACAATAAATGTCTCATCTTAAATCCCTATCCCCATTCTCAATCATCAATCTGGCCATAGCCAGGGATCCATTATGAAAACAAAAGACGTCTTTACTTCTTCATAATGCCATTAGCCCATACCACCAAGTGATTAACATTTGCAATTGATACCACACCACCTCACATTCCGCTATCTAAAGAATAAGAGTAGTGTCCCTGTGCCCAGCAAACTCGTAAACTGAACCAATCATCTAGAGATGAAGTAGACTTCATCCTTTCACTACTATTCCACCAATCTTTTCTTTGCATGTCCATCACCACCTGCCATTCACACATCTTAAAGGCTAGTTTAGTGTGTAGAAAAGGTGTCTCTACAAGTGCCTAACTCATGTCTCCACATACGTCCATGGTGCTACACGGCCTATCTCCTTAAGAATCATTTTCATTTCATCAGCGTAATAGAAATTGGCAAGGGCTCTTTCACAACTCCCTGAAAAATCACTGTATTTCCAAGGATGATATTACACTTTCTATCAGCTTGATAAAAGAAGGTGTCTCTTATTAAGAGCGCACTACCATGTGCCCCTCCAGTTACATACTCAAGCCCAATCAATATATTTACCTCTACAGCTTTGTTCAGTTCTCCATTGACATACTATAGGCTACCGTACAAGCTCCACACCCTGTGTGAAATATTATATGTCAAATCTTAGCCTTTCCTACCATCCCTTCACTGGAATTCCCTCCCCACCTATCTGAGTTCATTCACCACTCAGTACTCTGTAGGGATGGCCCACCAAACTCAGTGGAACTACCTTGATCGTCTATAGCACACCTGCACCATATCAATAAAGTTCACCTTCACAGAAGGCATAACGTGTCATTCTGTTTTTGATCATCATCCACTGCCACATATCTATCTACCATTTAGTGTATACCCTGAACATCATCATCCTTGAGATGTTTACCAAATAAATTCATAACCAAATACCTAAGTGGCATAAGCCATCACACAAATAAAAGACACCAAAGTGTTACTTTCTTTTCGGATGCTTGCAAGGTTAATACTGGCATTAATGGATTTAAGTACATTAATGCAAAGTCTAGAAAGTACAACTTCGTATGGTGAGATGGCTCGTTGTTCACTAATCCACAAGCGTAACAACGTTTAGTCTCGACTAGCTTAAATAAAAACTTGAAAGATGATTTACAGGTTACTTTTTCTCAAACCACCCTATCCAAAGGGCAAATTAATAGCAACCTAACAATTTGTAAGAAAGTGAAAGATAAAGCCATTGAAGAATGATGAGAAGCTGGATAAAGAAGAAGACTGTCCTTCCAGGAAGAATGTGCTGGTCTTCAAAATCCGCAGAAAGAAAGAGTTTCTCTTGAATACTAACCTTTTAGCCTGTATGTTGCACTGCAGCCACACTTTCCGACTTCATTGGCTACGACACATTCATATTCTCCGACATCTGCACTATTGAATGAAGAGATTTCTATGCAAGCGAGACCCTTGGGCGACGTAAGTCTGTATTTTTTACTGCTTCGTATCTGCTTCTTGTCTTTGAACCAGTTAATTTCAAAGGGTCCAGTTCCGGCAATCTCACACTGAAGAGTAGCATTGGATCCTCTCACCAGTTCTGCTGGCTCAAGCATTTTGGTGAAAGAAGGTGGTTCTATAAAAGCATTAAAGTGTCAAGACATGGTTAATCTCTGTTATCCATTTATTTCTATCCCAGATAAAAGAACTAAAGAGCAAGTTAAAGCAAACAAACCTTTGACAACTATTTCAGTGGTGCAGCTGTCACTGCCAGCATCATTAGTTGCTTCACAGGAGTAGTGGCCACTATCATCAACCTTCATGTCAACAATATCTAGCACCGCCTCAGAGTTGATAAATGTTATTTGGCGCACATCACTCTGTCTAATTTCAGCGTTGTTCTTGAACCAAGTGACATGAATAGGGGGCGAGCCTTTCACCTTGCACTGCAGGCTAGCTGACTGCCCCTGTCTCAACAGAAAAGATGGATCCACCTTCTTCAAAAAGGAGGGGGGTTCTATAGAAAGATTTTAAAACAAAAAATTAAAGTAAGACTCATATGCACAGAAGGATGTCTGCAAATGTCAACACACAGAAGGAATCTAGATTCACACTCATCCTCAGTATAAAATGAAGTTGCACCAAACCACACAGAAATTACATATAACAAGAGACAAAACCGTAGAATTTGTAAAGGATAACATATACCGTCAACATTTTGAATGGAAGAAGATGCAAACCACAACGTGGAAGGAATGGAGTCTCCAGAAAAGACAGCATAAAAACATGAACAGATGTTGCAGATTGGTCTAAATCTTACTTTGGTTCTTTAAAAAAGTATACAATTGAGTGATATTTCTTAAGAGGTCATTATCAAGCCTATGATCAAACGTTGGGAAACTAAATAAAGTTGGTAGTGTTTTAGAGAATACATTCTGTGTGGGTATGTGACTGTGTGTGTCTGTATTTGTAGTGTTGCCTTACCTCTGATGGTCACAGAAGCAGAGCTGGAGCTGCTTCCAGCATCATTGGAAGCAGTGCACACGTAATTTCCAGAATCTTTAAGTTTGGCCACAGGAATTTCAAGAGAGGCCACTTTGTCTTCAAAATAAATCTTGCAATCTTTGCCATGCATCAGTTTCTGTCTATCTTTGCTCCATGCAACGGTGACCTTTCTGTCCTCATCCACTTGGCACTCCAGGCGGATGGTTTTGGTGACAGTCGAGTTCAGGTTGACCAGCTCCTTGATGAAGTATGGCTTATCAACCACAGTAAGCTCAGCTTGGCAGATATCTGTTCCAAACTTGTTGGATGCCTTACAAGAGTAAACCCCCTTATCAGCAGTGGTAAGATTAGGGATCTCCAGTATGTGCTTATTGTTGGCAGCTGAGATTTTACAGTTCCGGGAAGATGGTATTGCAAACCCATCTTTCTGCCAAACAGCATCAATAACTGGAGTCCCTGACACTGTACCCTGGAATTTTGCAGTCTTACCCACAAAAGACGTAATCGACTCGGGTCTAGTTATAAAATATGGTGGAAAAGCTTCTGTGAAAAGAAAACAAATTGCAATATTCAGTGTAAATGAAATCAATGGGATTCACAGCATTTTAAATAGAAGAAAATAAGTAAACAAGATCATTTTTTTTCATTGGCTTAGAAAGAGTAATGAAAACATAGGTCAAAGTGGTTAAAGATAGCATAATCAGATTTGTCTGACGTTGACCTGTAATCAAATGATTAAAGAGTTTAAATACGACTAATATGTTGATTATCCTCTCCAGTATTAAATGCTTGATGCATGATCATGCAATACATGGTCTGTGAAAACCATTACTAGAGTGTTTTAGCAGAGCAAGTCTGCTGGTATTCTGCTTGAAACAACATCAAATGCTCCCTAAGAAAGAGTAAGATATAGCGCATATTTTCTGACACAAAAAAAGATGCAATGCACTTTTGTGCTAAGATAGGTCTAATACAACACTTTTCTAGCATTGTGCATGAGAAGAAAATTGTACCACACCCAAAGAAACCTATAGTTACTTACATTGACATATCCCTAAGAATATGTTCACTCTGTAATAGATATTCCATACGATGTGCCATGTGTAAAAGTTCTTGTATAAAGAAGCCTGTAAAAAACATTGCCATGAGATCACTTGCAAAGCCGTCCTATGAACCTGTACTCACCAGACACAGACAGGGTGGCCGTACAGCTTACGCTGCCGTAGGGATTCGACGCTTTGCAGGTGTATTCTCCGCAGTCCACGACCTGAGGTCTCAAGACCTCCAGGGTAGAGAGGTAATTTGTTGATTGCACTGAATGCTTATCACTCTCATAGACTTCCCGGCCAGCCTTGTACCACTGGAATTTAACATTAGGAGCGGGTTCAACTTCACAGGTGAATTTTGCAGAATGTCCAACAGCGACTTCCAATGATTCAATTCGTTTCCGAAACACAGGTACAGCTGGAAAAACAAAAACACACAAAAACTGAGAATGAGTCCGTGTGTGCATTGTTTTAACAATATGGCTATGCAAGCAGCCAAACAACTGGAAATTTGATAGGTGATTACTGTTGAACAATCCAGGTCAGTGGCTGAGAACATGAAAGGGAAGAGGCAAACCAAGTACACAATTATTGTGCAGTGATAAAACAAACAATTGGTGGGACTGGTGTGGTACCCAAGGCCGTCCCACTATATGTTGGCGTACTGCATTTTTTAAACTCCTTTTTCATTCATCACAGATCTGCTGCAAAACACTTCAGGACCTCACATTGGTGATGTCTATAGAGCCCCTTAGCAAGGGGCACCATAGGCAAGCCCGTATGAGTCCTATGTATAGAAACGGCCCTGGCGATACATATTATTATGAACATACATGTGCAATTCATCTCTTGTGCTGTAAAAAAAATCAGGTTATGAAGAGTTTCATGAGGTTTTACAAACAATGTGCAGACAAGAAACACCATTATCAAAATAATTAACAAATTAGGGATGGAAGTGCTCAAACATGCCTCATTTCTAAGTTTAAAAAATGAAATGAGCAATGGACAAACGAAGAGGATTTGTCATAATCAGATTAAAGAACTGCAGACTATCCAACCGATCACAAGGAAGGTGAGTTTTAATGCAACCTATGGTGTGTTACACAATTAACGAGCTGTGCAGAAAAACGTGAGAGTATGTGAAAATGGCTGAAGCAAGACTCTAAAGAGGAAGGCACAAACATTTCGTGATTGTGGTGATACGATCGCTATCTAGACAAAGGCCAGTCTGTGATGTGATGTTGTTTTTGTGTTGATATACAGACATGTTGATATGATTAGTAAATTAGTGAGACTAAAGTGTGATATTTCCCATAATCCAACCTCTTTTTACTACTGTGAGTTTCGATGAAGTTGTAGTTTTTCCACCTTCGTTAAGTGCCTCACAGGTATACTCTCCTTGATGAGCATCCATCTTTACTTTGTTGATCACTAATGTAAATATGTCATTGTGTTGTAAACACTTGAACTCTTTGTCTGAATGCACCAGTTTACCCTCAAAGTACCACTTCACTTCCTGTACGTTAGAGATTCTAGTTTCCATGCTGAGGGAACTACCTTCCTCAATAGCAATATCCTGCAATTTTCTAAATATATTTGGTCCACTCAGGGAGAATTCCTCTGCAGATTCATCCTCACATATTTCTTCCTGTTGATCTCCCTTTCTCAGAATTTGCAGTGGTCCCTCACATGGGAGGCATGTCCATTTAGCATCAACACTGAGCGCGGTACCCCCCACATCTTTAACTGGTGGTCTCTCTGCTGGAATGCTTAACTCTACCTTAGGAGATAGCTCATCAAAATAAACTTGAGATTCTTTGGTTATTTCAGCCTGTTGGGGTGATGGAATAGCTGTAGTCGATCTAACTCCTTCTAGCACTAATGGCATTTCTAACACACTATTAGCATTCAATGCTTGGACAGGAGAACGTGAAGTGTACACTTTTTCGGGCCTAAAAATGAATCCCAGTTTTAATTGTTCTGCTAATAACATCTGCTGCTCTTTGTAAATGATGGCGTGCAAAGCAGCCCTGAATTCATTCTTCAGATCTGCTGTCTGGGGGTACAGCTCCTGCACTGCTAACGCCATTTCTTGGGCTGCTGAACTCCCTGTTGTAGTGAGGTGAGTGAAGATTGAATATGAAGGCTCTTTGGTAAGTTTAACCTTCTTCTCTTTAACTCTGTCTGCATCACCTAGATGTTCTCCAGGCAACATACATTGTTCACTTATCACCGCAGATCGCTGTGGACGTCTGGCTTGCGATTGCACATCCATACTAAACGGTCTGGGATGCTGATACAAGACATTTTCCTCCTTTGCTAAAACATCTATTTCCTCTACCTCATTTACCATTAAAATATTTCTGTTCTGTTCTGTTAATGTCACGTTTTCTGATGGCAAACTTGTTGAGTCAACTGAATGTGCCTCTTTGATTATCTGCTTTTCCTCCATCATTACGGGAAGTCTTACTGACTGTCCTTCCTGTATCCGGGAAGCAAAGTCATGCTCAGCTGCTTCTAGAAGAACTGTGCTTTCTATGGGCATCCCGCAGTTCCCAGTGAGGAGCGCTTGGGAAGGGATTCTCTCTTCGTATGTGGTTTCACAGGCAAGAGCGTCTCTGCTTATGAAAAAGTCAACATGTCCTTGGTTGAAAGGCCGGCTTTCAATGACAGTTGCCACAAGCAAATCACTTAGAGGGTCTTCCTTTGTCAGAGCTGCTCTCTCAGCTCCCGCGGCTGCCTGCATAAGTTTTTCTTTGGCTAAGGGTATTTCTTCCATTATTGTGCTAATGAATTTTCGCAGCGGAGCCTCGTGTGATTGTTCGGGCACAACGCTGTCTATCTTTGTTTGAAGAACCTCAAATTGTTCAGAAGACACTTTGATCTTCTCTTCTGTATTCAGGGCCCAAGAACGTATTTGCTCTGATTTATACAACGACATTTGAGATGGAGGTTTTTCAAAAATCATTATATCTTCCTTGGCCAAAATGTCTTCAGAACTTTTGGTTGGAAGAATGAGAATTGAAGGGTGTTCTGAGGTGGGTGAGATGTTGACCTCACTATCTAGCGGGATCATCCAATCATTGCTCTCATGTGAGATAAGGTTGTGCACTGCTATGGTCAAGGGGTGGAGTAAAGTTGTACTTTTGCTGATGTATGCTTTGTTCTCAACAGGAACGTCAAAACTGAAAGGCCCTTCGCTGGAAAATGCACTTTGACCATTGAAAACCTGCAAATGCAAAGGCTGTTTTGTTTCTATTTGTACATTTGCAGTAACTAGTCCATCTGAACTGAGAAATGCCATGGCCTGCTCTCCTGTGAGCTGCATATTATCTTCTGTAACAGAAATGGAATTCGTAAGCGTATTTGGGGTTAGCACCTCAAGTACCTTGCCAGATTTGATAACGGGCAATGCCTCTTCCTTATGTGCCATTGTCTGAGAATCATATACAGGCACATGCCATTCTTGTGGTTCTTGTGCACATATGTTCACTTTAACAGGTAAGTCACAAACAGGTATGACTTCTCCGTGAGTCTCCGTTAACTTGAGTTGCTCTACTACCTGAACAGATTGGACCAATGCATTTTCTTCCTGGAATAAAGAACACTTATCTTCCTTCGGCATGTCTGCCACCAGTGGTGTCTCCTTCGGCAGCTCCTCAAACCTTTCAACTTTATAAGTGCAGAGCATATGCTTCTGTTCACATGCTGAAGTCCCAGTTTTTACATCAACATCGGTAAGTGGTACAGTACTATCACTGGTATGCTTTTCTTCAGCAATTACTGGTGCCAGTGTGGATTTATCCTCTCTGGAAACTTTGAGTTGGATGGTTTCTGAGGCTTCATTCTCAAAGTGATGTTCTTTAACATCTTGTCTGTGCTCCACCACAATGGGTAGGCGCAGATCAGGCGTGACATGCAACGTCAAAGCAGACAGCTCTTGAATGGGCGGGCTTGCAATTGGTTCAAGATGATGCTCTGTCAGGCCATGGTCTTCTTGGACCTCTGGACTAGTAAAAGCCAGAGGGAGTGCTTGTTCGGTTTTCGGAAGTAAAGACTCTTCGATCTTGGCAGAAACGGGCACTCTTTCCATTCTTTGAGATTCACCTTGAACAATTTCATCTGCAAGTGTGCTCTCTATACTTGTTGATTCTGACAAGTAGAACCGGTCCTCTAATTGGTAAACCTCCTCTTTTTGAAGTGAATACTTGCCCTCTGTGCCAATTGTGTATAACATCTGATGCCCATCCTGCAGATCGGCTGCAACATCTCCCGGGAGCTTCACAGCATATATACGAGATTCCGTGGCCTCCTTATGGACAGATTTCTTGTATGATTTTGAAACATGTTTCTGATACAGTCGTTGTTCTTGTTGAATAAGCATCCCAGTGGTGTCTTTCAACAAAAGCAATTCTGCAGTGCAAGTTGCCTCTCCTGTGGTGTTCTGTGCCTTGCAACTATACAACCCACTATCTTCAGTGTGACATTTTTTTAATATCAGGGATCCTGCACCATCTGCACCATGGAAGATGGTGCTAAATTCATCATTGCTTAGCAGGGAGTCTCCCTTATACCAGTGAACTTCTGGGGCTGGCTCTCCCAACACCTTATATTGGAATGTGGCTGCCTGACCCTCTACACACTTGGTAGATGTAATCTCTGACACAAACTGAGGTGGGCCCACTCTGGACTTGTACTCAGCATGTTTCTCAGCTGACAACCTTTCTGCATGGTCTGGATTCACCTTCAGATAAGCGCTGCAGGCCGTCTCTCCGTATTTGTTGGTGGCAATGCAACTGTACTCACCCTCATCTCCTAGCTTTGCATAAGGGATAATGAAACTATACGTATCCACATCAAACACAAATTTATAATCTGCTGATGGTATCAATCTCTCTCCATTATATAGCCAGACAATTTTGGGTTTTGGGGCACCAGTGACGACCACGGACATTCGAGCCATGTCACCAACATTAACTTCTATAGAGGAAGCCTGTCTAATGAAAAAGGGGACTTTGCCATTTTGATTCGTTATGGCAAGTCTGTCTGGGTAAACTGGAGATTCAGGCATGAGTTCGAGTATTTTATCTGTGTGGGGTAACTGAGATCCGCTGTTGAGGAGGTCAGCTCTGTCTTCCTCTCCAGATATAGCAAAGCTAGCAGGTGTGTCTGTATGGGAAAGAAAGTGTTACAGTTTTACCTTGTCTACATATCAATTTTTCAAAAACAACCAATACAATACAAAAATATGAAGTAGAACATTTCTTGTAAATTGCAGCGTTTGGGATGAAATATTGACAAATTACAGATCATCGAAAAATATCGTTCTAAAAAACTGTAGGAATTTCAAATATGTATATGTTTTCGTGAAAGGTGTCTGGATTTTAAAACATTAGTTAAAAGCACAGTTTATGTTTTCCTTGTACCAAATGGCCATAATTTGAAGCTATCTTCTGAAATGTCAGAACACAGATCCTCTGTGTCAGTTCTTGGGCTGCTGTATCTCTCATGCTCTATGGCTCTGATTACAAGTGGCCTAAACAGTATCCCTGAGGCGGGAAGAGAAATAAGATTTCAGGCCATTACAAGTGGGATGGTTTTTCTGCACCTGAGATTAGTGGGTGTGATTATACCAGTAATCCTGGGTGCTAAAACACTGGGTCTGGTTTTGCCAAGTTTGACTGCACACCTAGTACAACCTGGCTGGACTGATGTCTGGGGAGGATAGGTGGGGGTTGGGGTGAGGCAGGAGCTTTTCACCCCTGCCGCTAATTCACCCCACTGCAACATGCCACTACTCAGACACACCCTGGTCGCACCCTGGTTCCACTGCTCCCATTTACGAACTGCTCAGAGCATTTGGTAAATGGCAGTGGTAAACGCAATTGAGAAAATTGTGCGGTTTTTCACCAGTAGAAACCAGGTCTGCTTAGTTAATAACCATTCCAGCCTGGGTAACTTTTAATTGCATGAAGCAGAGTGTGTCTGTAAAGCTGTGCCAGGCCTAGTTCTGGGAATGCCATGTGACATATTGTCCAGGCTCCTATTTCCCCAATCCATAAATCTACATAACTTACCATAACAAACATGTGGGCAATCAAAATGTACTTGTCAGGCTACTCTCAGGCTACCCTTAGAATACTATACTGTCCTCTTGTAAAAGAGAATAAACTATAGCAGTCTAAGGTTAAAAAGCGGGCAGCAAATATTAATTAAAAGAATAACGTAACTCAGCGACAGGATACCCGTGGGGTGATAGTGCACTTTATGAGTTTATAAGTTTCAAGTTTTGCATAACATAACATAACATAACATAACATAACATAACATAACAGAAGAGTGAGTCTCCCTTTTAGCAAGATCTAAACACTGCCAAAAAAACGCACTGCTCCAAAGATAGCTGTTTTTGAAAGGTGAAGTCTTTTAGTACAATTCCCACTCCGTTTGGCCCATCTGTGTCATTTAATACCCCTATCTGGGCCGGTGTAAGTTAACGTGGGTCCCTCCTGCATCAGCTGCACTCCTGATCCAGTATCATCAATTGGTCAGGCTCAGTAGTTGGCAGCAGCCCTGTATCCACAGCAGGGTTGTGTTATGTCACCCTTTTCCATCAATGTTGCTGATGGGGGAGGGTATTACTCAATAGGTTTTCCCTATTTACCAGGAAACAGTGGAAACCCAGTTGGACATACGGTCTTAGCTACCAAGCACCCAGGACAATTGCTTTTTGAGTTATGGAAGCCAAACCATTTTTAAGCGTAAGTGCAACTGACTCCCCGTTTAGGCCAATAAAAATTGTCCCCAAGAGATATAACATGGACGGGAGTTTTGGTAGTAGATATTAAAACACTAAATGTGATGTCCTCAGCAAAATCCAAATCTACAGCCATATTAGCCAACAGGTGAAAACTAACAAAATTCTACCACTTAAAACGCAAGAAAATCCCATTTTAAACATATCACTGAAACCGATTTCCAGTCCATGGTCTAGGAAATATTGGTTTTACAGATTGGTTCTGAACTTCAAATTTCCTAGTTTCACCATAGCCCAGTAAAAGCAGCATTTCGAGCTGCAGCCCACTGCGTTATAGAAGCGATACAGTGTACCCATGTAGCCCATGAACCTTGACATTTCCACTTGGTGAATTTAGAGGCTACTCTATAAAACTTTCCACATGCCTTGCCTAACATACATGCAAGAAAGAGTGAAGTTCTTGGGGGACTAAGAAACACATTAAGTAGAGATTTGTGGTTGTCTTAGAAAACCCAGAATTTACGTCACATATCCTACTGAATTCTAGTCATTTTTAGGTTTTGCAATTTCCATGTAGAATAAGTACTAGTTGACAACAAAACTAAAAATCAGTTGAAATGCCCCTGCTTTTGGTTTGTTTCTGAGACCACATGTGCTAATTTGCTAATTTCAAATGATTGTCTAGCTCTTTGTTGCAGGTGAGAGAAGCTAACATTAAACAAAACCGAAAAAGTAAATAAATACGCGTTTGTTCTTCAGTTGGCTGACAACTGGTGGAATATCAAAAAGAAAAATCCTTGAATATTGAGATGTAGTTAAATAAATCTTTATTTATTTAGAAACCTCTATACATACATCATAAAATCAAAAACAGAGGAGCAGATCATATACAATAACAATTCACTTGATAAAGTAATACAATATGATATGTTTTCCTATGTACCAAGCAAGCATATTTTAAACTGCACCTTAAGACGCATAAGAATGGCAACCGTCATATTTCAGTTTATTCTCAACGGGATGTACTTTGGCAAAAACATAGCACTTTATAAAGAAAGTGACCCAAAATCAAATATCATATTTCAAAGAAGTAGTACACAATTCATAACAAAACATACCTCCACTTTGTCTATTATTAGGACAGCCCAATGTAGGAGAGACAGAAGACAAAAACAACAGCTAAAGTATGTACAGCCATGACCAACTCTACTACTCTAGTTCTCGTGAGGGCACTAAGTGAGATGCTTGCGGGATATTCAACATTAAATGATATAAATGTGCATGCAATGATTTCAAATTTAAACCAATTTTTCTTCAGCATAAGAGAACTGGATTCAGTCACCCATTGTGCACAAAGTCTACTTTGAGGGCCTGCTTTGAATACCAACTGGAATGGGCGATCCAGAGGTTCTTGGGGGTGACATAGCACCTGCAAGTATACTACTGTATGCCTTCTTTCACCTCGGCATTGATGTTGCCCACCAGTCCAGCCCGCATTCGGTAATTGTGTTTTCATTGTACAATGCATGCAGGAGGATGCGAGCTATCTGCCTCTTTTTAAAATATACTCATGTCTAACTAACTCTCCTGGACAAACTCATTTTTACTCGACTCTCCTAACTTCCTCACAACCCTCCATATCGTCACCATCTGTCACTCCATTCATATTTCTTAGCTTCACATCACATTTGTTTCTGCTGCCTTTCCCATCTTCTGCTCAACAAATATTACCTCTGTTTCAGTTCATTATGACGTGCTCAGTAGGCATAGATGTGTGCATCACATAGTAGATTAATCACATTTAACATAGTCCACCCGGGCAAGAGGCAGCTGCCCTGTCCAGCCCCCGAGGAAAGGAGTGATTGGCAGTGACAGCACTGTCCTTTCACTCGCCTGCCAGTTCTCACCCATCCTAGGTATGTCTTCAAACCACTATTACTAAACCAATCAATGAATCACTTGCATAACAAATAGGCACCAAAGGAGTTCCTTCACAATCAACTTAAAAATGGTACATCTGCGACTTTATCATTTATCTAGAAACAATATTTATCCTACACATTGCCTACAACATGCTAACAGATATTAATGTTTTCACAAATAATTAGTTACAATAAACACATGAAAATAAAGAAAGTGTTACAGGCATCCTATCATGACCTTTACAGTATTTCCTGCTCTGACAAAATAGACAGGGGTACATTTTTGGGACTTAGTTGCATAGTTGGAGCCCATACACGTGGCCTGTCACACCCTCCCTCGTAGATCAGAGCTAAACAATCTATTCTAAAATAGGCATTGCAAAAACCTCTCAACAAAAGTAAAATCAGGTTATCTGAAGAGTGATCGAAAACGTCAATTTTGGCTTTTTATATATGTATTGTACACAAAATCAACATATGGCCATTTGTAATGCTGTTTTTCTTCAGAGTGCTATATTAAAGGGCCGACACCAAGTGGGCCGGGAAAAGTGAAACTGCCCTCACAGGATTGGCCCACACTTGGTAATCCTTTGGCCCAAGAGTTTAACATAATATTATAAATCAGGGAGCAATAATTCTCCCAATTCTCTAATGGTGTGTGCATGGCTCTAACTTTTTGGATTTGTTCTTTAAAGAGGAGTGATGTAAATGATTTTGCTTTACGGTGCAAAGCCGCAAAAAAAGATGAAGTGGGTAAGAACTTCCGAGGCCCTGTGGGACAGCAATGTCCCAATAACAAGCCTGGATCCATCAGAGAAGGAGAAGATGATGACTTAAACTTTGGCACAATGAAATGCTCTTCAAATTGATGGAAGAGAAGCTTAAGAAACATCACCTTTCAGTGACATTTTGCATACGTTAAACCATGCAGCTGTTTGCGAGTTTCTCACTTTGGGGACAGAAGTTGTCCAATGGAACAAAATCAGAAAAAAGTTTTAAAAATATGAGAGCTTTAAATAAAATGGTGTATTGTTTTTTATAATGTTACAGCGTGACCACCTAAATGTTTGGGAGGCACTGCACATCATTGTTATATGGAAATACAATGATGCATTTAGTGTAATGGTACTATATCCTATACCATACATGACTATAAATAACTCGTTAATATTACTCTGTTGGTAATAGAAGGCATGTTCTTTCTTTAGAATTAACATGTTTGTATGGCACTCTTTTTAGGGCTAATAAATTATAATACAGTTCTAAGTCAGCATTAAATTATCATAAACATTGGTGGAATTGGTGGTGAGACCTCATTCTTTATCATTTGATTTCAAAATGTAGTTATTATATTTAAATAATATGTATTAATGAGTGAGGCATATGCATATTTCTTTAAGTGACTCGGCTAATGAAGAGCTTATCTATAATGAATGTACCTGTCTGGTTTCCCAGTCTGCTCAGGAGTTGTTGTTGCTCTTGTGAAATTGTGTTTATTTACACAATTATACTAGGTGCACTTTATTGAATTATAAGGGAGACAGGTCATGTTCATTTATAGATAAATATGGTCTATGTTAACCATACGCTTTTACATAATAGCTAGGACGTTAGAGCGCCATTTTAGACCTGAGTTAATTGTTGGTATCTGGAGTGATTCTGGCTGGCATATGTGCTTACTTATGTTGTTTAGCACAACCTATATTCACACTCATAATTATGCCGAGAAAATATGTTTTGCAAGTCAACTTAAGGACATATTTATATATTTTGTTTACATAGCCGTGATTGAATTGTTAGAGACAACCATAAAAAAAGAACATGGACAAATTCCACCAACTGCCTACATAATTACAGATCTAGGCAATAATGCCACAGTTTCAATTATAAATCATTCATAAAAGCCCAAATTAACTTTCTCTGATGTTTGCACATGCCCACTCTTTCTACGGCATTTGTGGCACGCATTTATTATCGCTTTTGTAATTTTGTCACATTTGTGTCATATTTGACTTAAAGTATCCTTGCGGCTTTTCTTCAGTTGTCTTACCAGTGCCCTGCATACGTTTGCTATCATTTAGCCAGCAGAAGCTTGGGAACAGAGAATTTATGCAAAACTCCCACAATATGCTGAACATTCTAATGCTATTGAGGTTCCAGAAACCTCTTTGAAGATTCAAAAAGCTAAACTTCAAAGCATCAGCTGCAGGAACATTTGTACTTTACACTATATTTCTTCTAGTGAAACAGAAATTTTAAAAGTGATATTTACACGTTTTCCCTTTCTACATCAAGGATGTCACAGATCGTGTTTTAACAACGTTCTGAGAGTTCACAGATAAATCACTACATTCAAGTGTTTTTCTGTCTGATTGGATCTACACCTGAAGTGTCAACCAGTAGATGAAACTCCCACATCTGATTTGCTAATCTGCTAACCTTTGCATCTAAGGCCTATTGCTTAATGACAGTAAGCGATCCTCTGCATGCAACTTCTCCAAAGCTATTCTTAGCTTCACACACATATGTGCCGCTGTCTGAGGCACATATGTTTTCAATAGCAAGGCTATAATTTTCTTTCTGACTGCCCAAGACATACTTTCCAGGTTTGGCAACAATATATTGATGTTCCTTGTACCAGGTTAGGGTTGGTGAGGGGAGACCCACCACAGAACATCTGAAATTTGCTTCTCTGTGTTCTTGAACTTGAAGGTCACAGATAGGCATCAGAAACCGAGGTGGCATTTCAGTCACTTCCATTTCAATTTTCACATTGTCACTTTCTTTTGCGGCGTACTGTAGGTTTTGTTCACCCAGCCAGAGAGGAAGGACGTCAAGAGAAATTATCATACTTTTATTGTCCGCAGTAAATTCAGGAATAGTGACTATTTTGACTTGTTTCTCAAATTCTTTAACTTCACTTTCATCTAACTCTACTTCTAAAAGAATTTCCTGAGGGGAAGGAGATCTTGATGTTGTTTGCTCCATGTCAAACTCTATTACATGTTGATGAGTCACAGGAGGAGGCAATGCCACGGATCTCCCATCCTGGGGTAAAATGTCCACCTGAGTAATGCTTTTTGCTTCCCCTACTAAATTTATCGCATGGCACATGTATTCTCCTCCATCTATTCTTTCCACATTATGGATTTCCAAAATGCACATGTCACCTTCTCTACCCATTTTAGCCCTGTGGTCTTTTTCAATTAACGCTTTGTTCCTATACCATCTTAAGTCAGGAGCTGGCAAACCTATAACCTCTGCCATAAAAACTAGTGTACTATGTTCATAGATCCGCTTTCTTGGCAAAGGTTTAGTAAATGCTGGGGGCATGTTTTGTTTTTGTTCACTTGCTGGGCCTGGATTGGGAAGCACGTCATCACTGCATGTTTCTGATGGGCTCCATCTTTCTAATGGAGCACCAAATGATGCATGCTGGCCCTCGCCTTTGGATGTTGTCCCATGCAAATCATGTCCTGCGATGTATGTTTCTGCTTCTGATGGCACCACCTGGTTATCAGTAATCACATTTGGAAGCAAAGGTGACAAACACCATTCTGGTGAATTGATAGGGGTGTGGTATGACTCAAAAGACAATGGAGACTCAAACTTATCCACGGATGAAGGGGGTGTATAGAAACCCTCAAGTTCAACTTCTACATCACTAGCAGTGCTGCCGACTTCAACTGATATTTCCGATTCAGGAGACAGTGGACGAGACAGCTGTGGCTGCTGATTATAGAAGTCATAGACAGTGCTGAAGGTTACATCCTCAACCTCTATGCTTGGTACCGATTCTTTAGTATCAATGTGTTCAGTGCGGGGCCTTTCCAGCTGCCCAGTACTGAGAAGGTATTCTGCTAAAGAGAATCCTCTGTTTGGCTCTGCACTGTCATTGACACTCATCTTCTTATATTCAAGAACAGTGCGCAATGGATGTTTTACAGTATCCTCTGTGGCTGAATTTAAAGATTTGCTAGTCTGAGAAATGTAATCCCTAGCAATGGGTTCATCCAAATAAGACTTCTGGTTCAAAACATGCATTTCTTCTCCTTTCTGCTGCTCGTCATGAGTCTGGTCTGAATCGCTGCTCAATGAAATAAAATATCGATCCAAGGACAATTCTCCAAGTGACTTTTTTAATGTGTCTGATTGGACTTCATTCTTTTGGGGACTGAGGATTTTGAGATCTCTGTACTGCTCAGAAAATATTTTCTTACTTTTCTCTTGCATAGTAATGTTCTCTGTCACCTCTTCGACAGTGTATGTTTTTACATCTCCTGTGTCAGTTATATTGTTTGGCTCCACATACTTTCTCTCAACAGGAACAATTGCTTCATCAGCCATTGTTTTGAAATTCTGATTAAGTATGGCAAGGGGCTTCCCTGATGAATGTGGATACATGACTTCCAAGCTTTCTCCTCCTTCCTTATATTCAAAGGATTTCTCGTAGTCAGATTTTTCTTGAGATGAAGATACTGGTGCGGTAGGTACTATGTTGTTGACATCTTGATCTGTTATGCCACCTATCTCTTTGGAATGCGTTGATAATTTATGCTTCTGGTAGGCACTCAATTCTTCATGTACTGGCCACTTCTGTCCACCACAATCTGATATTTCGTTTGACACAGCTTTATCTGCAATTATTGCTATATTATTTTGATCTAAGATTAGTTCTTTGACTTCACTCTTATCCTTCACAATATTATTGCTACAAGAAATATTTTGGTCTTCAGACAGCTTTCTTGGAACAAATGATTTAATGTTTTGTATATTGTGCACAAATTGATTTGAGAAAGACATATGTTGAGGGACAGAATGTTGCTCATGATATATCACTTGTTCATGAAGCATCTTTGTCCGAACAGTTACATCACACGGTTTCTCTTCATCAAGCATTAATTCTTCTTCACATACTTTCTTGGTATAAGAACTAGATAATGACTGAGCCCTGTCCAAATCACTTTGTGGATGACTGCCAACATTTGTAAGCAATGGGCATAACGGTTCATCCATGGAACCACATGAAAATTCATAGCCTTCATTCTGTAGTGAAGTCCCTTGGCCATGTTGTATGCTTGTCAGTGACTGCATCTCTGCATTAGTGCGAATCTGTACCTCCATTAAATTACTATCATCAGTCTGATATGTGTCTTTGACAGAGCTTTTCTGGGGCTGAACCTTTAAGCTATTTGCATCTAGATCATGTTTGTCTTCTGCAATGGATTTAGTATTCAAACTACTTGTACAGTGCAAATCTTTTTCATACTTATCATTATGCTCCCTTTCTGTTCCAGATTTCTGGAAATGTGCATGTTCTTTCATCACATCCTCAGTGGTTGGAATCATTTTCTCATAGGAATGGAGTTGCTCCCTATCTTTCTTAAGTAACATTTCCAAAACGTCACTTGACAACGTTCCTTCTGAATGTGGATTGATTTGTTGGAAATTTATATTGTAATGATCGATTTCTGGCTTTGCTATCTCCAGAAACTGTTGCTCTGTATTAAATTCTTCCAAACGGGTGTGTTCCACAAAGGGTGCATCCCTCACGTCTGTTCCATGGCTAAACTCTTCAGAAGCTACTTTTCCAAATAACTGTTTTTGTTCAAAATCACTGACTTTATCCCTTACCTTTTTTCCCCTGAAATCTAACATAAAGCATGTAGACTTTTCAACTTTAGATGCTTTAGAATTCCTTTTATCACTGTCAATGAGTGTGTCAGATTTATCATTTGGTAAATGTGATGTTTCTAAAGAATGTGTACTTTGTTTAGATTCCTCATCATATTCACATGTCTGATATTTAGTTGCATCTAAGGATGTGCTACTTCTATGAGTACCAATTGACGACTGTTTGAGTCCTTCTGATTTTAACTTCTCTTTTCTTATGTCTGTCTTCATTTCATTTTGATCCTGGAAATGAGTAGGCAGATTTACAGATATAGGTTGCTCATCTGTAGGCACTGTCATTTTCCTTTCACTTTTAATTGTATGCAGTATTGTTTCTATATTTTTTAGATTTTCAACTTGCTTACTAGGGGATGCTTCTCTCTTTGCTATTTGGTTGAGATTGTGAGAATATTGGCTCACTAAATTCTCTTTCCTAGCAATACTTACATGAGTAGAGCCCATTGAGAACTCATACTGGTCAGATACTGGCTCTTTTGTTTTCTTAATCTGAATGCCTACATCAGCATAAACACTGGCTTTCAAATCACTATGGATAATTTCTTCAAGGGAGTTGTCGAACTTTTTAGGGGCGCTCTCCACTTTGAGATGTGATGTAAATTCTGCAATCCCTGAATAATTCTTAGCTAAACATGTATACTTGCCAAAGTCAACAATGGAAACATCATCGATTAATAACTTGTAACTGTCTCCTGTCTCTTCAATTCTGAACTTTGCACTATCAGGTAAAATCATATCATTGTGATACCAAGTCACTACTAAGGGGCGGTCACCGGATATTACACATTCCAGAACGACAGATTCACCCTCCGTGCAGCTAACATCCTGTTCAGTTTCATTTATAATCTTTGGTGCTCCATGTGAAGAATCAAAAGCAAATTTAAATTTGTGTTTTGTTGCTTCAGACTTGGGATCTGTTGTTACAGATTCTGGCAATTCAATGGGCTCAAAACGTTCCTTTAACTCATCATCCTGTTCAGGAATTGGAGTTGGGGCAGTTACTTTAATTTCAACTGGTGCTGAAAGCACAGATGATTCTGAAGTGCTACATGTTGGCACATACACCTGTGGGATTTGGAGGGTTGACCTCTCTTTTGATTTATTAAGCACACCATTGTCACTCTCAGTGTCATACAAGACAATGAGTTCTTCTGTGTCTTCATCATTTTCAAGGATATCATCCCAAACATGAATGGGCGGGACAGAGTCTTCTTTTAGGTGTACAGTGGGATTTACTTTTAGCATACCAAAAGTTGTGTCCGTGCCATACTGATTAAATATTACACATGTAATGGATCCTTCATGCTGGGGAAATGCTGGACAAAATGTTAGCGTTGTTCGGTTTTCTGTTGTGAGGATGGTATATTCTTGATTGCGGGGTATTGGTTTGTCCTTGTTATACCAAGTGACGGTTGGCTGAGGGTAACCTCGAAAATGGCAACTAAAAGTGCACACCTCACCTGCACTAATTTCTTGAGACTCAATGTCACGAACAAACATTGGAGGGCCATGTGGCGTACCTCTCTGAACCGGGCTTTGGCTTGCCACATGCTCATTTTCTAACTTATTTGTCAAAGCACTCACATGTGCAATCTCAATTTGCTCATTTTCCCTCAACTCTTCATTTTTGGTTGGAATCTGTTTCTGCTTTTTATCCATAGGGTCTTCAATATAATGCACTGATTTTGCAGTTGTTGTAGAGATGTTCATAAATGTAACATGTTCAGATTGTGGTTCACTTTGATCATATATTAACCTTTTCCTAACACATTCCTCCTGTAAATATTCGTCTTGGGGAGAATACAATGATTTATTTCTCTCTAAATATTCCTGCATGCTCCCTGCTGCAGCCTTTTCTCCCTGTCTCTGGATTATTTCAGGTTTTGAAAGTTCTTCGGAACACTGATCAGTGATTTTCTGATTATCTTTTATAATTCCATCTGGTTCACATAGTATTTCTTTGGCATCTTTTTGATCATTTTCAGTAGCATAAGTGAGCAAATCCCCCTGAACATCAAACTGAGCAAATCGTTTATATCTATCGCTTGAAGGGAAAAGACCTGAAGAAAAGCTGCTTTCACTTCTCATAGAGTCAAGATCAAACTCAGAAGATGCTTCTGAAGAGGAAACAGAAAGTCTCTTTCCTAGGGCAGCTCTTCTGGCATCACGCAAACGCCTCAGCTTTAATTTCAGGTCCACGTCAAGCATACTTTTACTTTCTTTAAATTCTTTATCTTCAATGTATTGAGTTGCTTTATATTCAGTATCATAGATTGGGTCATGTTTGCTTATTGCAGACATTTTTTCAAAGCTGATTGTTCTCATTAGCCCTTTTCTAGTGGAAAGGTCTCCTGGCTTTATTTTATTTTGCTTCCTTTTATCCAATGGAGAGCCAACACATCTAAGATCAACCCTCAACCTCTCTTCCCTTCTTTTTTGTACCAAGCAATCAATACTTTCATGTGCTTTCTCTGATTTTCTTACAAAATCCAAATACTTAGCATTTTGCTCTTCTTTAAGTGCAACTAGCAGTGAGGCAGTGCATTCAGCGGATCCCTCACTATTTATAGCAAACACCCGATAACTTCCAGAATCCCTTTCCTGCACTGCTTTAATCTGTAAGCTACAACAATGAATGTGCATATCACTATCCATTTCCATAACCCGCCTGAAATCTCTAGCAATTGGCCTATTGTTATGAAACCATGACAGTGCTGGTGTAGGGCAGGCAATTAATTTACATTTAAAAAGTACTGGCTCTCCTTCCATAACAGATTTGAATGTAAGCTTTTGTGTGAAAGATGGCTTTATATATTCAGTCCAAGAACTTATAGAAGATGTTCTACTTGCACATCTTTTGGATGACACAAGCCCATGATCCAAGTAGTCTTCTGTATCTGAAAATGCATCTCGCAGATCTCTTTGATTTCTGAAATGTTCCTCATCTTCCTTGAAGAATAATTCTGCAACAGAACATAACTGGATTACAATTTACCTAACCATAAGAAAGATAATAGTATGAAATGAAAATTATATTTTAAAAGAAAAATAAAGTATTTGAAATTTAGAAAAATACATGCTACATTATTTGTTCACACATCTATAAGGAAATGGACTCACCATATTTGTTCGAATAAACGCAACACCGTGTTCTTTTATAAAAATTCTGACACCAGATTCTTTCGTTGTCTGTTCTTTCTTCAAACTGTGGACATTTCTTCTTGAACAAACAAAAATGAATCTCGCAGTAACATGTTTATGTGCATGTGTGTTCTGAGTTCCGGAAAGACTTTTCAATGTGTTAGGTGATCAGGTTATATACAGCTTACCTGACTTGCAGACAGTAGAATAAACGCCCTTTCTATATCTTTGAATTATTATAAAAACTTCTGAATTTTGTTTTGAATGCTATACAATTTAAATGTCTGTATATAACTAAACTGGCACGAGAAGGCGTTTATTCGAACTAATACAGCCATTAATTTCACAATGTTATGCAAAAGCAAGCAACATTGACGACATACACTATCTGCAAGCCATGTAAGGAAGATTTAGAAATGAAATAATATTACATTACATGTATATGTTGTATGGATTTGGAAGGCAAAATAATCCATTTCATTTATATGGATTATGATGATGCAAGGAACTATATGGTTCTCTAATGAACTTGAGATAACACTTTTACGTGATGGTTTGTCAAAAAGAATTGCATATTGAAAAATGTTCCTACACTAAAGATACTTCATACTTGGGCTTTTTTTATTTTGAATATCTTGACAGACATGCATGTGTATGGCCTATATAATAGCCAAACACTTTTTAAAGACAATGAGGGTTAAGATATACAAACATAGATTCATGTTTATATTTATATAAATTAAACGTAAAAGCAAAATTGTTTAAAGTATCCTGTCTTTGGGATATTCCATGTTCTCTGCACCTTCACCCAATTTACCATCAGCTACGCAGCATGATTCAACTAGCAATCTGTGACATAAGAGTTCTTATGCTTTTTCCCCTCTGCCAATGAATGCCCACATGCTGCACAGATTTATTTGCAACCCTCTCCCCTCCCGTTGCCAAGTCCTTCTACTTTCAGATACTCATCTTCCTCCTCATCCTCACTCTTGATGTCCAGTAGCCTCCCATTCCTTCTGTCTACATCCCCAAATCCCTGTAATATTACCCTCCTTCACAAATACAAGCATGCAATGTTCTTGTCAGCAAAAAGAAAAAAACAATCATGACATGAATATTTGCCTATCAACTGCTCCATCAAACACCTCTTCTGCTGATTTAATTATAGCCCACCATGCTGCCAACTTCTTCCCCCACTTCACTTAGTAAATGTAACCTGACATGCCAATTATTCTTATCTCTCTGTGCTCCTTTGAACTGATTCTCCTCAAACCACTGAAACTTTCCAACGTTCTTTTGTCACATATTTAAGAAATGACACACTCTGATTTGCACACACCCCCTGCCTAAACCTGGTTGCTTGTCTGTAGTCATGGAATATGTGTGGATCTTCTGCAAACCTAACATTCTTCTGTGTCTTTTTAAAAACCTGCTTGAGCCTCCTACTTACCAGTCACAATCAGTATCTCAATTTAAATTAATTCCACAATCCACTATAATATAGATTCTACAAATGTCACTGCACAGCCTCAAAGTTATAGCTGCTTAAACTTGATGAAATACAATCACCTCTCTTCCATCCTAATTCATTTCAACCTGTCTGGTATGCTTCATACATTTGGCCAGAATACTCCTATTTCCTCTTACCATGGTGAATAACAAGACACACCTGAGTCCTTAGGCCCTTTTTCTCCTAACCCCAGGGCTCTGCCTCTTCCACTTTTTGTTCTCTATTTCTTTTTTTTACTTTACACTGCCCTTGTTTTGTAACATCAGCTTAGTCTGTGGTATCTCTTACCACCGCTTCAGCAATAAAACTGAATTTATCAGCTCATTGTTTCCTTACATACGTGCTTTAAGATCACAAAACCGATTCTGCGCGTGCTGCTACTGAATGGCCACCTATTGATTAAGGGTCTACCAGCAAGATTGAGATTAATAACTTTCCATTGTTCACTGTTGCAAATACCATCCCTTACCCTTTTTTCTGACTCCAGCCTTTCCTTCCCCTGTACTCCATCATTCTAGATTAATATCAATAGCAAAATGAGAATCACAACCATTTCTTCAATAGCAGCCACCCTCCGCCAGCCAACACCCACCAAACATCAGCATACTGCATACCTATTTTACTTTCAACATCTTTATAAATACCATCTTTTCCAATTAATGTGATTATTGGCATTTATAATGGCCACCTCTACTGTTTCTCCATTTAAATGTTTCAGCCCCTCAAAAGAGTTTCCTTTTCCCTACATGCCTTGGTTCATCTTTTCAAATATTGCCTCAACTGACCACTGCGTATGCCCGGCAAATTCACTGATTGTGCCCCTTGGGTTCTCTTGGGGCCTGATTTAGAGGTTTGCTGACAGAGTAGTGTCTGTCGGACGGAGCAGTGTCTGTCAGAATGGTAGCTGACATTACTTTCACCACCTAGACAGTACTCCATCCATAAAATTTTGAGATGACTGATGGCCCATCTGTCATCTGTATAGATTGAAGGGAACTGCTGTCACAGTGGCTCTTTTCATTGTACTAAAAATTTAGTGAAAGGCCTGCATCAATTTTGACAACTGTCCACCAAACATTTGACTTTTTTTTGTTTTTTGGAAGTAGACAATCACATTGGGATTTCATCCATCAATGGAATACTTAAGTTCTCTATACGAGATGGGCGGTCTGATAGTTTGGTGCATAGAGTACTCTGTCACATCTGCAATGGCCTACTCTGCCCACCAAACTCTAAATCAGCACCTAATCTTGTCTTCAAATACATTTCTATTCTCCTTTCCTAATAGAGCTCTCTAATATTGCAGCTCCAGGTACCTATTCCAGCTTACACCTTACACCACCTTACCATCACCAAACACACCTGTGTCATATTGAGATTCTGATCATTTCCATCTAGGTACCTTGCATTTGACACTAAAGCATCAAAGCCAATTATCAAAGACTAGAAACCACTTAAAATTCACCTTGTCAAATTGTAATATTCCTCTCTACCCACTGCCAACCACTCATGATGCCTCAGGCATATCCCAGTTACCATGAAGGAGCAATGGTCAATGTATTCATTGTTGTCAACATGTATTCTTCCACTTTATAGCCTCCCACCCCATAGTGCAGTAGCCATTCACAGTTAAGTAATTATTTAGCACGCTTTGACACATGCAAAAAATGTGCTGCACTTAACTGCTTAACAAGTAAATGCAACAATAAGTATGAAGTAAAACACACCCTCCATATGAATATGCTTACCGAACAATTAAGCTCTTTCATTCTTAATAAAAACATTAAAGGTGTTTTAAATTATTTGATAAATTACATTTTAGACTTTGCTTTCATAAAATATTGTACCTTTAACCTCCAATTCAATTTGCTGTTCAATCTTCTCTTGAATAACTCTTTCCAAGGCTGGAATTAAAAAAGGAAGCAAAAAAATATTTGTAATATGCTAATTCCTCTGTTCTTCAAAGTGACTCACTGAACATCTGACAAAGACACAATTAACATTCTTGTGTACAAGAGACACAAAGCTGCAACATGTAACTACAGACAAATGCCAAACTTAATCCAACAGAAGGTGTGGGCTTTAGGAACAACCTTTTGGAAAGCGTGAGAATGTTTTCATAATCGTTCCACAACATTTGTTGCATTTTTTCTCATGGATGTAGCATGCTTTAAACACCAAACATCAAGCCAAAATAGTGTAACATTAGCAAGATAAATTTCCTTATATTTTTTTTTTCTATGGTCTGAGACAAAATGTTGCTACTGATTGCAAGAGGAAGACACATTGGGAAAGAACATGCAAATGCCAACCTGTCACTTTTAGATGAGTTTTGCACTCGGCTTGTCCCGCAGAATTAACAATTTTGCAAGTGTATATACCACTTTGGTTTGGAGCAATTTTCAACATTTTTAAACTGCAGACGGGCCCATCAAATTTCAAGATACACAATGCAGAATTGTCAAGAATCAGCTGATTGAACAGCCAGATCACACATGGAGTTGGGACCCCCTTTATAACACAAAAGAGTGAAACGTCGCCTCCTTCTTTTACAGTCATTTCCGGGGTTAGCTTCTCAAGAAACTCAGGTGTGGTGATATCAGTGTCTATCAATTCCTCAGTTGGAACAACATCAGGATAATATTCTCTGCTTTTCTGTCTTTCTGCTTGCCGTGGCTTCTGTGATGTAGATATTGATATACTTGATGTTTTCTTAGATGATTCTTGCGTCATTTCATAGGTTGTCCTACTTTGGCTTTCTCTGTGTGTTTTAATACTTTTAGTATTTGACTCAAGGGTAATTTGTGTAACTGATTTTGATTGTGATTCTTTAGCTAGGCAAGAATAAAGTTAGGAAAGCAATAGATTAGTTGCTTTGAATACCGGAACTATACGCAAAACAAAATATAAATGTCTTCTTATGATTAGTATAGAGAATAAATGCTTAGTCTGTTAGTTCCCAACTCATGTGTAGGTGAGTATGTATGTACTTTAAAATTTAGTAATGGCCTATTTACTGGCTTTAATTTTGATAAGTGTTAGTTATAATATTTGGTCAGTTGCAAGGGCCCTCCCTGCTTGCAGGTTGCATGCATGCCCAGTTCACAGAGGGAATTTTCAGATGTTTTACAATAATCCAAATTAGTTTTTTGTGTGGAAAGTTTGGATTAATAAATTATTATTTCCACATGGACTGGAAAAATTCAGCTTGATGTGGCACTTCATGAAGAAAATGTCTTTACTTTCGATTCTTGTGAACAGAGTATAAGAACGACACTAATCAAAGTAAAGTCTCTAGTAAATTTTGATATTTTGGGAAACGACAATTTCATGACATAAATGTCACCTAGCCATCAGCTGCATCTCATTAGTAAGACTAGTCTTAATCTTTAGTGATGTAACTGTGGCTTACATTGGTGAAGAATTTTAAGTTTCATACACAGATAAAGCTGGGTTCCGGAAAACATTTGCATTGATCAGAAAAGTAATTAGGGGTGACATGTGGTGAATATTTTACCACACTAGACTATATGGTGTGTCTGTGGGGTCAAAACTGCTGGCCACCTAGTAGGTAGGTATAAAATGCATTAAATCTTTGGTTCAGATATGTTGAAATACTTTGCACTACCTGACACCATAATGTCCACTGTTTTAATGGACTAGAGAGAGGCCAGGGTACACCTCACATAGGTTTGGAATGTGCAACTACTTTATAGGCAAGATTGATTGGGTTATTTTCATTTAGTTCTGGATATATTAAGATCTAGAATTTGAAGGTATGGCAACATGTGATGGAAGGTAACACATCTGGGAGGATACATCCCTCATACATATTGCACAATGTTTACTAGTGAAAAACAGTAAAAATGCACATAGTAATTATTATTGTGCATAAACTATGTTGTCTAATTTTCTCTTTTTAGATGCACTAAGTTACCACAGCATTTCAGTTGCATTTTGACACACAAAGATGTAACTGTAGTGACCATAATTTCTACTTTGTATTGACACGTGTCTGAGTTCAAAACAGTTTCTCACATTGTGTGTGTGGCAGACAATTGAATGTCCCTAAACTGTAAACACTTTTATAGAATTAGCAAACTTTACTCAGTACTATTGCTGGTTTATTTCTGCATTTGTTCTGTTTAACTTAAACACCCAGACTACCAGCACAAGTGTTCAGTCCAGTGCATACAGAAGGAATGGAACTCTGAATATATGTGCAATGGGGTAAGAGCCTGATGCTAAATTTACCATGACTTTTCTCTTGTGAATCACATTTTTGGACTATGTACATTTGATAAAAATGTACTAAATTGTGTAGATATAGACCTCATTCACCCCCTGCCCCCATATGGTTATAAAACGTAGTGCAACCAATTGGAGGAACATCTTTTTGTGACATTTTGTAAGATTAATCTTTGCCACCAGGCACAAATGTCATAAAAAATTGTTCCAATGTTTGATTCATGTGGATAACATTCAAAGGAAAGGATAATGTGTTCTAAGCATGGGCATTAATGCACTCCAGCATACAAATGTAGTTATCTAACAAGAAATCTCAAAGCAATCATTAATGAATAGAGCACAATATGTGTAAAAAAAAGTTAAACTTAATAGTTAAGTTTTATATGTGAACACACAAGCAACCTACAATTTACAAATATAGTGTGAATATGATATGCCACAATGTTAAAATTTAATAACCACCTTCTACGGTTAGTAGTGCAGAAGTTGTTGTTCCTCCATGGCAGTTTTGTACAGTGCAACAGTACAGTCCTTGATCTGCCATCTGCACATTAAGGATAGTAAGCATCTGAACACTGCCATTTTGTGAGATGGTTAATCTCTCACTTTCCTGTATCACATCACCTTCATGATCCCAGGTTATTCCAGTAAACGGCTCGCCATCAAAAAGGCAGATGAACTGAGCGGTCTCCCCACATTTCACAGAAAGAGGATGCAGCTTTAATGTGACCTTTGGAGAGGCATCTTTATTGTCAAAGAGTTCAGTTGCAGTTACTTTGGCGGTTTCAGTACTTTGTGAAATTAATGTTTTCTGATGCATTTCTACTTTTCTTGCAGATGCTGCTTGCATAGTCAGCGTTTCTGAAAGGCTTTCAAAAACCTGCATTTCATGTTGATATGAAGCTCCTTGCACACGCGTAATTTCCTTTGTTAAAATAGTGGAGTCCTCTAAACATGTCCCAGAATTTGTCATGCTTTGCCTAGCTATGGTTTCCACTGTATAATCAAGCGACAAAAAAATAAATTAACAACTAAAGTATTTTAGGATGAACACACTAAAGATGAAGTGAATGGAAAGAAAGACCCCATCATTTTCATCTGAAAATGAAGCATGTCGTAAGCATGCTGTTGATGGGAATTCACAAAAATGGCATTCACATTGATAACTGGATGAACGCTTCATGCGGCTGATACAGGAGGAGGCATATCCCAACAATTTACAGCTGAGCATATTAAAACTATGCATTAACACTGATAAAGATGAAAGCATGTGTCCTTTTGTTATAAAAATTGTCTTCCATGTACATTCAGTAGCAACTGTCATCAATATAAGACCATGCATGATAAATACATACAACTCTTCACCCCCGAAAACTAGAGTGAATACTGTTTTGTGTTTCTGTGCAGGTAATATTTAAAAAGTGAATTAGTTTTGAAATGTATTAAATTCTTATAACACTACATTGGGTTTAATATGAAGAAAATAAATGTAAATTATTTACCAGTGACAGTGCAAAATACAGTGGCAGTGGTCTATACTAAGAGCACAGAAGTTGACATTAGTAACATGGTGCACATGTGAAATATAAAATGTGCTTTAAGGGTTTTCAGGTCTTTACCTTCTGTAGTCACTGTCAGTGAAGCCTCACAAGTTGCCTCACCAGCACTATTTCTTGCCACACAAGAGTATTGTCCTGCATGCTCTATGAAGGCATCAACTATAATAAGCATAGCTGTATTTGTATATATGTCGAAACTGAAAACTATATCCTTTTTTGGTGTCATCAATTGTTGATTGTGAAACCACTGGATTTCTGGTTTTGGCAAACCAGAAACCTTTGCAAGAAATCTGACAGTTTCTCCACTGCAAACTCTACAGCTTGAAATAGGCTGGATGAAGGCAGGCGTTTGGTAAGGAAGATCCTTCTTTAATGAAACAGTTGAAGAAATATGCCATTTTGACTCTGATGTAACTTCTTTAACTGTTATGTGCCCTGAAAAGAAGTATACCAATATTTAAGCCTGCAACCCTGCAACCCACCTACAAGATGTGACATTCAGTTGCTGCCATTTTAGAATGCAATACATGTCACACTTTGTAATTAAAAAATTGATACACCTCTAAATAGTTTCATGAATGTAGATTATGTCTTTGAAGACTAGCCAAGACAATGAGATGATGGACGGAGCTCTGAAACCTCTCAGACACTCACCCCCAGTCACAGATCTGGGTTGAACCCATCATCGCTCTTTAGCTCACTTCGCCACCTCAGTTCAGACCCAGCTATATGCAAATTAGTATTGACCCTGTGCCTCAAGGGAACAGTTCAGCCCGAACTGCCAAGCCATGTTTCCCTGAACCGGAAGTAAGCTTTCTGGAAACGGTTTGGGGGTAACACCCAATGTCAGCCAGGTTAGCTTGAATCCAGTGGCAAAGTGAGTGAGGGTGAGTGTCTGAAAAGTTTCAGTGCTCCATCCATCATCTCCTTGTGTTTGCTTTGTTCACCCTAAGTTGACAGGGTATGCCCAGACGTTGGTCCCTTGCTCATTTGCCACTGGATTCAAGCTAGCCTGGCTGATGAGGGGTGTTACCCCAAAACCCATCCCAGGATGCTTGTTCCAGTTCAGACCTGGCTTGGCAGTTCGGGCTTGACTGTTCCCATGAGGGACAGAGTCAAGACTGATTAGCATATAGCTGGGTCTGAACTGACGTGGCAAAGTGAGCTAAAGATTGATGATGAATTCAACTCAGATCTGTAACTGGGGGTGAGTGTCTGAGAAGTTTCAGCGCTCAGTCCATCAACTCCTTGTGTTTGCTTTGTGAAGAATAGCCTTCATAATTTTTAATAAGAACCAATATTGCCAATATCATCTATTATATTAGATGTTTATTTTGGAAAATATATTACTTTAAGAATGAAAATATTGCAGGGGTCTTCTGCCCAGTGCCATTTCAACCCCAATTAATAGCTTTACACTTCTACTGCTGCCCCAAGGTATGCTCTTTAATTAACATAAGCTTTGCTTATTCCTGCTTGTTTGGTGCTTGTCTGTTCATGCTCCATTATGATGTTTAACGCAATGGTAATTACATTGTAAAGCTAACTGCTGGCTATTTCCTTCCAAAAAGTCAAAATCAGTACAAACCAATTCAATGTATGATACAATGACTGATATTCGTCTGAAATGGACATTGATATAGCTTTAATCATTCACATATATCTTCAGTTTTATCATGTGCCCCACGGTGCAATGTCGATCCACCTTGCTCTAGACTGCATTTGAGCAAATGCACCTTAAAAAAGGCTATTTAGAATACATGGAATAAGAAACCCCGTTTCAGTGATGAACTTACACAGAAATTGGGAGCATTGTTGATGAATTTGGCAACATCAAGGAGACAAACACCAGATACAAGCCAATTATATCAACAAAGGGTGTAGAAAACTAATGGATGCCAGAGACAACATGACATAAGTTTAGCAGAAACACATTACAACAACAAGACGGCTACTAACATGCATTATTTAGCTTGGTGTCCATGTAGCAAAAACATCTGAGCTAATATGTTTACAACATACCTTCCAACTTCAAGTTTGCTGTGCATGACACTTGTCCCAGAGTGTTACTGGCAACAAATGTGTATATCCCTTCATCTTCAGAAAAAGCTTCAGCAATTTCGAGCTGGTAAGTATCTTCAAATTGAGTCATTTTGAAGAACCGGGAGGGCTTGACCTCCTTGTCTTTGCAATACCATGTAATTTTCAGATCTGATAGGGAAATTACAAATTAACAAATCGTTGTATTAATGAAGTTTACATTTAAATTACAAAAGTAACAGCTTTGGGTCAAAGACATGAAAGATTCAATAGGCACTGCTATTATTAGAGGCTAGCAGTGATTACTTCTGCATCCAAAGTGGATGATTATGGCAGTATGTTGCCATCAAACTATAATTCGTGAAGAAATATAACTATAGCTAGTTGTCCAACAATCTCACAAAGGTGAATATGAAGAATAGTTTAATCTATGTTGCTAAATCATAAGTGCAATATTTCTGTAAATGAGCTAATTTAATATTGGTGTAGAAAATGCTAGTAACTTCAAGTGAAATGTATAGTTTAAATTTGTCAGGGAATATGCTTATATTTATTGTCATGAGCTAATGCACTCTTTGGTAATGTCCAAGAACCTATTCACAATAAACAGAAATTTCTAAGTGTCAGAAACAAGTAAATCATGGAATATTGATGTCCTTAACAACCACAGACTAATCAGAAAGTATGTAAAATGAATTTGGGTATTAAAATCTTGTTTGTGTGTGGATATTTGTTATAGAAACTGAATACCAAAGTAAATGTGTAAGAGAAAAACACATAATGCGTTGAATCGGGCAACGTTGACATTTATAAAACACTGAGCCATCTGCTTGACGGAATATCATGCTACCAGAAATACTGAATAACATGCACCGTACAACACATTTATCGCTTATTTTTCTCTATTCATTATTGTTAGAAGTCTTCAGATTGTGCACCTCTTATTATTACTTGTATGTGCCCGTACCACATGCATTGAAGATGCTAGGGCAACCACACATTTTACCACCGATATTAGCCTTTGTGCCACATACATCATTCATATTCATTGACACTAGTCACCTTCTGAATTATATTGATATTTGCTTGTTAAATGGGTAGTTCACAGTGAAAATATGCAAAATAGAGCACATTTCTCATATGTATTTAATTTGCATAATACTAAACATGGTGGTGAAATGAAACTTTACATAAAAAGAGTATAATTTATCAGCAAATCATTTAAATAAATAGAATGTGGTCTCAGAAATGTATCCATTGGAAATACGTTATATCTTTCATGTGTTTTAATTTAGAAGATTCACCAAAATAATGGGCAGATGGTTCTAACATAAAGTACAAGACTGAACCTTTCCTGAGTGGAAAGGTGAATATATATTCCTCCCTCTGTCAAGTTCTCTCTTTAAAAAAACACGAAATTCAATCCTTAGACATCACCTTTCCACTCTTCCTCCCTCTGTCATGTTCTCCTTTTTCAAATATTGAAATTCACACTTAAGACATGACCTTTGCACTGAGGCCTACCTTCCTTATTGTTTGTTTTAATTCTTGTACCTTGTACTTAAGCTAAATTTATAATTTGTTCTAATTTATGTTAGGACCATCTGTACTATGTTTTGGTGAATCCTGTGTGTATATATTTCCAATTCATTTGTGAAGTTTTATTTTTAACAACTATGTGGAAAAGACAACTTTTTGAAAGTTACAGTTTCCCTGCCCAAGTTCTTAGAAGCTAATTTGCATTAGCCTGCTAGCAGCTGCCCCATAAGTGCTTGGCATTGATGAGGCCTGAAAACTGTTCTCATAGCAGAACAATGACTTAGGCCAGGTAACAGGATGGACCGGTGTGGAGCATCTAATCTCTATTAGCCCAAGAAGAACAGTTGAGGTGCACCCAAGAATGTAATTAACTTGAAAGGCACAGAGGTGAGGCCTGTCCGTTCACATTTTTGTGTAAGAAGAGACCTGAAGATGAGAAAGCCTTTGCCCCCAAGGCCCACGCTAGCCAGGCTGGCTTCAAACCCAGTGGGAGAGAAACTAGCCCAGAACTGGACACAGGGAAAGGACTGCTTATTTCATTAACACAATGTGGTTCCTAAAGACACCCTCCTCAGATAACTTTATGGTGCTCAGGGAGGCCATATGAGGACTGGACCTGCTGTCTGAGCCATGAGAGGATCTCAGGGGGACTTGACCTGCTCCCTCTTGTACCCAGGACAAAGAGAAAGACTTCACTGGTGCATTGAACGACCTCCTGCATGTCTACAGGGATGGGCTTTTTATTGAATTTACCAGTTCACAACTACCAATTGGATCTGCCCTAGACCTTACTTCTAGAGTGAGTCCCGGTTCTAAGTGCTCTCCCTGTGGTCCTGGGATCCTTAGATGTGACACAGAGGAGCTGGTCTGAAAACCCTAACAAATTGGGAATAGAACATTTTTGGGGGACTTTCAAGACCTCAGGAGCCATCATAGGATCCTGAAATCGTTCCGAAGTCCAGTCTACCATATTCATAGGCTATCATCGACGTTGTTGGAAATGTCCCTTTCTAGAGTGCTTTCCTCAACTTTCTTCTTTCGTTCCTCCTGGTTTTCTGCTGACCTATGTGCTAGCGGTAGGACTTTGAGTGCTTTTGACACTGCCATTTAGTGCCAAAGCGCTGTGCTTGTCATATACATACTGGTGATTGGTGTATACATGATTGCCTGATTTGAGTTAGCTGTAAGTCCCTTGTCTAGGGGTAAGACATATATCCAGGATGTATAACTCAAATGCTCCTCCATGGACCTGCAGCACTGGTTGTGCCACCTATGGCGGTACCTCTTCAAATGTGCCACAGGCTTGTCTTGGAGGGCTGTGTGTGCAAGTTACTGTTACTCGGCTTGGCATTTAGGAAGCTACTTGCGAAAGTTCTGCATGTCTCTTGCTACATCATAATACTGCTTTGGGACAGGGTGCGGTGTCGGGAAGATGCAGGGCATGGGTACTACATGCATTGGTAGTGAATGCGCCAGATAGTGTGTTTGGTACGTGGGGCCTGTCTCTCGCATTGAGTAACATGAGGGGACAGTGAAAAGGCTATTGAGCTGTATTTCTTACATGCATAAGAGTACCAGTATATCGTGTTTGATATTGATGAGTTAGTAATGGCAAATCCTCTTCGGCCATGCAAGGGGATTCAACATTACTAATGTGGAAATGCCACTTTAGGAAGGTTGGCATTTCTAGGCCTGTGGCTCTGTGTTCCTATCCGCCTGTCTTTAATCCCCATCTGGGTGCTGAGGGTACAGCTACATCTGTGCATTACTGATAGAAGGCAGGAAAATGGGGGCTCAACGGAAACTGTAGACCTCTGACTCTGAGGGGCTTTCTTAAGATGGATACAAGAGGGTGGAATGGGCACCTTCATTCCAAGGGGCAGGGTTTTGGCCCCATTAAAGATAGTGATCAAGCCTCCCAGGGTAGGATTGCACACGGGAGAAAATTTTGGGAAGAACTGTGGATTTCAAAGGTGACCTTTTGAATGGATCCCATCTTCAAATACCATTTTGAGTATAACTACTGGTGCTCTGGCCTCAGTGGTTAGAGAACCTTTTGGATTGGAACCATAATACGCTGGCTAGGACTTTGATAAGAGAAACCATAGGAGCAGGAGGGACTCCAACTAGATTATCCGCAGACTTGTGGTGGCCTAGGGCTTGTTGTGCTCCAGGAAGGAGACTATCACTTGGTGGATGTTGTCTGGAAGTTGCTGGCCAGTAGCTATTTTCCAACTGGCCTGGCCTGGGTCCCTAAGCACTCTACAAGGGCCGGTTGGCTGGCCTCCTGTCCACGAGATCATAAGGACAGGGTGCCGTGGAAACCGGTGGAAGTGATTGTCAGTTGGGACAAGGACAGCCCTCTTGTACGCCATAATCACACTGTGCAGAGGAGTATGTTCATAAAGTTCAGTGGCCCACCTGGGGTGCCGGAATGTGAGGAGTTCGTGGAGTGCTGGGGAAGTTTGCCAACTCCGAAGAGAGTGGTGTCTGGGGGATTTTGGGGTTAGTTTGCCGAGTTCGAGGGACCCATGCTAGAAGCCTAGATTGTCTCTGACCTCCAGATTGGGAGGATGACATTGCCCGACATCACGGCCTTCGTCTGAGGTTGCCTGCTCCCTGTCCTCTGACCCATGTCACAAGGTACTCTGTTACTGATAACATCTCGACAGGACCCGAGGGGTCTTGTTGTGCTTTGTGTGCACCCACGACTGGCTTCCTGGAGCAACTGTAGCTCACACCTCCGCCTGAGGGGAAACATATCTCCAATTTGATAGCACGCCAGCTTCCGGTGCCACAGGGGGATAGTGATCCCGCACTCATGAAGGTGCTGCTGGGTGCCTGAAGGCTTAATTTGGATTGAAGAAACCGAGTAACTGTTTCCTACCACCTTAGGGAGCCCCAACAATCTATTGAAAGTGTTGCCAGTGGGTGCAACATGTATCATTAGCTAGTGTAGTTTGAGTGGCTGATGGGATGTGTCATGAGGCATAATCAAAACCTGTGATTTCTCGATCATTACAACTGTACGGGGTATGCAATATTGGGAATGTTGTGTTCTATGCTAATGTGTTATCGAAAAAGTGGAATTCCTATGAACAGGCTGCACGTATGTTTCTGTCACTTTTGATGTGGGAGAAATGGCTTGGATCGTGAACACCTCCGGGAAGTACGCACATGGGTTTATGTTGCTTACGAAGCTGAGGGGATAACAGGGCAAGTGAATACCTATGACTAGTACATACATGTCCATGCCTTTCTGCTGCTAATAGGAGAGTTTGACAATTGCTTATAACTATACAGCATATATCCAATATGTATGTTACTTTGATTGCAATGTGTGAGTAATACAAAACCTGTGTTTTATACGCACAATTTGGAGTCTTCTTGTAGTGTACTCAGTGTGATGTGAGGGTGGTGTTGTGCCAATACCTTACACTTTGCCTCTAGGATAAGCCTGCCTGCTCTGTGCAAGCAACCTAAGGGTGAGCACAGGCTATCAGGCAAGTATATCATACTCATCCTATCTAAGACTGTGGATTCAGTCTGGCTTCAATGAGTCCCAGCTGGCCAGAAACCACTAGCTCGAACAGGTGCTTAATGCTTTTTGGCACTATTTTTACTTAAAATGCTGAAATTCATTTCTCCAGTTTCCCATGTTCCATTTTTGTAATTGTGGTGACATTTTGTTCAATACCATTCATTCTATGTTTCTAATTTTGTTTGGGATTGTTATTGTTTGGTGTTTTGACTTTGCTACTGTTTCCGCACTACGTGAATACTTTCCATAAGTTAAGCTGGTCTGCTCTGTGCCATAGCTACTAGGAGGTTGACTTGTGGTTCATTTTGTGTTTTTAGGTTTCATTCTGACCAGTTAGTCTTACTATTCCTTGAGGTGGGTGACTGCCCACGTCAAATTATAGGAGTATGTGTGTACACAAATTACACAAATTATAGGAGTGTGTGTGTGAGTTCTGCACATAACTACCTTTGCAAGAGGGTTTAATATATTATGTCTATTACGTAGTGTACATTGTTCATACAAATCATTATTCTTATTTAATGTTTACATCGAGTCATTGAATATAACATAATTTAAATGCATTCTGGTAAGCTGCTAAAACCCAGCACAATGTTTTCTAGAAGTATTTGTTTTGCTGATGTTTTCTGCGTGTATGACTATAAAAGGTGAATTAATTTTCATAGTGGTAAGAAGGAAGCAATCCACAGCCACAAATGGATGATACAGAAAACATAATAAATCATCCTGTTTTTAAGAGTTCACTGATTGATCTAAATGTTAATGGTAATGGGAGGAGCATACATTTGTGTGAGGCAATCCAATTAAACACATCATGGAATGAAGAACACACAAACCTTTCATGATTGATATGCACACATCGGTTTTAAATGGAGGCCTCAAGAATATTTAAATTGTGGCAGTAAATTCAGCTGATAAGAGAGATATTGAAGCAGTGCGCCAGAATTACTATTTCCTAGTTTTTATTTTGTAATGCTGCACTGCGCAAAGAGTAAAACACAGTGCAGAGCCAAGACTGTTCTGCTGCCATCTTCCCTTGAGTTGGCATTCTTAAAAGCTGTCTTGTGCAATACACAGTCTCCCTCAGGAGTACTGTCTAGCATTGGATGTGTAGTGGATTATACATTTGCAGTACAAATTTCTACATATATTAAAACACAGAAAGATCCCATACATTGGTGTGTGCTGTTAACTTCAACTCACATGCAATGTGAGGGGTTTTTAGGAGAAATTAAAACGTTTTCTCCTTGTTACCACCAGGGGCAATGAGTTTTTTACAAAAAGCCTGGTCTGACAAAACCTTAGTAAAACGGACTTTGTGTCACAAACTATGGCTGCTTGCACTGTAACACCCCAGTAACGCCTGTTTTGTGCAGAAAAAAGAGCACATTTCCAGTCCAAAATGTCTTTTTCACTGGAAAGTATATACCAATGCACTGCTTTGCATGGCCTAGTAAGAGCTCAAAATGTTCGTAATCTGGTCAGAGGTTTTCATGCACTTTCAAGGAGATGTCAGCAAGATGAAGGATGAATCTTGTAGCATGGGCTTTGGCATTAAAAGACCAGTTTTAGGAGATGTTTTTGTATCTGAGAAATAATAATTACCGGAAGAAACAAATCCTATGAACTTTGGCGTGATCTGTGAATCTGTCTTTTCCTGTTTGGTCAAATGTCAGTACTCTGTTCTAACAATTATCAATTGAATGAGTAAATTGTTCTCACCTGTGCCCGCAACTCTGCATTGAAAGCAAGCTGATTGTCCTTCAGAAGTAATCACATCACGAACTGGTACAATTATGGTAGGTGGGTACGATGGGGCCTCTAAATCCGGCGAGACAACTTCTGGGACTGAAAAAAAGAAATGTCTTTTATGATACATCCGCAGAGTGTAAGGTGCACAGCATACCATTTTCAGCAAAATTAAAAACACATTTGATTTAGCATGTTACCTTCAACTGTAAGGGATGCTGAAGTAGTGGCCACACCATAGTCATTGATTGCTTTGCATGTGTACAGTGCTGCATCTTCAGGAAAAGCTTCAATGAGTAACAAGGTGTATTCTTGTCCATCATGCAGAAACTTAGATTTAAATCCTGCAGACAGCTGCTGATCCTCTTTGTACCAAGAAATCTTGGGCACAGGTTTGCCTGACACTACAGCACAGAATCGGGCTGGTTTGCCTGACTCCACGGTGCTTGGCTCTAGCTCCTGCAAAATTTCAGGTGGCTCTGGAGCTGTAAACATAATGTATCACGTAATTAGAACACACGACAACTTAGTGACGTTAAAAGAAAATGTGATTGAGTTACATTTTCAAAAGCATCATTATATTCAAAAAACGTTTTCCACACCATAAATTATTAATCTGATAAAAATGATTTGTGTTTTCACTGCCAATAAAACACTTAAGTACAGTTCAGAAAGATTGATAGTTCCTAAAAAGAGTATTGCCAATTCATTTTAATGTAATATTCATTCTCACAAAGTCACACTGCTCACTTGAAGTTCGTTAGGTAGCAACCCGCATACACAGTTTTTAAAACACACTTTTTTCAGCAAGGATAGAGCGAAAAGGACACTGAAAAGATTGCAATGACATTGTGATACAAGTCATGATCAGCCTCCAGCCGTACCTGAGAGCCAAATTCAGAATACAGTCAAAGCATCATTGTTATCAGAAGGTGCTAATAAACCTTACTGACAATGATCACCTATATTCTTTGCAAGGGGATGTATGACGTTACAACGCATACTTTTACATCGCATCCCTTTACAATGCGGTATTTACAACGAATACTTTTACAACGCATAGTGCTTTGCGTTGTAATGGTTTGCGTTGTAAAAGTTGCGTCGTAAAGGCACTGTGTGGTAAAAGTTGCGTTGTAAAGGATGTTTCCCTTTGCAAGGTACCTTAAAATACGGAATTAAAAAGACAAACATGCATTTAAGAGGAGAATAAATATTTTTTTTACTGGTGGGAGGAATTCTTTAACACACATAAACAAGTTGTTTCCTTTGTTGTGAACTATGGGAAAATTGGAGCATTTATCTGTGCGGTTTGACGATTATTTCCGAATTGGCGCAATGGGCAAAATACAGGCTATCTTTACTAAGATCTGAGTTCTTTGACACATTTGGAAATTGGTTTTTGCAGCATCCAAGCGTGCCCTTTGAATTGTATAAGGAACCAGAGTACAGTCTATCACTTTTAAATCCTTTGCAAACTCTGGATGCTGCCTAGTTATTTCATTCGATTGCACAAATCAAGCGGTAGTGTGGGGGTGCTATAAGTGACCAGGCTCATTATATACTTTTAACAAGCGGTGTATGTTTGTTTAGAAGCTGCTAGCAAACTAGGGGGTGAGAGGAGGGCAAAACAGTCACATATGTGTGTTGTTGTCCTTTAAGTTATCATGACTTCATGTATACCTCCTCTCGACTAGACTTTTAAAGGAATGTGTAGTGTATGCAAAGAAAATAAAATTGTTAACAACAAACAACAAAAAATACATTAGTTTAGAGCAAAGGAAGGAATCAACATATGTTGATCACGCTGCTCTCCTCTCAGTAATGCACTGAAAAGTACCAAACTTTTTTTTTTTAAATGGTCTTTTATATTAACCACACTAGAGCAATGGGTTATGAGTCACAGTCTGTAAAACTTCACATATACTTTTAGAAACTAACTAAAATAGATAAAACAGTGCCTGACCAGTAACACCATGATTCAGAAACAGTGAACTACATGTTTGAGTTGAACATGGAAAAGGAACATACCATTTACATAGAGAGTAACGGAGCTCCTGTTCCGGCCTGCCAGGAAGGTGTATTCTCCTGCATCACTCATTCTGGTTTCAGTGATGCACATTTTGTGCACTCTTCTCTCCTCTACGTATTGGTATCTTTCTTCAATCTGGAAATTGATCTCAATGCCATCTTTTATCCAGCGGGCATCTACGTCATCTTCATTGACTTCAAACTCAACCACAGCTCGCTGTCTCTCAACAACCTTAAAAAAAAGTTTTTTTAAATTAAAATATGGCAAAGTAGCCCAACTTTCCCAACTACTTTTAAAAAAAAATATTTTATATCTACTATCTTAAAAACTCTATCTAAATGTTTTCAGTATATATGCTTCGGTAGACATGTACCTGAACCATGTTTGCAACAACAACAAAAATCATATTTTCTCATGAAAATGTACACCCTACGATGACGTCTTAATCCACTACAGAGTGGTCACATCCATGGATGTCAATTCACAAGAATATCATGTGTAGGGAAAGAGGCTTCACACACCGCCGGGCCCAGAACACATCACAGGGGAGACTCTGGTCATATCTATCACCTAATAACAGCCTCCAATTTGTTGTTTGGAGGTTAATGAAAGGACAAGGAGTGGAAAGAGCAGAAAGTAGACAGGGTTCTTTGAGTCAGTCTTACTTGTTCTTGCCATTGCCTTTGTGGCAATGTAGCAAGGATAGTACCATGGGTAGCAAAAGACAAGCCAAGAGTAGCAGTTGCTACTTCTGGATATCCCTTTATGACATCAATGGATGAACATGTCTGTCACAGCCATACTAAAATACAATTATGTTGTAGGCCAAATTGGGGTAGTGTGATAGCTTGTTGCTGAGTAGACTACACCATGCTGAGTGGTACTATAGCATGCACTTGCCCTTAATTGGCATTCTGTATGGCCTATGCATTAAGATAAAACACTGTCCAATTTTTGTCACAAAGACCTAATGAGCTATGTGGTGTAGAAACATTATGTGTTGGAGTGAATTGGGTGTGAGTGATGTTATTAAAATACTGAAATTAAATTGCTATTTTTATGTGTCCGGCATTACACAATTAAGGAAAATCATGTAAAAAATCATTCAGAGTTTTCATTTATTCTCAAGGGTGGCATAGAGCATTGATGTAAAATAAAAACGAACATTTTACTACCATGTTGACTCAGGTCAGATAGAATAAACTACAGCTGAAAGCAATTGAGGTATGCTGCCTCGTACCACCACACGCAGCTGTTTAGTGTGTTTGTTTAGCCCTCGTTCTGTCTATATTCTATTTTTTCTACAGACCCAGTTCTCTTCAGAGATTTTGTCAGTGTTTTTGGTAGTATAACAGTGGTAGGAGACCTTTAGTCAGAATTACTTTTTTATGAATGATTTTTTGTTTTATAAATTACAAGTGTGGTTCAATGACATCTGTGTCAGAAATATTCACCATATAATGGCTATCACCTTCCTTACGATACTGGAGCTGAGGAACGCTTCCAGCTTTCTTGAGTACTGACTTTGATTGAGAACAAGAAACTGACAAAAAGCATGCAAGCATGAAGGGAACAGACGTAGTCTAATGGAAATGATTCTGATTGAGGAAGCCAGAACTTGAAGTTGTTCTAACTTTGTTTCCCTATTTGACTGGAATCAGTGACCCTTTGTAAATAATGTTAACACTTTGCTTTAGTTTGCTAAACCATGGTCTATGTTCCTTTTAAGTGTATATCCTACTGCATGGTTCTATAATCTTAGAATGTGTACATTACTCGGTATAACAGTCAGAGAGTATACGTTTTAGGCATTGAATACTGAACAAATAAACATTGTTATACAAAAAGACTTTTACCTGCACTTCTTTACGAATGCTTTTTATGTGAACATCGCGGCCTTCTACGTACAGATTTGCAGTGGACATATTTCCACCAGCTACTGCAGTATATTGGCCAGCATCAGACAGCCGGGCGTTTGGAATCAACAGGCGGTGCACAAACCTCTCCTTCTGAATCTTTATTCTAAGAAATGTAGAAACATTGTAGAACATCAAATCACTAGAATATAAATACTCAGTAAGACTGTTAAAAATGTATAGTGTTTCACTGTGAATATAGTATTCTTTTGTTTGCTAATACATGCTAGATAAATCCCAGCAGATGCAAAGAAGATACATGACTCTGCGTATTGCATAAAACATTATCCAATGCATAACTGATATATTCCCGTTTAAACATTCTCAATAAAAGGTTTTGAAAATACAATGCATGGTGCTAAATGATCTGGCTCAAATAAAAGCAATGAATACTCATGCCTTGTTATAGCATTCTAACTATAGAGTATTTGTTTTTATTTCAAGTGAAAACACATGCAAACTCTCAAACATTACCTCTCAGTAATTTGGAGTTCTTGTCCATCTTTCATCCACTGAACAGAAATCTCAGGCTCTGAGACTTCACATTCAAAGGTGGCTCTTTTCTTTTCAAGAACTTTAATGTCTTTAATATGTTTCCTAAATTCAATGTGACGAGCTGGGGAGGAAAAAAACATATTATTGCTTACCAATGCAATCGGAATAAAGATGGCTTCAAAACACAGGGTTGAAATTGGGACACCTACCTTCTACATACAAACTGGCTTTGGATACTACTTTTCCAGCAACAAAGCTGTATTCAGCAGCGTCCCCAAAGTGGACATTTCTAATGGTGAGGGCATGCGACATCTGCTTGGATTTGATCTGGCATCGGTCAGTTGATTTGATCTCTACACCGTTTTTCAGCCATTTATAGGTGATTCCTTCATGGTTTACAGTGACTTCAAAGGTCACAGTATCTTTTTCTTCTGCATTGATATCTTTCAGCATTGAGGTAATTAGGATAGCTGCAAAAAGGTCAAATACATATTTTTGGTTGGTGTATGTTCTAGATTATCCAGAAATATGATACTTCCAAATTGGTATTATTTTCTAGTATTAAGTCTACCTGGCCAGTGGTGCTGAAATTTTGAAGCTAATACATTTATAGCTCATCCAAACGAACACTTTAATTTGGTTAAGAAATGCTCTAATACAGTCAGAGGCACTTGCTATGATCACTGCAGTTTTTTTTTTTTAAATATGGCAGAACAGTAGCTGGAACCAGACCTCAACAAGCCATAATTAGACCAATGAAATACACAATTGCATAACTCAGAAGAACACATAAGATTGTTTTAGAAACGTACTAGAGGAGCAATGATGGGAAAGCATGTGAAGTGATTAGATTTATCCTAAACTGCATTCTTTCTTCACCTACTCCCTAAATATTCTCCTTTGGGGAGCAGGTACTGTTCATGACATAAATGATAAAGATATTAAAACATGTGCTTGATACATTGATTAAACCTGTCCTGAAACTAAAAATGCAACAACCTATATTGGGCCTCTTCAGCGACCAGGCATATAGAGTTAAAAAAACATTTCTAATGAGGATATATGCATTCTGATATCTATTCATAAATCATAATATGGTTGTAAATCCTTTCAAATATGTACAACTATCAGTCAACACACTGATGATCATATGGTAGTCATATATACTGCACACACTGCTACTAGTTCATGTAACATATTTTCTCATCATGCTGATTGTTTTATATAAAATATTAGAAAACTGATCAGAAGAGCTAAAGAGAATGTGCTAAACAGTGACAATAACAACCAAACAGTGATTATAATAATTATGCACAGGTATACAGAACACATAGTACCATTATCCCAAGTCTATGTACTCACGTTTCACTGTCAAAGTGGCGCTGACTTTGTCATTTCCACAGACAAATGTATACTCAGCAGAATCCTCACTGCTTGTGTTCATGATGATTAGCTGATGTAGTCTCCCCTGTACAACTATCTTAAAGTGGTCACTCATTTCAATTTCCACTCCATTTTTTAGCCAGACAGCGGGGACATTAAAGTGGGATACCTCACACTCCAAAGTAGCTGTTTTTGTTTCAGGAACTTCCACACTCTTCATAGTCTTTGTGATATGCAAAGCTAAAAAGGAACATTAAGATACATGTTTACATCATGATTAAATAAAACATGAAATCCATTTTAGAAGTGACTGAGTACACAGTGCAAGACGTACTTTCCACAAATAATTTTGCTCTACATTCTAGTTGCCCAACAACGGCTGTGTATTCTCCTGCATCCGCGGGGGTGAGATTTTGCAGCACCAGCTTGTGAACTTTCCTTTCGGTGATAATCTTGTGCTTGTCACTGGGCTTGATTTCTGTGTCTTTGAAGAACCATTGCACCGGGATTGAGTCATGGGAGACACTGATCTCAAACGAAGCCTGGGCACTTTCCAGAGCAGTTACATCTTTGGACCGCTTGATGATCTTGATAGCTTGATAAAGGAAAGTACAGCTATTTAGCACCAGTCTCACTTTTTCAAAGAGATAATAAATTATAAAATAATGTTACTTACTTTCAACATGGAGTCTAGCGTTGGCACCAATCTTTCCAAGTTTAAAGCTGTACACGGATTCATCCGCAACAGTGCAGTGTTTAATTCTCAGAGTATGAACGGCTCCGTCTGCAGTGATTTCAAACTTGTCATTTGATTCGAGTTGGATGCCATTTTTAATCCACTGGACTCCTTTCACATCAAGGTGAGTAAGCTCCACAGTGAATACCGCATCTTGTGTTTCTGTTACTGTCTGGTTCTTTAAGGTTTTCTTTATCTTAACAGCTGAAAATAAACAGGAGAGAAAAGGGTAAACATAAACAAGTGTCATGTCTCAGAGGAGGGTAATGTAGAGGCACATATATGGAACCCGGGAGACGGGGATGTAGGCAACTGATGAAACTTTACAAAAGGAGGAATTAAAGATTTTAAAGTTTGGGCAGCTATTGCCATTTAGGATCTGCCATCACTGTTTTATCAAACTCTAGACACCTATGCATGCTGCTTGAAACATCACTTTGAGTAAATCACCCATGATTGCACTTTACAAATATCAGAGATGGTTGAAAAGACCGTGTTATGCAGATCCCTGTCAATAAATTGACCAGGGCATTAAAGAAGGTTTTAGGTCTTATCCAGGTATAAATTGTAAATATATGATGCAACACTAACCTTCAACCTTCAATTTGGCAGATGTTTTGGAGGTTGCAACTTGATAGGTATATTCTCCCATGTCATCCATCTTTGTGATGTCAAGTACCAATCTTCTTGCGGTGCCCTCTGCTTCACTTCGGACGGTTTTCGAGAAGGAAATTGGTTTCCCATCCTTCAGCCACTGACCTTTAGAGTTTGGATTGGCTACTTCACATTCAAAGATTGTTGTCTGAGATTCAGCCACAGTTTGATCAACAAGGGGTGTGCTGATTGCGCCGCCTGCAGGAAAGGGAAGAAACAACTTCATGTTTAGAGTACCACTTGGTGATCACCTGTGCACATGGTTATCAAATTCTTTTGATGTGATGCAATTCGTTTTTACATGCTGGATGTCTCCTTGTAAACTAAAAGGTCTTGGCAACACTATAGACTAAAACTACTTTGCATGGCTATTTCTCAATTTTAGTGACTTTCAATAAGGCCATGGAAAATGTAATTTTTGTGTTTTCCATCTTTATTAGTACTTTGAATATGTCAGTTAAGTGTAAGAATGGTATTTTTAGATGAGAAGACATGAACTTGCAGCACTTCAAACTCCTCTAAGTTTGGAGAAACTACCCAAAATCTGGGATTTTTTTTTATTCATAATGAAGTTAAATTGTGTAGAAAGAAATCATACATCCATATTTCGAAATTATGTAAAATATTAAAGACCATCATTATGTACTAATAAGCAATTTTTTTACACATTAAATCATATTTTATTTAAAACATAAAAACGAGTATCAACTCTGAGGCACCCCACATAAACACACCTGCAACAGTCAGCTTCCCGCTTGTTTTCTTTTCTCCAGCCACAAATGTGTATTCCCCTTCTTCGTCTTTCATCATGTTTATCACTGTTAATTTATAGATTTTTCCATCTACTTCCATCTTGTATTTATCACTAGATTTCAGTTCTTGATTCTTAAAAATCCACAGTGCATCAATGCCTGCATGAGAAAGCTCAACTTCGAAGGTGACATTTTGAGTTTCAGTACAGGTTGTGTCTTGGAGGCCTCTAATAATCTTTATTTCTGCAGAGAAAGAGTACAATAAGAGCAAATAAAAAAAGAAACGAACAAAAATGAGAACAAAAATACACAAATTTTTCAAAGACACAGGCAAATGACACATCAAGTAGTGTATGAGAACTGTGAATGAGTGAAATGAAATGCACTTGACCCTAAAACACTGATCCACGCAAATATGACTCAATGGTTGAGTCAGAATATCAATATAAAAAATATAATCTGACGACAATATTGTGGCCCAAATTTCATATTTAAAAATATTGCTTTCTTTTATCACCTCCGATGGGGGCAATATTTATGTAACTATATTTAGGTCCGAGGCAAAAAATGTGATGATGGCCTCAAGTGCTGCAGCATTTTACCTGCACAAAGCAGCAAATTACTTGTGAAGTACAACTTGAAGATATATTGGACCTTATTCTGAGTGTCTCTTTATTTAGGGGTAATGCTACACCAGGTAGCTGCAAATACAACCAGATGCAGCATTATTGGATGTTGTAGTATCTCCGGATTCAAAGCTCCACTCCTTAGAATGGGCTATTGCGTGGTACGACTGGTTGCTTTTCCTGTTCCAATCTGCAAAGATGAGAATGTGTTGTATTTTCCCCATTTGCCTGCACATATTTTACCAGGCAATTTCTTTGTAGAGAAATAGTGTGATACTAATAAACATCTTGACTCAGGCACTGACTCAAGTTTGCACCTGAAGTAGGATTATCCGGTGACTCACTTAAAATGTAATCTTTCAAGCATGCACATTTCTGGCCACTTTCAATTAAATACATAATTTGAGTGTCAGGCAGTATAGTCTCTGAAGTTCAGGTTAGTTTACACTAGAAATGTGTAGCACAGTACACATTTAGTTCTCTGCTTCTATCTGTATGTCAAATTGAGATAGTTTGTATTTTAGTGTAAATTAGTGCATGGCATTAGGTAAACCTGGCATTAAAGCAAAGTTGATGGTGAATCTAAGATTTCATTGCAGTGACTTAGATGGTTAGTAAGTTGGAATGGGAAAGTAAACTTTGATATGTTCAGTATTGCTTTACATTTGTGTGTTGAAAGTGCAAAGAGGGTGATGGCGCCAATTCGGAAGGTAAAAACCATATGTTTTGGTAACAAACTTACTTTCAACAAAGAGATTGCAGGTAGTCTCCACTTTGCCGATTTGAAGCTTGTATTGTCCTTCGTCTGATGCATGGGTTCGAGAGAGCACCAGGCGCTGTTTGGCTCCTTTGGAAATTGCTTGAACACGGTCATCCAACTTTATCTGCTCCTCATTAAGGTACCATTTCACCGACGACACATCAGCAACTGAAACTTTGCATTCCAACACAGCCTTTGTTCCTTCAACGGCACTCACGTCTTTCAGAGGTATGACAATATCGACACCTGCAAAAGTCAAGGAAATGGCAGGTTACAAACACAGCAACAGACAACGAAGGAAAAGGCTTATTTTCTGGTTTCAGCTATACACTGCTTTTTGGTTTTGACTACCTAACATACACCAAGAGTGAACTTTAGGTCAGCCTCTGGCTCATGATTGGACAGCTGTGTTGTTCTTCTCTATTGTTTGTTCCTGGTAAGTTTACTTCCTACTCTTGTGTTTGTCATGGGTGGGAGCATTTCAGTCTCACAGAGTATATTTCTACTGCATACTTTTTTTGCAATTCTTTTATTGTAAACATCTAAATGATAAGACATACACTGTCATGCAATGAATTGGCCGGACAGAGCCAGATATACCAGCCGCGGCCCGTGGAGGGAGTTTCGGTGGGGCAGAGAGGCAGGGTGGGGCAGGGTCAGGGTGGGGGGTGCTAAAAACCGGAGTATGGATAATTGAAGGTAAGTAAACAATTTAATAAATAAAACGAATTTCGTAGCACGCCCTGCATCGCAAAATGTGATGCAGGGTGCGCTACGAAATTCGTTTTATTTAGTAAATGGTTTACTTACCTTCAATTATCCATACTCCGGTTATTAACACCCCCACCCTGACCCTCCCCCGCTCTGCCTCTCCGCCCAACCGAAACTCCCTTCACGGGCCGTGGCTGAGCTATACGTCATCCTACAATCCCCTCTGTGTTCCTCCCCACTTCCCCCCCCACATCCAGTGGTCACATTTGAATCAAGTTGAGTAGCAAACAATAAATTGGCACCAGTTCCAATAAAAGATGTACAGGGATTTCCTCTATGGTCATGCCACTTTCCCCATATCCTAGCCCAATTTTAGGGAAAGCCCTTTCCCAATTATACCACCTACTTGGCCAGCATGCACCAATACATATCTTGTTTCCAGTCTCTTAGTTGCAGTGTTTGATCCGCTCCCCATATATATGCAATATTTCATTTGGCAACAATTAATCCAATGCCATCCAAGTTTGTTCCTTATGATTTCGATCCAATGTATCCCAAATACTGAGGATGCACCACTTTGCAGAAGCATCCATGTCACTCCCATATAAATTGTTCATGCAATTGACCACAGATTCCCAGTATTGTTGTATCGAAGTGCAGCTCCATATAATGTAAAAGAATGTATCAATTTGGCTGCTCTGCCTGTGACATTGTGCATCTGTTGCTCTGCCAATTTTTACCAAAGTATTGCACGCATAATAGGTCCTATGTAGTATTTTTAGCTGCACTAGGTGGAATCTGGACCGTATAGCCATTTCTCTGGGGAATGCCAAGGCCTCAGGCCACTCCTCATCCTCAAGGCCCTCTAAATCCCGTTCCCATTGTTCATGTAGGCGTACTAGGGTATCAGGTGAATTGTTAATTATTTTTTGATAGGTAAGCTAGATTGCCTTATGGGGCATGGGTGTGTCGAGCAGCTTTTCTTCTAGTGGAGAGGCCACGGGGAGCACCGTACCCGTCGGCAGTGCCTTCTGCAATGAGTGTCATATCTGCATATAATGGTGAATTTCTCCACTGCATGCTTGAGGGTATTTTTTTATTTTAGAGAAAGCTCCTCAATGCTCCCAGGCCCATCCCTTGTCTCACCCTGCTCCATGTTTTCTCTCTTTCAATATATTCCTTTTTAATTTTCATGAGCTCAACAGCTGCAAAGTGCTGTGGGAACTCTAGCTCTTTCATCTCTCCTCCCATGCTACTTAATGCTGCGTGCCCCATTCTCTGTCCAATTTTCCATCCTCTGTTAAACAAAAGATATATACATATATGTAAAAGCACATCTGTATTGAATAATTTATTTTTTCTATTAGGGCCAGGCAGCTGCAAAGTGCTTTGGGGCTGCTCGCTTGCTTTTCTGTGATTTGTGTGACTTGGTTTTTTTCCCCTTTAATTTATGGTCTCACATGGCCAACTGTCATTTTAGAATGGTAAATTAAAAATGGTGGCAAGTGTCATTGATGCAAACATACGCATTCATTATGACGCATTCAGTCATGTCTTTTCTTTTACGGTAATACTTTACAAACAAGTTTGCAAATCATTATACAGAGTAATGTGTTTACAGTGTGTCATGCTGTATCCCATCTGATTATATTGATTTGTTAATACTGTTCCTGTCTTGTTTGACTTATTCTGTGGATGAGAAAAGGTGATTTGTCATCCGCGGGGACTTGCAGATAATCCCTCTATATTCATTCCATTTTCCCCATATTTTAGACCATTTTTTGGGACAACCCCTTGATTCATATACTGTCCTCTCCATCAACATGCACCAATCCATATCTCTCTTCCATGCTGTGATTATTGGTGCTTCCTGAGATCCCCATAATCTGGCAATGTTACGCTTAGCAACTATCATTCCTACCGTCGCCCAAGTTCTCTCTTTACTATTTAGGTCAGTGGGTTCCCAGATATTTAAAAGGTAAAATCCTGTCTTGGGTTCTACCTTCGCTGCCAGAACCTCCCCCATACATTGGATCACTGCTGGCCGGTTTAATTAATTGTGAGCACACTCCCAAATAATATGGATGAAAGTACCCTCCCGACCACACCGCCACCCACACAAGGGGCCATCTCTAGAACCCATTTTCACAAGAGCTAGACCTGATAGGTATATTCTGTGCAGTACCTCAAGCTGTATTAGCCTAATGCGCAAGAAGATCGCAGTTTCTATGGGGACACCTAGGCCTCTTGCCAGTCTTCGTCCTCCAAGCCCACAACATCATTTTGCCAATTTTTGTGGAGTTGGAGGAGAGGGTCGGACATGTTATTGATTAGTTTCTGGTACGTCATAGAAATCGCTTTATTGGGCATGTATTCACATTCAGTCATGTTAGCAGTCACCTAGGCAAGGGTTTTACTGTAGTAGAAAACCCATTACAAGATTACAGGTATGTGGCTGCATGCGTCGTGGTGCATGTGAATCAATGCAACTGGATAAAAAGCATTGCCGAAGCCAATAGCTTAGCATTTCATAGCCAAACTATGCAATGCTTGGCCAGTGTGAGAGTAATACGCAGTGAAAAGTCTTATTTTTATTTCAGGAATTCTTGGTTCTATTAGAACATTGACCCCTGGAGTGCACGTAATAATGACATCTAACCAAGGTTTTTTGTTTCGATTTGACTGAAGTAGTGCATAAGAAATGTAAAAAACAGGAACTTTCAAAATAAGTTGTACTTACTAAAAACTGACAGGCGGCCGGATGTTGAAAGTCCGAGATTGGCAATATGGAAAGAATAGCTTCCAACATCTTCCTTTGTGGCATCCTCAATGAGTAGCATGTGTGTCTGCTTGTCGATGACCATGTGAACCCGGTCACTGGGCTGAAGTATACGGTCATCCTTCTTCCAGACGCCTTCAACATTTTCCAAGGAGAGTTTTACCTCAAACTGCGCAATCTCTCCTTCGCAGACCTTCTGGTCAGAGAGGCCTTGCATTATAGTGATGGGACGCGCTATTAAACAAGCAGAGAGAGCACAGGCGTGAATATACCACAAAAAAACTAAAATAACTATTCACAAGAGGGTACACTTAAACTTTCTTACGCTTCATCTTGAGCTTGCAGCTAATCTTCTTTCCTGCTATAGCAAAGCTGTATTGCCCTTGGTCTTCCTTAACAACGTCTTTAACGGTCAGAGTATGGCGGCCTCGCCTAGATGTTATTGCGTATTTACTTGACGGTGTGATCTCATTCTCGCCATGATACCACGTTCCTTCCGCGTCTTCCAGAGTGACGGCGCATTCCAGTTCACCCGAGAAGGACTCTGGTACCTCAATATTTTCAAGGGTTTTGATAAATTCAAAAGGAGTGCCTAAAAAAAAAAATATATGCAGGGATAAAGCATCTATATGTATCTAACGCAAATCATGACGCCATTTACAGGCTTAACTATAAACTACAGACATACTGTCTTTCTGTTTCCCCTTTCTTGACATATGTGCATGTGAACTGAATTTGTGTCGAAATAAAGCAGGCTCCCTTTTACAGTAGGATAATATAATACATTCAATAAAACAGTCTCTTTTTTTTACACAATGAAAATTTCGAAAAATTGAGTAAAATGATTCACAGACTGCGGAAGTCGTGCAATGTTTCAGTGAAAAAAAGACTGTTTCAACTTTCCTAGCAACTTACAACAAACCACGGCAAGCCTTCCAGACACAAGAGACTGACACATTTTTGCTTACCTTCAACGATAAGTTTAGAAGTTGTTTTGATAGATTCGTCTTCTTTTAGTGCGCAGCTATAATCATCAGCATCAGACATGTCAATGATCAGGACGGAAAGGAAGTGGACCTTCCGATCAGAGTGTGTTCTGTATTTATCGCCAGAGTGAATCTCAGCTCCATTCTTAAACCATTTCACTTTGACAAATGGCTCTGAAGTTTCGCATTCAAAAGTGGCCATTGTGTCCTTTTCCTTGGCAACAACATCCTGCAGTTCCTGGGTGAACGTTATCAGTGGTTTTCCTACAAATGAAATAAAGAGGTGTTTGACAACATTTTTGGTGGGACTAACATTCATAGCAGGGGCAGAGCTATCAATAGTGCAGCAGGTGCAGTGGCACTGGGGCCAAGGACTATCCTTTTCCCAGTGTGCCCCAAATATAATTGTGTTTTACTACACACCAACAGCGCTGGAAGTCAATTTTCCTTTCATGCATTATGGTCCATGATGCTGTTGCTACAACACAGATTTATAAGCCGGCAGTTAGTAACATTTTAAAAAGGGTTATTTCTCATGTAGAGATGTTTGACATTTTAGGGAAAGACATAAAATGACGTGTGTGGTTAATTGAGCCTTGAAAAATAACCAGGAGTTAGATGCCTTTCTCATTTGAGAACGAGAAGTAATGTTTCAAATGGCCAGAGTGAGAAACCTAAAGTTAACATAAAGAACTCCATACATTACATTACCTTGAACCAGTAGGAATGCATGGCTTGACGTTTCACCAGCTACATTGCTTGCTTTCACCATGATGCTGGCAGAGTCTTCTGCAATGACATCTCTGATCACCAACTCACAGACATTATCTTCGGGCCAAAACCAAAAAATGCGATCAGATCTCTCAATTTTGACGCCGTTTTTGAACCACTGGCATTCAGGGTCTGGTTTCCCCACTACTCTCAGGCGGAAGTGGGCCTCATCACCCTGGGCAACTGTTTGGCTCTGAATACGTTCAAAGATTTTGGGAGCCTCCATACTCGGTGAAAGCTCAATCCGGTCTGGTTTGAAAGTGGGAATGGTGATACTTCCTTCCAAAATAAGTGCCTGCTTCTCTTCTTCTGTAAGTTCTTTTGTGTGGTGAAGAAGGTCTTCTTTTGTCTTTTTTAGCATTTCTTCATAAGCTTCATCTTTTCTGCGAGACTTGAGTTCAACAGCTGTAATTGCTTCATAATATCCCTCCTCTGTTCTACGCTTGAATTTACTGCGCAGCTCTTCACTCTCTTCAGTTTTCTTTTCATGAGTTATCCTTTCTGTACGTTTCAGCTTCACAAACTCTTTGGTTGTAGTTTCGGTCAGTTTGTCCTCTTTTTTCACTTCAAACTGAAGTTTTCCAGGCTCAGGTGCTGGAGACACAAATTTAGAATCAGGTGCTCGGCGAAGAACAGATCGGAAGTCTTCTTTCTGTTGTATCTCCAACTTAACTGCATGTTCGGCTACGCCATCTGGATTTTCTGCAGTGAGTTTAACCTCTCCTGAGTCATACGATTTACAGTCAACAATTTCAAGATAATAGATACCATCATATTTGAGCCTGAACCTTTTGCTTTTGCGAATGAGCTGCCCGTTCAGGTACCAGTTGACCTTTGGCTGAGGATATCCAGTCACACGACAGCGGAAACGAGCAATCTCTCCCTCAAAGACTCTTGCTGGCTCGGGAAATAAAACAATTTCTGGTTTCTGTTTTTCCCTTTCACCATCTGACACTCCAGCAAGAGCACCTTCATGGGCCATCCTTTCTAGTTCTTCAATGCGTTGCATTCCACGCCTGCCCTCAGGTAACTGAGATTCTTCAACAAGGCTCTTCTCATCTTTCACTATAAGAGTAGCTGATGTATGATCAGTTCCATACTTATTAGTAGCCTTACAAGTGATAACACCACTGTCTCTGGGGTATGCTACTTCATAATCCAGACTGCAATATCCAAACTCATTAACCATACGGAGTCTATTGGCAGCGTCAAGAGGTCTGCCATCATGAAGCCATTCAACAACCATTGTTGGATCTCCAATTGGTGTAAGTCTGCACTCAAAGTGTGATGGCCCAAAACGCTTGAGCCTTAGTGAAGTGAGCTTTTTCTTGAAGAATGGTTTTTGCTGTTTTTCTTTGTCATAAAGATCTCCCTCTTCCCATTGCTCTTGTCCATAGCGCAAGTGAAGTGGTTCTAGCTCTGGGGCAGCAATCTCCTTTGCTTTGTATGTCCCCTTTGGAATGATTAGTTTTCTTTCTGGTGCTGGTTCGGCAAATTCAGCCTCAACATTAACTTTACATCTTGTTGTGTCGCGTCCAGCTTTATTAATGGCAGTTGCAGTGTACCAGGCTGCATCTCTGTTGGTCGTGCATTCAATCTTGAGTGCAGCTTCCCCTTTTGTCCCCTCAATTCTACGAAAGAAAATATTGCAATTATGGTATGAAACAATAAAAATGTGCCTTCTGTTTTCTTCTTTGACTATTTTATTAAAAATACTTACTTTATGGTTGGGAATTTATGTGGCACAATAATGTCACTGTTCTTCAACCATACTATGTCAGGATTAGGGTTGCCCACTGCTTTTACTGCCATTTCTAATTGAGAACCTTCTTTCACATTGACATTCTTCAATTTTTCCACAAATTGTGGTCTTAGTAAGTGTTCCTTTGCTGAAATGACAAACATATTTAAAAATGTAAAATACTCTAAAATTTTGCTGTTTTCTAAAACACACTCTAAAATTATGCTGTGTTCTAAAAATATTGTTTTTAAAGGTGTAAATACCTTCCACAGTCAGGGTCATGGAGACTGAAGTTTTGCCAGCCCTGTTTTGGGCAATTACTGTCCATTCACCCGAATCAGGTGGAAGAGCCGGAACAACAATCAGTGACTGTGTGCCATCTTCTTTGATGACAATTTTATGCGTGTAATCATTGACAACTTGTTGACCTGTGTGAACAAAATATTTTGTATCGCATGAGGTTCACCAAATGAGACAGTTGTTTTAACATTTGTGAAACGATATTGACTATATTTAATACATACCATTATGAAACCAGAAGGTGTCTGGCATAGGTCTTCCAACAACTTTGAGATCAAATCTTGCAGTCTGTCCCTCAGCACACTTGAATGAGGCTGGTTTCAACACAAAAACAGGTTTGTACAGTCTCTCAAGCTGCGCTTCATCAGTTTCGTCTAGCCTGCGTGCTGGAGAGCGTGCAGGGGAACGCCCTGGAGATCGACTTGGGGAACGTGGGGAAACAGATCTGAAAAGAGAAACAAACAACATATTGACTCCCAGTAATTTCTGCAATTAAAACATTCAACATAATAATCCCATTTCACACAGGCACAATTAATTTTTCCAGAATAGCATACTGTGTGAAAGTCATCCTATTTGACCTGATCACGCCCATTTTTTGACTTTTACTGGTGGTAACTGACTCTGACTGCACCCTGGGCTCTGCTCGTCCGGGCCAGTGTGCTGATTACAAGAGTATATGGTTATTTGGTGTAATTACAATTGGCACTAACAACTTAACAGTAAGTACCTAGTATATGGTAAAGCATGTAGGTCTAGAGGCCCAGCAGCTTTGAGGCACTTTAGTGTGCACTACTGTTTTGCCTGCAGTCATTTTAAAAGTTAGCCCTGCTTTGCAAGCTGCTTTTAAATTGAAATTGAATGCACATTCGCTTTTGGATTTAAGGTACTTGCCAAGTATTAAGCTATCTTATGATATATAAGTAACCCCTATGGTCTAGCTAGGTGCCATGTAAAAATATGTAGGGGCATTTTAAAAGATGTTTTATATGACCTGGTGAGGGGAAAGCTACCACTTTCATTTTTCCTCCATTCTAGCTCTTTAACGCCTTGGGATAACATGGAAATACTGTAATACAGGATACCTATTGACAGGAGTGAGCTAAAATAATATTTCAAGGACTTAACAGTTTGGTAATGATAAATCTAACAATTTGCCACTGTTGTATTTGTCATAACCAATACAGAAAATAAGTTAGAGAACCTTCTTTTCTGTTATGGAACCTTCTTTTCTGTGAGCCAACATCCAGCCTTCTAGCAGCCTCTCCTGATTGGGCAGCCCTTAACAGGTGTAGCCAAACGACGTTGATGAGGTAATAAGTGACAAAGGTTATCTGATGGGGGGAGCTCCGCAGCTGCAGAGGCCATGACAGGGGCTGGGTAAATTAAACTGGGCTTCAAATAAAGCAGGACCCCTCAGCCAGATGGTAGCCCCAAGAGTGGAATTTGCAGGTCTCTAGAAGAAGGGTTAAGAGAAATGAGCAACACCAGTGGGTTGGCTTAGCCAGGTCTTACTCCCTAGGAGAGGAAATCTCCATCTTGAATAGTGCAGTGCTGTGGGGCATGCCACACTTTGGAAGAAGCGATTATGCTTCTGGGTGGCACCCTGTACCCCATTGGTCAGGGGTGCCCACCTGCTTGTCACCCCATAACATTGAAAAAATATGTGAGAGCTGTATAGCAACTCGGATCTGCGACCTGAACCTACAAGAAGAAGAAGTGCCCTGCTGGAACCCTGGTCTGCACTCCAAAGGCTTACACTTTGAAGGACTGTGCCTGCTGTACACTTAGAACTACAGCCCTGAGGACTTTGCCTTGCTTCAAAAAGGATTAAAGAGTGGACTCCCTGAGAGCAACAGGGTAACAGAGCTTCCCTGCACCATCTCCCTCTAGACGTGCCCAGTCTTGAGTGTGTCCAGTGGACTTTTAAGGGTTTGGCAAGGTGCATTGTTGGCACTGTAGTCCCTGTTGGAGAGGCCCGCTTGACGTAAAGAAAAAATCTCCAGAAAAGTTTATAAGAGCGAAGGTCAAATTTTGACCTTGGCCTTCCATTTAGTGTATCTGATCAGAGCTCCATCGTGATCAGCATCAAACTCTGAATGTGCAATCAGATGTCCTAATGCAGCGCTATATGTTATTAAGCACTAGAAAGTGTTTATTCTTTAAAAATCTTATCTCTGGTTCCCTATATTGAATTTTTGTCAGCTTGGTGTCATTTTCATCATACAAATATTTCCTATTTTTATACATTGGTTGTAGATTTGTATTGTGTGTTGTGTCTTACGTATTTGGTTTATATATGTTTTAAATGCTTCACACATCTGTCTCCTAAGTTAAGCCTGCCGGCTCGTTGCCTGCTACCAAGGGTTGAGAAAGGGAATAATTTATTGAGACCTTGTCTGGACCTTATATTACATTTTTGGCCTTATTGCCAGTGGTTGGTGCATACTTACCCCTACTAATAATCCACCTTCCAACACATACACATTTAAAATAAAGGCTGTACATGCAATAATAATTAATAATAGGTTACAAATACCAATCAATGCACCCACATGAGAATATTGTCAAATGTGTAGTATTGTAAATTAATGTAGAATTTCATTCAATTTGCAAATATTATGTAGTAGATAAGGCGGGATACTCCATGCATCAGCCTACATGAGCTAATATAAGCTAAATAATGAGATTGTTAAACAGGGTAAACCAAGAATGCCTAGTGCAAGAATTGTGTGTCTTGGTCTTTCTGACAGAGCCAGAATGCAGACACTTTGGGCCTAATTACGATGTTGGTCTGACACCGTAGCAGAAATAGGACCCCAGACAAGGAGTCGGCGGTTCCGCTGCCATCATTACAATTGTGACGGTCGTAAAGTGTATGTTTTCTATTGCAGCTTGAGCTGTGGGTTGCAGCACAGGTCACAATAGCAAAAATACACTTTCAAAACATCCATGCACCATGTGGCAGGCACCTTGTGGTGCCTGCCACACGATGTGTGGCTGTTTGGGAGGCACCATAGGTGCCCGCCAGACCCAATAGTGGAAAGCCAGGGGGGGAATGGGGCCCTGTTAAGGGGCCCCCAACTCAATTTCCAACCGTCTTTTCAGGCGGCAGAATACGACATTGTAATCCCAACGGCGGACCGCAGGCTGGCTCCGCTGTCCATTTGGGGTAACAGCTCTGATGGACTCTGTATTATAATATGGAGTTTGGACAGAAACCTATGATGCCGCGCGGGAAAGCCTCCAAGGAGCTGTTGGGTGGCTTTCCGCCCGACATCAGAATGAACCCCTGTGTGATCAAATGGCATACTGTTTCATGTCAAGAGGCTTGTTCTGACAAAGGTGAACTCAAACAAATGTAAAATGAATCTGGGGCTTTGGGTAGACCAGTGATATGCATGATCCAATGCTCTCATGACCATAACAATCTACAGGTTACTTAGATGTTTATTAATGTGACACATGCCATTCAACGGCTGCTTGTCATTGCACAAGAAATTACAGTGAACCTACAAGTTGTTTATTCCTACCTTGAAAAGACACTGCTTGAAAGGTACTGGGAAATAGCTGTGCTATATGTTGTAAGTCACTTTGTGAAACTCAAAAGCTTTATCACTTTGAGTGCCAAAATGTGCTTCAAAAGAAGAAGCTGTTACACCAGCTTTACCAGCAAATGAATGGCTCCTGGAATGTGTTCCTTTTAAATTCCTGGGTCACAAAAAACAAACCATGCTTGACCTAATTGATGTAAGGCAGCGGCTCTTAACCTGGGGTCTGCATGAGTACTAAGAGGGTCCGAGACTGTTTAGAAATTCAAATAATATTAGTAGATTAGCACATTATATATACATAAAATGCAAAATTGAAAAAGATAAAATGCTCTGCAAATGTTAAGAATTTGCAATTGGAGCCTAAAAATGAAGTTACTACCAGCTTGTTTTGCAGGAGCAGGGCAATTATAGAAAACAGAATCTAATATAACTGGTTGATTCCCTCAATCGAAGCACTGGAACAAATCAACAAAAATGCCATATGCATTGGGAGCAAATAAAACAAAACCATAAGCTAGAATCTAGCCTATTGCTTAATCTTTGAGAAATAAAACTGAACGTTGAAAAGATCATAGTCTCTCATTCAGAGAATAAAAGTTTTTAATTATTCATCTGATCTATATGTGTTTCTACATTTTGTGTACTGTTTGAAATTCAAATCATAGAAATTGCTTAGGATGGGGTCCCGAGCTTCCAACAGTGAATGAGCGGGGTTCACAGAAGTTAAAAGGTTAAGAACCACTGATCTAAGGTAAGTGGGACTAAAATCTTAAATGGGTCTGATAAATAGATGCAACTTTTAAAGTAATGGCACAATTAGAGCATCAACTGATTTAAGACAAAACCACAAGAGATGCTTTCCTGCAATTTAGGTCTAATACAATTGCAATTTATTGAGTGGGGTTTGAACGAAACCCAAAAAAAATAAACTCGGTTGTGTGGCAGTATGATGTTCCTATGCATAGCACATCTATGGAGGGCAGACAAAGAATGGCTCAGAATAATTTAGCTCTGAAGAAGGTGGTTGACCTTCAGCACCACTTGATGTAACTGTGTATCAAGCATGCACATATGATGGTTAGAATACAGAAATGTGTTCATGCTCTTTATCCTGTGCTCAACCTGACAAAAAGAACTACTGATGTATGTTATGTTAAAAAATTATTTCTATAGCGCAACATACACCGGGTAGGTTTCTTGGCGCTTAGGGACAGGGCGCTGCGCAAAAGTAGGTTAGACGAAATAGGCTGACATGAATAGCCAGGTTTTCGGCTGCTTCCTAAATTGAAAATGGTTGTCAGTTAGTCGTAGGGAGATAGGGAGAGAGTTCCAGAGCGGGGGAGCCAGCGTTGAGAAACACAGCCCGCCATGTTTATTTCGTTTATATCTTGGGGTGCTCAGGAGGCAGTGGCAGGATGATCGAAGGCTGCGAGAGGGACTGTATTTCTTGATCTTACTGGATATGAATGCCGGGCCGGTGTCCGTCAGAGCTTTGTGGACAATACAGCCTAATTTAAATGCACAATGTTGGCTCACAGGGAGCCAATGCAGTTGTTGCAGCAGGGGGTTGACATGATGGCGAGAAGAAAGTTGGAAGATAAGCCTAGCTGCATGGTTCTGTATCAGTTGTAGGCGTTGCACTTGATAGGCTGGGATGCCGGCATACAGTGAATTTGCATAATCCAGTCTGGAAATGATTAGCGCCTGGACTACCAGAGTGGCTGCTTTTTTTGAGAGGAATCTTTTTATCTTCTTTATTTTCCGCAGCATAAAGAAGCAAGCAGAAACCACTGAGTTGATTTGTGGGTTCATAGATAGATCCTTGCCTATTGTGATCCCCAGGCTCTTCGCCGTTACTGCCGGGGCGGGAGGAGATCCCAAGTGGATAGGCCAAAAGTTGGAATTCCAAGGGCTGTTGTTACCGCCAGTCAGGATCAACTCTGTTTTGTTCGGGTTTAACTTAAGTTGGTTCTGGTTCATCCAGTTGCTAATATAAGTCATAGTATCCCGCAAGTGGGATTCCGATGAACTGATGGAATGTGGATTGAAAATTAGTTGCAGATCATCTGCATAGTTGAAAACCAGCACGTTCCTCTCCCTCAAGGCATTGATCAAAGGTTGCATGTAGAGATTAAACAAAAGGGGAGATAAGAAGGAGCCCTGCGGGACTCCACAAGGGAGTCTGCCTTTCGTGGAACAGTAATGGCCCAGGCGAACAGATTGAAACCTGTCTGACAGAAACGATTGGAGCCATTTCAGTGCTATACCTCCGACCCCTGCACTTCGGACACGGTCGACCAAGATGTTGTGGTCGACCGTGTCAAATGCTGCCGAGAGATCAAGGAGAATTAGGGCCTGTGAGATGTTTTGATCTGCTCCTCTGCGAAGATCATCCATGACCGACAGGATGACTGTTTCGGTCGAGTGGGCGGGACGGAATCCAGCCTGGTTGGAATCTAAAAGAGAAGATGCTTCTACAAAGGAGCTCAGGCATCCTGCTACATGAGACTCCAAGATCTTGCCAGGATAGGGTAAGAGGGAGATAGGGAGATAGGGCGGTAATTACTCATGACCAGGGGGTTTGCGCCAGGTTTCTTCAGGATAGCAATAATCTCTGCCACTTTAAAGGACTCCGGGACCTGTCCACTGCTAAGAGAAGAATTGAGGAGAGAAATAGGGGGTTCAGGGCAGGCCGTGAACGCTTCACGCAAGATGTGGGGAGGGCCGCTATCGAGAGGGGAGCCTGACTTGACTTTAATCATTAGTTCAAAGAAAGAATCAAAAGTAATAGGTGAAAATTGACTAAAAGCAACAGGGGTTTGGCAGCTGGGGCTAGGAGTGAAGGAAGTGTTAGAGTGAGGAATGCTTAATTTTATTACAGTGATTTTGTCGAAGAAATAATGGTTTAATTAATCACAGAGCTGCTGAGATGGGAAACATCCTTTACAATGCAACTTTTACCACGCAGTGCCTTTACGACGCAACTTTTACAACGCAAACCATTACAACGCGTTGCGCTGGGGGGCGCTCTAGGATAGGGAATAAGTTTAATTTACTATCCAACACCTTCCCTAGTGTCGACGGGGACTGGAGTTGGAATAGTAAATTAAACTATTCACTATCCAGCACCCCAAAGCGATATGCGTTGTAAAGGTTTGCGATGTAAAAACCGCTTTGTAAAGGCATGCGATGTAACAGTATGCGTTGTAATGTCATACATCCGCTGAGATTGCTCGGGCTGTAGCGTTACTCTGGCCGGGCTAGTTAATTCCTCTACAATAGCAAAGATTTCCTTTGCCTTGTTAGCTGAATTCGCAATTTTTACGGAGAAATACTGCTGTCTGAACAATATGCTCCGCATATTTAATTTTCCATAAACCTTTACCTGGTTCTGCTTTCTCTACTAATTGCAAGGAAACCCATTTGCTGGAAGCTATGTGTAAAGGGCTTGATATTGTTTGAAAGTAAAAAGGTAAATGAAAGATTGCCCTTTAATAATGCTTTGGGTGTGATTGCATTGGAGACTGGGTTGCATGCCTTCTCTCATCACGATATTTCTTTAGAAGATGCTTACAAGAATATTTGTAGTTTACTATACCCTGTGTAAAATGAATGGTGGAATTAATGTAACATATATCAAACATGTACAGGCAATGCATTTTCTGTAGTGCAGATACAAATATGCAAATATATACAGAATGCCACACATACACTTACCGAATTCTTTTAACTGCATCTGGAGTGGGCAAGTACCCTGGAGCACCAGCTGGTGCAGAGGGTTCTACGTACAATTTCCCAGAGCAGATCGCATTTCCCTTCACATGACTGGCAAAGGCAGTGTATATCCCCTCATCTTCAGGTGAGAGAACAGGTATCCGCAGACTTGCTCTGCCATCTTGCAAAACATCCATTTGGTACCGTGCACTTTGCTTAATGCGTCTACCATCTTTGTACCAAGCAATCTTTGGTAGAAAAAAGAAATGTGCCGTAGTATTAAGAACACATATGTGACAAAACAGTCAATAGTGAACAAGTGAATAGAATCGAGAGATTAAAGTCTCCTATGATTTGCCTATGCTTATTATTACAAATTCATATTCTATTTGCATACTGGTTGGCGGTACTTTACAGCTGCACCAATCAGGTTTTAAGTGGGAACACTTGGTAGTACACTATATGTAAATATATCTCATAAGCACTCTTTAAAGAAACCCTGAATCCCATCAGTATTCATCCCTCATGGACTGTCGAAAACTATCATGCTCTTTTTGGCAAGGTTATTCTCTTACTTGATTAATTTGGAACAATAAATATTATCACACCTACTTAGTTGATTTCCGATTGGTTCAAGCTGTATTGCAACTGTGAGTTTACACAAAGCGTTTACGCAATAGCTTGACTAGTTTTTTTCAATTTCACAGTTTGTAACCCTTTTTAATGTTTACCCAGTAATAATGCTTGTTATCTTGAGGTGCTCTACTTGGATGTCGCTAATATATATATATATATATATATATACACGATTTTGCACAAACATCTTTCACCTCAGCTGCCAAGTGGTAAATCTGCTACACAAAAGTCACTAAATTAATTAAGAAATGGTGCCATGTGTAGAATACCAATCTATAGTTGGTATAGAATTTGAAGAAATTTAAAGGAAATCCATCACATATGAATACTGTCAAATATAATAGAAAACCTTATTTAAATGCTTCTTTGAGTCTTTTATTCAATAGTTTTAAAGTAATTTGTAAACCATTTCGAACTGGCAAATATTATACCAATGAAGTCAAATTAAATTAGCTCAGGGAAGTATATTCAAGTAAAACAATATAAACTGTTGGAAAAATTGAAGGAAACATTAGATCAATCAAATTGAGATTATATATGGTATAAATTGTAAGTGCACAGTTTATAAGGGAAAAACTCTGCCTTCGTATCTGAACACAGTCTGTTGTTTCTTTTAATTTGGGGATACTAATTAAATTTTCTATAGTACAGGTTACATCAGGGAATCTATTCATAAAGTGATTTCAATAACTTTCGAAAGTTGTTAGCCATTTAGTGATGTATGCTTGGTTTAACCACTCCCTTAATACATTTTTCAGATATTTCTGGTGATTGATATCTTATTTTGACATCAGTATGTGTTCTTGTTATTACATGAAGTAGTTTATTACATAATATTTCTACAGTAGACGTTTACAAACAAATAAATCATACCTTTGGCAATGGGTAGCCAGACATTTTACAATGAAAGGTAACACCCATTCCTTCCAATATTCTGTAGCTTTTTAATCTTATATCAAATCTTGCTTCAGTTGTTTCAGATTCAGAAATGTCAACCATCATTTCTTCACCATCCTCTTCAAGAAGTTCTTCTAAGGTTGTTTTTATAATGCTACATTCAATTTCCCTGATTAGTCTTTCTTCAAATGAAGAGATGTGTAATTCCTGCAAATAGATAAAGGATATTATTCATCTTCAAGACAGCATAGGGGAACATATAAACATAATCAATATATACTAAAGTGCAACACAGAAATGGTGAACATACATGTACTTCTTTGAATGAGAAAGTATCTTTTCCCATTTTCTTCCTTATCAATGCTTGCTCTTTTTCATATTCTGTTAATGGAATTTCCGGAGCCTCTTCTGCAATTTTTGGTTCTTGAACAAATGCAGTTAATTGTGTTACGTATGATTCATATTGAGCTAGAAGTGAAAGATACGTTGAAAGATTAGAACATAAAAAATACATTTGCAATTTTACAGCATTAACAAAACCAATGTGCAGAACAATTGATAAAAAATACTAAAGTATGTTGACTTTTAATTTAAATGAACACGTAAGTGTTTTAATGAATGTCAAGAGGGTAGGACGGATTTGATTTACAATGAATGATTAGATTAGTGTTGTGTTCTTATACCTGACTCTGCTTTCCAAATTTTTTAAATCAATGTTAGGAAAAGTAGTGCTAGAGCGTTTCATGTATAATATTTAGAGAAACTCTGATAATTTGTCATTTGAGGGTTTCATTGAATTCCCAGGAAACATTCTACAGCTGTCTGAATGGGAAAAGGTCACAACCTTACAGAATTTATTCTTTAGGGATAACCTTCGCAATGTCATGACTCTCTAAATACAAATCGGTTATGCCAATCATACTTAACTTTGTGAAGTTGTGCACAACATCTACTATAATACAATTCTGGTGTAATATGCCTAATGTTATGCACTGAAAAACAAACAACATCTCATAATTTCATTCCTGTTGCTTAGTGAACCACTGCTGGTTCAGGTTTGCCCCCAGTGGTTCTATGCATGAGAAGTAGAAATGGAAACCATGCAACATAGTCAGCATTTAATATAGAATGGGGGCATAGATATCAGATGCTTTGTTTTTCAACAAATACTTTGCATTTACAAAACAGTAGCACCAGGTTGCCCTTAGGGATGATTGCGAAATCTATATTATACTATTACATGATGCAACATAACATGTGTGTCCTATGATTAATATATTCTTTTCTTTAATTTTTAATTATGTTTGATTTTACCTTCTTCCAGTAAATCGGCTGAAGCTGATGTTTCTCCATGTTTGTTACGAATAACAATACTGTACTCTCCTGCATCATCTGCAAAGGTCATAGATATTTCCAGCTTACACTCTCCGGTATCCTTGTTGTAGCTAACTTTGTATCTTTAAGGAAAAAAGATAAAGTATCCAACATTTTAATTATTACCACGTTATGTTTGGCACCAGGCAAGTCACTATTCTCATGTGTAAGTAATATACGTTTACGGATCATTTCAACAGTGTTTTAAGAAAGCTGTTGGGTAACTTATAGCATCTTGCTTTTATTTTGTCTCAAGGGCCAATTTATATTGCCAAAAATCATAAATCTAGTCTTCACAGATTTCATCCTTCAGATTGTGTAGACCTTCAATATGCTTTGCAAAATGTAAAACCATAAACACATAAACCTACAACAAATCACAGGGTGGTGCTCACACACTTATCCCTAAGCAGACGTTATTCCACAGGAAAAAGGTCTGTCTGTTTACCGTTTTTTTTCATAAGGCTTACAGTTTTTTATTTCTCTCCCCAAAATAAAATATATTTTTTTCTGTGAGAGAACCCAGAACCCAACACTGCCATAAAGCCTACTATATGTTGTTAAAAGATTTAGATGTGTACATAGAATGGTAAAATACATAAGACTACATGTTGAAATGCGTGTGCGTTATAATGGTGGCAGATTCTCAAACGTTGTAAATGCATTTGAGATTTTAACATTATGCTAGTTCTGATTCTGTGACATGGAATGTAGCATTTCGAAACATAAATATATTCTGTGTACACACATGTGAATGGGTGCAAAATAATTTGTGAATTTAACCCTAAGTGATTATCAATATAGGATTCAAAGGCAGCCATAGCTTTACAGACCACTGTGTTCTCTACCATCACAGTGACAGCCCACTGTTCTTTGATGGATGGCCAGCATTAGCCAACCGATAATTATGATTATAACTAGGACTCTGTAATTAACAGTCTATCTAAATGAGTTAAGGGTCTTTCATAGGATTTGAGGAAATGGATCAGAATATTTTAAGCTGCTGCCAACATACAAGTATATTTCAGCTATTACATTTCACAACATATTTTGATGAACTGTCAAAAAAGGTATAGTTCATAATGTCCTATCTAACTAATGGATGTATCATTGTAGGCATCGAGTTCTTTGTAGTGCCCTTCTCTTTTTTTTCTTCGTATCCTATTCATGTTGAGTAGATTAACATCAAGTTAGCAGAACAGGTGATTGGATGTATAATATATTATAATTCGTGAAGGTACCTGTATCCAGTGTTAAGAGGAACACCAGCTTTTTTCCAATAAATGTGTGGTTTTGGGGATCCGCCAATCTGACAGTCAAACACAACACTTCCTCCTTCAACTAACTTCTGTTCAGTTGGTTTTCTGACAAAGAATGGAGCAACACCTTCTGTGGGCTCGGTTGGCTCAGCAACAATGGGAAGCTCCACATCCATTTCCTTAGCTGGCTCTTCAAAGCTGTAAATTTACAAATGTATAAATAAATTGTTTCCTGTGACATCCAATTCCAAATTAATTGAAATGTGTGCGAAAAGAAATGCAGTTTGAGAAATGGAGATGCAGAATAATTACCCTTTTTCATCAGTGACCATTTTCTCAGGAATGGTTTCTCTGCTCTCAAACTCTTCAGAAACTAAAAAGTGAATAAACATTCAATATTTGAAATTCTATATGAACTGAACAGGTAAGGACACTCCACTACAAATCCAAACACGCGGACAAAATAATGTTCTGAATTGAAATCCAATGTTTGAATACTCAGATTTTTAGAAAACATTTGGAAAAGGACACTGTGTTACATCCATGGACACTTGTTCAGGACATCATAAAACAGGAGTGTGAGTTTGCAGTGATTGAAAATGTGTTTAGGTTTGCAAGGGAAAATAATAATTTGCTAAACTCCAACTGGAATAAATTCATAAATGGTACATAATGTGAAATAAAAAGCAATCATCCTTACCTAACCAACCTTTCCCTATATGGATTAAAAAACATGAAGATGGGCATAATGAGTTATGTTTCTCTTCAGATATTGTGAAAGTGTTTGTAAAATGTATATATTAATTAGAGCATACTACTTTACTAAGAACATCACAAAACTTAAATTAATGCCTTGAGAAAATGCATCAGCAAAACGTGTCAGTTGTAAAGATACAAATCAATAAATGGATATACAATCCAAGACTACTAAATACACAAATAATTCTTCCTTGTAAGGTACAAAGTGGAAGAGCATCAGAATGCTTTCTTCTATTCAACTGGTAGAATTTGACAAAGAGTTGCAGTCAGTAGGCATCCTATTACACCCACTATCCATTGATTTGAAAGAGTAGTGCCAACCCCACAAAAGCTCCTCCATGCTAAGGCTCCTTATGTAGAGCTTTCAGCTCTGCTTTTTTAAGAGGCATTAAATAAAAAACATAAAAAGCTGTAAGAGCTGCAGTCTAAAGGCAGTGACATTTCTTGACGTGATGGTATGATTTGGTATTCCAAACTCTGATAAGCAGTGCAAACTTTGCCACTGAACAATATTTTCTGCTTAAGTGTACCACAATGAAATTACATTGATTTTCCATCCCAGCTGCCTTGTGAAGTGATTCTTGGTAGGTTTTCCAACAGAATATCAAGGAAACAATGTCACGGGGGCCTACTTAATAATCCCTTAATACTGCAACCAAATAACACAATAATTATTCATGTGGGCAACACTAATTGTAATTATATTGTTCTATGCGATGTGCTGATGCTAGCTTAATGATGTTAGTATGCCACCAAAATGTCTCACTTTTCTTTTCAGTGATTCTGCTTTAATTTTGGAGAATCTATGTGGATGTGTGATGGTTTTAAGCATCATCCAATGACACTACTGATACAAAAATAAAAACAAAATAATCATCCGAGACATTCAAGCACTGCATCAGCCCCATGTCATGCCCACATAGTTCTAACGTCAGAGAAAGGTGCAACCTCTTTTCCAGTGGAAAAAATGCAGAGGATGTGACACACATTGACAACACCAAGCTTATTTTATCCTTTACGCCTACCATCTTATGTAAAATCCCGAAGTGGTAAGCTTTCAAAGCCCTTTCTTTCACAGATCTCACTGACATACTCAACTCCCCCAAACCCATTTCTTATAAAGTAATGTCTTTCCCTCATCCTTCATCAGAGATCTCTGTAGGCACGCTCTTTCGTCCCTTACTCAGTGTTATCACTGCCTTTCTCACTAAAGGCATCTTCCCAGAAGCTCTCAAGCCCAGAACCTTGATGAACGTGCCAAATACCTTGTGATTATTCACCAACCATTCTTCAGAAAGATCATTACAAAAGCAGTTTATGTTTACCTCCAAGAGCACATCCGTGCTAACCATCTCCTGCACGACTACCTGTCTGGCTTCAGATCACGCTTCAGCACAGAGACTGCTATCATACACATTGTAAGAGATGCCCTCTTGACCACAGATGACTATAGTCCCTGCCTCCACATATTGCAGGACTTCTGACCTGACATTAAAATATATGAACATCCAAACCTCAGGCACACCCTGGAGTCTCAAATGGGATTCATTGGCAATGTTTTCTTCCTACCTTTCCAACAGTTACCATTTTTATCAAATGGGCACCCCCAGGTGCCAAAAGATTTATATCACCTTCAGAGAACCCCAGGGTTCCATACGTACTGTTGTAATTTTTAATCTCTAAATAAAGCAAATTTGTGCTCTTCTCGCATATAATGGTATCAAGATTTACCAATATGCGGATGATACACAACCCTACTTGAAAGTCTCATCTGCTTCAGATTTCCAATGCCTCAAACATTGGCTGCACATCATCCACACCTGGTTGTTCATCTCTTGCCTGAAGCTCAGCCTAACCAAGGAAGAATTCCTGTTATTTGCCAAGAGCAAACCAGCAAGAATGCAAACTTGGCATAAATTACATGAACCTTGACATTCTCGAACACCAACTTCCACTAAATTCTAAGGGCCAGATGTGTGAAAGCATTTAGCATTTCTTAACGGACCAAATAGCTATTTCGGGCAGTTAAGAAATGCTAAATGGCCTTGGGTTTGGGAATTGCAAAATGTGATTTCTACCCAGTAGAAATCACATTTTGCGATACCCAAATAAGAAATCGTAAATAGGGATTTCCTATTTGTGATTTCCTAAGCACACGTACAAAGCATTTCCTAAATGTGAGATGAGCTTTTAGGAAATGCAATTACCATTGACTTCAAATCGATGGTAACCATGTGCAATTTTAAAAAGCACTCCAAAATGCTTTTTTAAAGTCCTATAAAGTGGGCATGTGTGCACTTTACATGTGCACTACATTTTTTGGGGTGCATTAAAGAGGGCCTTAGGCTAAAAACCCCCTTGCAAGGGTAATGCAAAACCATACACACCTATGGGCCTCGAATGGTCTGGTATTTCCTAAATAGAGATTTCCTAATAGCGATTCCTTCTCTGTAGGAATCGCTATTAGGAAATCTCTATTTTTGTACATTGCAGTTTGCATTTCCTAAAAAGTGATATGGAAATATCACATACACACATAATTACATTTTCAATCATATTATATTTTTTAAAATTATTGCAAGATAAGATACACACTTGTATATTGTGTACCCAGGAAGAAACACATTTGTGTCATTGTTGTCTTTGGTCTTAAAACAATTGCTTACTTACCCTGGACAACTAAGTAGCAAGAAGTGCTGATGGTGCCAGCCTCATTTGTTGCAGTGCAAGTGAATCGTCCACTGTCTTCTGCAAAGGCTTCCCGAATCAGAAGGCGGGCATTGCATTCCTCAAAGGTAATTTGGAAGTCAATTGATGTTTCAATGCGATAATCCTCTCTGAACCACATCACTGTTGGAGATGGATGTCCGGAAAGCTGACATTCCAAAGTGACAGACTCACCCTCGATCACAGTCACATTTTTTAGACCCTAAAGTGAATAAGAAATACAATTTATCATTTGAATGTTTTTTGAGCTAGTGACTAATGTGTAAGCATGTTAGAATGCTAGAATTAGCAAACCCAAGGTTGCTACTGCCTGTTAACATTGGTGATGAGGGTATTGAGTTACCTTGTGTGGCCCAGCTGTCGATGATGAAGGGGTCTATATTTCCATTCATTCGTTTTGAGTGGATTTCTTTTTATTCATTTTTTCTGTTATTTCAGGTTCTATGCAGAGCAAATGGTATGAGCAGAGTCCCATGGGTTCCCTACCGTTTCTGCCCTTTCATTGTATCCATTCAAAAATCTTCTATAAGGTTGGGATTGGTGGCTTGTTTAATCAACCTAGGTGGATTCCATTGGCTGGGCTGTACAGATGTACACCACTCAAACCACCACAGCCACCCTGGCATCCACCCACTCCAGGGCACCCAACGATCCCTGCCCCCACCATCTCTTCCACCTCGGATCCAACCTAATCAGTACGGAACTCAGTAGCATCCTCGACACCTCCGTCTTTACACCAACCTTCCCAGATGTATGGAAACATGCAGAGGTCAGACCCCTCCTAAAGAAACCTTCTGCCGACACCAATGACCTCAAAAACGTTGTTGGGTTTTAAACCATGTAGGAACTTCTCAATCCATAGAAGGGGAATATAATTTGAAGTCCTGGGTAATTACTGGAAAGGCTAAGAGATGATGTCCCCTGTACAATGAATAGTAGTAGGAACAGGGTATGGATTGTTTTGCCATTTGCATGAGTGAGGAATGAACCATAGCCTAGTCATCATTCTCTTCCCCTAGTTCATCCCTGATCACACTCAATTGTCCTAACACTAAGGGGCCCATTAGGATGTCGGGCGGATTGCCCCCGCCAGGCTGGTGGTAGCCACCGCTGGCCTGGCGGGGGCAATCCGCCCGACATCCACTCCCAAATGCCCCCGCCATATTAGTATGGCGGGGGGACCACATGCGGACGGAAAGACCGTCCGCCGCTTTTCCGCCCCGGTCGCCTTGCGGCCGGGGCGGAAAAGGATTAATATGGTGGCGGTGTCTAATAGACACCGCCAGCTAGCCATATTATGATGGGCCAAATCGGATGCCTTTCCGTGGCGGCGATGCCGCCACGGAAAAGCATGTGGTTTTTACTCTGGGGGGCCCCTGCGGGCCCCCAGAGTGAAGATGTGGTGGGGTGCACACAGGGGGTACCTGTGGTACCCCCCAGCATTTGCATAAACAAAGCAGCAGGCACCGCGCGGTGCCTGCAGCTTTGTTTATGGAAATGCACACCTACATTTTTAACATTATGGCGGGCGGTGCAGTGAGCACTGCCCGCCACAATGTCAAAAATGGGGGATGCGCCCGCCACTGTGGCGGGCGCATCCTAATGCACACATCGGGACCCCCGCCCTTAAGGCGGGTGGTCCTGTTTTCCGCAAGTGTGCCCGCCATCCTAATGGGGGCCTAAATGTGGACAATGTGCACAGATAAACAGAAACATTAGCAGTTAAGATCAAACAGCAAATTTGAGCATTCTCCGACACACTACTTACTGATACTATGGTTGGAGGAGTCACAGGAATGTCTTTTGGTTCTGGTGTCTGTACAGGTTTCGCTACCTACAAAATAAAATAGAGTTATTAAAAAGTATCCAGAGCTCAAGAATTGAGGATATCACACAGTACCACATAAGAGTGTGTGAAGAAAATTGCTTCCTTGATAGGGACTACCAGCTGTTTGCGAACACATAATAAGGTTAAAAGCATAGGACAGCTTGACAAAACAACTACGTGTCGGGGAGACAGACATGAGTAGGGTCTAGGGTGGGACTTGTGGTGAGGGGGTGAGGTATACAAGTTAGAGTGCTGTAAGAGATTCTACTTTACATGTAGATTGAGCGCAAGTTACCGGATAACAAACCTCTGTTTTAATGTGCTTCGCTAATGGCTCTTCATAGGCCACATCAGTTGTAATGCTCACTTCCAGGTCTCGTTTCATCTCAAGATCATAACGTGTTTTATATGTCTCTGTTGTCTCTCCCAATGGGAAAGGCTGATATATCACCTTCTCTGGCACCCTTCTGGGCTCAGCTGGTTTTACAGAAGGAGGTCTCACTGGTTTTATGACCTTCTGAGCAATGGTTGATGTCAGCTCTTTTTCCAGAGTGGAAATCGCAGTCCCTGCTATGGAAACCTAACCAACCCAAGAGAAAAAGTGTTACACAGTTTGTCACTTTCTTTATCTCCTTTTTTTGTAAGATGCACTAGTCTCTTATCGGAAAAAGATGTTTCATCCACAAAGGATTCCACAAGTATTGTGAAATGTCCTTTTCTGACTGAGTCATTGGTAAACTGTCTTTCTTTATGCATTAGTCGTGTGTTAGCGGAGTTACTGCCACATGTTTTCAGAACTATATCACACAATTTGCTTTCTTTTGCACTTCTTCCTGGCACAGTTCTTCCCTGTGGATGGACTTGTGCGTCAGGATCATGCAGCGCATCTTTAAAGTCAAAAAGAAGTAATTGAAAGTGATAGTACTACTATGATTTGCAGAAATGGATTAGGCATGAACTACTTAAATGTAAAAAATAAATCAACGCGTAAAAAATTAGGAAAAAGCATAATTGTAAATTGCACTAAAGCATTGGTTTTGGCTATTAGAAGTGTGAAATTTGAGTATGATTATTGATGTAGTGCATGTTAATTATCAGCTGGTTTAGTATGCAGTATGAACACTGCAACATTAAGAGTTACATAGTCAGTGGGAGTAGTGTTAGATTAATAGCTGAAGGGTGGGTTCTATAGGGAAGGCGTCTACTTTCAATGGCTGGAAGTTGCAGGTCAGGCAGGTGATACTAAAACATCTTTTTAACAAATATGGGATTCGAATTACAAAGGAAAAGCATAGACGGAGAAAATACGAATGGCCAAAATGCTCAAGGCCAAGTGTGTTTTCGTTTTTTTGGGGGACTTTATCAAGGGCTATGTTTTTGTATGATAACCAGGGATTCATTTAGTTTGTGCCTGCTTGCCTGTCATGCTCTTCCACCACATCTTACCTCATAAGTATGGTCTGGTTTGGGAACAGTGATTTTGGCGACTGAGAAATGAGGAACTGGAGAATGGGGAGGTGGTTGGATCACGCGGACTGGTGGTTCAGCTGGTGGTTCTGGTGTTCTTTTAATCTACATGAACCAACAAGATTTTGTTGAGTGATCAGTGCTCACACAACACTGGAAAGGCAAGTCTTGATGTACTTCTAAAGACTTGGGTAAAAATTGAGGCTAACCTGCACGACAGGAGTCACCACAAAGGTTGTGGGAGGTTCTTTGATTTCAGGCATAACATGCACTGGGGCAGGTTTTACTGGCTTGGTGACAGTAGGGCGTTCAGGTGGGTGTTCAACTTTTTTCTCTGCTAAAACATGCTGCTTATATGTATACTCCAAACTCTCTCTGCCGTACTCTTCGGCCGGCTCTGGCTCTCTAATGCGGGCTACGTCAACTGCAGCAACAACCGTAGCCACAGCCTCAGCTTTTTTCCCTGTGCCGATCTAGACAAAGGTAGCATTTGAAAACTTAAGAGACTCGGTCACAGAAAAAAACCACATTGATTTATACAGGTAAACAATATACACCTTTACGCACACCAAGAATATATGTAACACTGAGGAATAACAAGAACGACGGAAGATGTTATGGAAGAAGAAAGAAGAAGTGGGAGGAAAACCAACAGTATTATTGCAGTGAAGATAGCTATAAAGAATGAGATAGAGCAAGTACCTTCAGAAACCAATTCAATAAAAGTCATTAAAGAGTTTACAACATGCAAGGGTATTCTACTGTTTCCTGCATTGGGGTCACTGTTGAACGAAACATATACACTATGTGTATCCATATTTTAACAAGTGGACAGGAAACGAATGCACACACACACACATAAAATGAATACTTTGCACATGTGAAAATGAAAGAGTGGACAGACATTCCATTTTCAGACAGACATACAATTCAAGTAGATATACCTAGATCCAGTGAAGGACAGAGCACCCAATAAGCCGTGAGTGGAGCGCTTGAATTAGTTGCAGGCTTGTGGACACAGCACGTCGTTGTTCTAAATTCCTAATATATAATTATGTAAACTAACATCTGGAGTTTTCTTGAGCGGTTCAAGTGATTTCCTTCAAATCAGTAAGAGAAATACAGGGTGTTTCGCATGCAGTGATTTTGTCCGAGTGTGCATGTGCAAACGCAATCACGTGACATTACCTAATTCTTGTGGATCCAGTGCAGGCAGAAACCACACAAGACTAGTGCTCCATATGTGCAGGCGTGCACCACTTGCGATAAAAAGAAATCTGTAGGCTATCAGTGTAACATACATGTGCTTTTTAACTACCTGAGCAGTAACTAACTGTGTGCTTGTCAACTGAGTGTCTGTCTGAAGAGTCTCGCGAGACCAGGCTTCCTCTAAAGCAGCCAGGACTGTGGCAACTGCTCCTGTTTTCTCGGGGCTATCGTCGATAATCTGGATAGTCGTGGCAAAATACAACATTAAACAAGCTTACTACATAATGCCATCAGGAAATATGCAAAGAACCACGTTAAAGGAGTCTTGCTTGGTGTTAGTAAGCACACGTGAAGAGATCTAATGATTGCGCAATACAGCAATATTCAAATGGTTCAATATAAAATTGCATAGAGTGTTCCAGTGACTTGTAAAAGGCCAGAGGGTGTATTCACCTTTTGCTGCGTCATATATATCGGTTCTCTTTTAGTCGATGTCTCTTCTAGAGTTCTTGTTACTGTCTCTTTCTGTACCGCTCTTTCAGTAGTAACGGATAAAGAAGCTATGGAGGTTTTCTCAGCTTCGATTCTGATCTGATATTTATAAGGGGAAAGAAAGGGTTTTCTTAAGAAGCTCTTTCAAGCGAAAGTAAAGGCAAACGATTATAGAAACCGAAATGGCACACGCGTTAAAAAAAACAAAGAAAGAAAGAAAACAAAGAAAAAGAAAAAAATTGAGGGGTGATAATGTGAGGACGGAATTGTTATATTTTGAAATCACTCAAACAGGTGTGTTAGGCATAGCTCTGGTTACGGTTGTTCTACTAGCTACAGGTGGAATGGTGGTAGCAGAGGAGCAAGGGTTCTTTCTACCTGTTCCTTTACAGGCTGAATATGGACTGCAGCAGGCAGAATATGGACTGCAGCAGGCGGAATATGGACTGCAGCAGGTGGAATGTGGACTGCAGCAGGCGGGATGTGGACTGCAGCAGGCGGAATATGGACTGCAGCCGGCCTTTTAGCAGCCTGCTCCAAGGCACTCAGAACGGGCTCTCTTTCTCTGGCCTGGTCAACAGCAGCGACCACGGTGGCCACAGCCACTGTTTTCCCAGTTTCTTTCAGAACCTACGTTATTTACATAAAAAGACATGCATTTCACAGATTGCACATAGAAAGCACAGATAAAATCAACATGAACCTTACAACAGATACTATATATACTATCCAGCATCTATCGTATACATAGGTGGTTATAGGACAAGGCTGGAGTCTCCGCTCCGGCTACAACACATAACACTGTGATGGACAAAGCCTACTGCGGCGTTCTATGGGATTCTCGTTACCTCTGGTGGAGCAGTGGGAGCTGTCCCCGGCTCCTGCCCTCTATATGTTCCTTCAAACTTTTCCTCGATTTTCGTGTGCATGGAGACTTTACTCGTTTCAGACACGTAGCTCTCTTGCTTCCATGGTGGAAGCGCATCTGCGGGGGTGGTGGGCTGTGCTTTACGGACCACCGCAGGAGATTTCACTGGTCGAATGGGTGACGTAGAGAGTCTTCCAGCCGGAGACACTGACCTAATCAATGAAATGAGGATTCAAGTGTCAATAGGACGAAGAAGAACAATTGCTGCACTAATTCCTTAAACAGATGTACAAAAAAAACTATTCTAATTGGCCCTCGATCTATGTGTTGGAAGCTTTATTGTTCCTTAAGCAAAGTTTAAGTCTTTTAATTTCTGTCTGATATTTGGTAGAAAGGACCCTACTGAAAGGAGAGAAAATATATATATATATATATAGACAAATGCACAGGGGTACATATGTACATACATATATATATATATATATATATATATATATATATATATATATATATATATATATATATATATATATATATATATATATATATATATATATATATACACACACACATATATATTTTTCAAGATTTTGGCGGTGTTGTAGGGTAGACCATATCTCTCCATCTACACTTGGGAACTATCCAGAGTTCCAGAGTCCTCTTATTAATATATATATATATATATATATATATATATATATATATATATATATATATATATATATATATATATATATATATAATTTATTTTTTATTTTTTTTGCAAACAACCTGATTGCATGAAGTCCTTTGGCCCGTTGACAGATGGCGAGATAGACGCCGAGCAGGTCCCTCGACAATTTTATCACCACACATCAGCTTTCTTCAAAGAAAATACTCGCACTCAGAGTATGCCACAGTTTATTAGCAAAGGCTACGCGTTTCGACAGCAAAAACTGTCATCAAGACAGTTTTTGCTGTCGAAACGCGTAGCCTTTGCTAATAAACTGTGGCATACTCTGAGTGCGAGTATTTTCTTTGAAGAAAGCTGATGTGTGGTGATATATATATATATATGTATATATTTATTTATTTATTTAGATATACATATAGATATATAGATAGATATAGAGGTACACATGCGTACATACATACTTAATAGCAATGATTGTTAATACACTAAGACCCTCAATTAGAGAGCCCACCTAATTTCGATGGGGCTGATAACACCAGCTACAGGTGCTTTAGATATTGAGTTGGCCAATTCTGTCTTCAAGTAGAACATGTTTATTATCATAATACTGATTCAGTCTAGTCCCTATCTTCAGTATCTCCTTGGGTTTACTTTCACCACACAGTGCATTGCCATATCAGGGCTTTCGTCTCTATAACAGTGATAAAGCAGTTCAAAATATTGAAAATAATGTGATACAGTTTTTGCAGAGTATGGTAAGTTTACATCGTTTACCTTACAGGTGATGGTATTGGCGCCTTCACTGATCGTACAGGTGAAGGGGACTGTCTAATAGGCGATGGAGACTGTTGACGTGCCATATGAACTTTAGCAGCAATCATTGGCGGCGTTGGCGACTTTGACGTAGGCTTTGGAGGTGTTCGAGGAGGCTGTTTGTGGTGCAGCTGCAGTCCTGAGCTGCCTTCTACAAGCATTTCAACAGTGGTTGTGGATCTAGCATCATAATGAGATTCAACCCTCTGTAATGCAAGTGAGAAACATCCATGTGAAACTCGTTTTCAAAATGAGCATCTTGTACCTCATAACTATTCAAGAGGATAAAGGTTTACCTGTTCTGTTCTTGTTTGTCTTGTTTGGGAAATCTGAGCAGTAGACACAAGTGTCTTTGTCTTTTTAGCGGGTATTTCTTCATCAGCTATGAAAATAAAAGTCAACAGCAGTCAAAAAACATGATGTAGGTTCCATGAGCCACAATTATGCATGTTCTTGGCTGGCTAAAACATTTTGAGGCTACCTTTATCAGTTATGATTTGTGTGATGCTGAGAACTATATAACATATTCAAGGAAAAGCTTTTCTGCAATCCTAATGTAATGAAAAGGTTAAACTTGTGTGAATTCATTTACTTCACATTTGTGCATCAGGTTACTAAATAGGTCCATGTGATCCACTAAATGACACCTGATTAGGTAGTGATAATGTCGCTTGAGAACCTTGTAGGGTTATACACAGTGTCTGTAATAACACTACAGGTAAAAGTATTTTTGGGAACATGTAATCTGTGGTGAAGACTGGCATATTTTGTATATAAAGGACGCCTCACACCCAGCAGCAAATTGTCAAAACACCTTTAAAACATACATTTAGCTTGTCTCTCTTTAGTACCGTGCCAGTGTGACTAATGTATTTACCAACACTTGCCCACCTGCTAGAGGAATCGTATCTGAACGCAAAGCATTTTTATTAACTATGTGAGTGTTTGGTTTATGTTTGAAGCTTAAGAAAAAAAAACGATTTTTAAAAAATTATTATAAAAGGACACAAACTGTGGGGTGAACCGAATCGGAGGACAAGAAATCTCATGAACTGTCAATCACATTGTTTTGCTAATCACAATTTTCAAAGTGGGCGCGGCCTGTGTGTGACAGTGAAGGTAAAGGCAACAGGTAGAACCAAGGCAAGTAACCAGTCCACGGGCAAATCCAAAAGAAGAAACTGAAGAATGGCTCCAGTGACAGAGTTAGGAAGGGGCAGGGGGCATGTGGATGGTAGACGTTGCTTAATATTAAACAGAAAGGTATTCTCAAAGCCCTTGGTTGATACCTGACTATAAGAAGTGGTATGGGATCCTTTTATTGACATAAATTGTGATCAATGGGATCGCTAGGGAGGGTGGCGGATGGGGACCGTGCTTCAGCCCTGTGTGTCCTTCTCTCCCAGCCCGACCACCACAGCTGGTGAATGTACCAGGAGGCACACAGTAAAACAGACACTGCACCTTGCAAAACATATTAATTCGTCCAAACACCTTTCATGGCTCTGCAGTTATATATATTTGTAGGTGGCCCCAGCACTTTTATCTGTGACCCAGTGTGTGCTCCCCTTAAACATCTATTCTAGAGACTCCAGCCGTTACGATGGAGTACTTGGTAGGCATATTGAATGTATATCACTTGATAAAATATCCTACGTTTGAACCTAATGGCTGATTGGCTGCTTTAGATGACGCCCTGGCAATTGGCATGGATATACTAGATAGACTGATACAAATATTAAAAGATTGCAAGAAGCTGGTGACTGTGGCAATGTGTTTTATCCAGTAGCCTCTATTTCACAGGTCTGTTCAATATGAATGAAGTTAAGAATACGTATGTAGGAAGAGAGAAGAATGTAAACTCTGTAATATTGATAGCTTGTCCAAATCTGTACATAAAACTGAAGGAATCACCACGCAACCAAGAGTATTCAACACACACAAGAAGCACAGTAACTTTAGTCTAGAGTACATGTTGGTTTGTGGGTGGAACGTGCAATCTGTACCTTGAACTGTGAGTTCAGCTGTGGAAGTGGCACGTCCGACACTATTCGTAGCATTTACTGAATAGGTTCCAGAATCTTCAGGATACGCTTCTGCAATTATTAAACTGTAGTGGTCTCCATCTTGTAAAATTTGAAAATCAGGGGAGCTCTGGATTTCAGCTCCCTCTCTGTAGAACTTCACCACAGGTGTAGGGATTCCAGTCACTCTTACGTTAAGGCGAACTTGGCTGCCTTGCCTTACTGTCAAGCTCTGTAGTCGTAGTATAAAGTTTGGAGGTGCTGTTTCAGCTGTAAGTTTGGGGAAATAAATCCCAGTCAACAAAATGTATCAATACAAACAATGAAGAAATGTATATTTATACAGATGATCGAAAGAAAACGTTCAAACAAATATGTCACAGTGGCATGTTGCTCAAGAATACTGGAATTATAGTTACATTTAATTACTTTCGTGGATTTTTATATTTTAGGGTGAGTACCATGTGAAGCAGCTTTCCAAATACTGAATCATCTCAGTTAGGGAAACAGTCATTTTATATATATATGGATGTAGAGATGGCATTTTCTAGGCTTAGGATGCGTATGGGATGCATTTTGAATGTAAATTTTAAGCATGACGGACCACAACGAAACTTGCAAGACAGCAGCTAAAGTGAGTGTCATTTTAGTTTTGAAAATGTTGCGAGGATTCGTCAAACGATGCCAAAGTAATTGCCAAATGAAAAACACACTCTTCTTATGGAAACTAGGCCCTAACTATACCTACGTACCTGCGGGTCTTTTTTTAAAAGGCTTTAGGGTAATTATAGGGTTTACGATAGCTATGGGTTTTTGGGCGGAAATGGAGATTTTAGGGTTAAGGTTGGGTATTGGTTTTGGTGTGGAAAGGGTAATCTTAGGGTTTGGGGTGGGTATGGGTTTTGGGATGGCAAAGGTAATTTAGGGTAGGTATGGGTTTTGGGGTGGCAAAGGTAATGTTAGGGTAGGTATGGATTGAGAGGTTGTGGGATTTTAAAGAGATTTTTATATGTGTGTGTTTTAACTATATATATATATATATATATATATATATATATATATATATATATATATATATATATATATATATATATATATATATATATATATATATATATATATATATATGTATATATACTATACATATAGATAAATAGATATATATATACACACACAAACACACACACTAACCAACCCCAATAGGCCACCCAGTGCATTGCAGGTATTCCATTTTTCTAGGGATTCGCAGTCTGCCATACCTGTCGTTAGTAGTTCGGCTGTACTAGTTACTTGTCCGGCTCCGTTGGCGGCTCGTACGGAATATCTTCCACTGTTGGCTGCTGACACGGCGGGGATCGTCAATTTAGCGCGGCCTTCGCTAAATGAGATCTGCACGCCGGGCAGAGTTGCAGGGGAGATTACCTGGCCATCCCGAAACCAGCTCACCTCAGGAGCTGGAAAACCTACAGAAGAAAGGGGCAGGTTAACTCATCAAATTTACATTTCGGACTCAATGCTATGCACAGCTTTCCGCAAAGTGGTTTGCTGGTCTCAAGTCAAAATGCAATGTAACTTTTTTTTCTCCAATTTGAAATTATTGTGGTTGATCTGAAGACTTGCCACACTGTAAGGTCAAACATAAAATAAACATGATGTGAAATTGTAAGGCCTCTTGGTGCAGGACGTATGCAGGTAAATGAAACTTGTCAGCAGCTAATGTTTCAGGCTCTGTCACATATCGATGGCAATAAAGGTCTTTGAATTGTGCTCCATCGTTTCATTGAACAGATAAAGGCAAGGAAATAGCAGCAACGGTGTCATATTTTATTTGAAAGAATGTAACTTTTATTTATCATGTCAGATAGCGCAGACTGCCAATATTCAAGTACTCTCTAGCAGCAAAGGGCTTACTGGATACTGACTTCTGAACAGTCCATACGTCCTACATAATAGCTGTGCTAACCTAACAGATATTTTGTTTACCCATTTAATTGGGACATCAAAATCCAAGTAACTAACTAATGCGACAAATTCATTACCACAAAATACACAACCTGAGTTCAGGCCTTTTAAAATATCATACTCAAACACGCACTCTCACACACACAAAACGCCTCCCCACCACACACACACACTCACTCAATTTGGAAATAGGGAATTATATACATATCCATGCAGAGAGATACAGAGAGGGGGAGATTGACAGAGTGGGAGTGGGAGGGAGAGAGAGAGTGAGAGAGAGAGAGAGAATACAAAATAGGTGTACTATGGTCACACACTGCCATTGAGAGGTTCTGGTGGCGCCATAAACAAAGAGGCCAAAAGTCAATGTTTGTAAATGTCATCAAACCACCAACATTACATGTTTTCTTTTATGTGACTTCTATAGTAGCATGAAACAGGGTGATGTTTATTGAAACAGAGAGGCTCTGATTACGAACGGCTGCACATCACGTTTTGGGTACAAATTCTCATTTGTACACACACGAGGATTACAAGTTGGACACCAATTAAGTTTAAATTGAGAATTTGCCACCGTGATATGCACCAGAAAACCCTGTGACAATTCGTGAGAGAAAGAAGTGCAAAATATTACTTCATGGAGGCTCTCTCTAATTGCAATCAGCCTCCATTGTTAGCTCTGCCTTGTTTTCAGAGCTCACATTTCTATAGACAGAATTAATCTTAGGAAATCAGATTATTATATCAGAAACAATAGTCTTGGCTACATAATTGAATAAAAGTCCTTATTTGTTCTACAATAGAACAGTATAGTGCAGCATTCAGCTTACTGCTTTCAATTACCACACTCACATTGACATTTAATATGAAAATATGTAACATGTAGCTTATGTAGTAGTATGTTACCATATCGCCATCTCGAGTTTCTTTGTGACATTTAGAAACCATTCTGTCTTTGAGCTTGTGATTTATCATGACATAAGAAACCCTCAATGGCAATAAACGACCACATTTCCCAAATACCCATTAGGCTTCTCCACTCTCTTTCTCTCTCTCTCTTTCTCTCCCTCTATTAATTACAACATATTTGGCAAAGCAACTTGGGGCCCGATGTAGGTAAATTAGATTTACCGATTCATAAATACCGAATTTTACCGATTCGGTATTCATGAATCGGTAAATCTAATGTAGGTAATTATTCTGTATCAAATACCGAATCGGTAGGATTCGGTATTTACCGATTTCTGTAATTCTGGAAGGCCATAGGAATCAATGTCAAATACCGATTCGGTGATTACCGAATCGGTAAAATTACCGATTTGACAAGGGGGACAGGGTGTCACTTTGACACCCTGTTGCACCCCTGTTTCTGGCTTGTGTGCCATGTGACACACATACCTAAGGGCATGTATGTGTGTCACATGGCACAGGTGTACATGCACAGATGTGCATGTACACTAGAATTCGTTATTTACCATGCAATAGTATTACATGGTAAATAACGAATCGGTAACGGTCTGTGGCACTGTTTTCAGTGCCACCTACATCTGTATTTACCGATTCGGTAAATTTACCGATTCGGTATTTTACAGAATCGGTAAATTTACCGAATCTGTAAATATACTGATTCTGTATGTTTTGAGGCCCCTACATCTCCATTGGCAAATAGCGGTCGGTAACGGCCGAAATCGGCTGTTACCGACCGGTATTTGCCGACCTACATCTGGCCCCAAGCTAGTCTAGGATATTACTGCATTTTTGGGAAGCTAGCATAGAAATAGAGGATTTCTAGACTTCTGTGTAAAATAAATAACTTGCCCATTGACATCAAGGCATATTTAAATCCACCACCAGACAGACCAGCAGTTGATAAACAACTATCTTTACAACACAGGCATACCCAGCATCCAGGTGCGTCTTCGTTGGAATATAGTCCTTTATGTTAACACACAGAAGAACATCAGCAACGTTCACAGTCAGCCATTTTGGTGCCAAGTCAAGTCCTGTTCTTCTTGAAATTAACATCCCAAAGTCGCAAATCATTCTTTACCGAAAGCTAACTCTAATGTTGCTTAAATGCAACCCACTCAAACACAAATGTATCACTTAATTGCCAACCTTTTCAATCTAACCAACTGGGAGACAGTTAATTTCATAAGTGTTAACCCTCAAATTGGCAGCAGCTAAACTAAAATCTCATATGCGAGAAAGAGTCTTGCAGTGGACTCTAAACCTGCTGAGAGTTGTTGTTTCAAGTGTATTTCTTTCAAAAAATCTTCTTGCATCTAAAATAATATGTCATTAATTGCATTCTCTCGATGTGACGAAAACCTATGTGTAGTCCTAACTCTCTTTCTGTGAAGAATTGGTGACTTTATGTGTAATAAGATGAAGACATTCCACTTAGACATCGCTGTGAAAGAATACTTTTTTGTAGGCTGTTACGTTAGTATCTCTGATTACCACTGCCTCTCACCTTAGAATGCCTGCTTTTTACAGAGGATTACTTTTATTAATTATTTACATCCAGTCACTGTTCAAGCGCACATAGAAACCTTGGCATCACACTTCCAAAAGTATCGTATTTTATAACCCATATGGTGGCAAAACCCAGTCTGGAAACTGCATATCTGTCCTTTGACATCTAGTGATACTTCTTGGTCATGACATTTGAGGTTTTATACCTCAACACTGTAGCATTCACTAATACTCCAGGATTAATTAACAATATCTGAAAATGTGGACATCCATGAAAATGTGGCTGGTTCAGTAAAAATATTATTGCTAATATTTATTTCAGCTTCTATGCCCACAGAAATCTGAACAGTGTCAGTATGTTCAGAACAATAATTTGTTAACACACCAGAATAACATGTTGAGATTCCAGGGACAAAACTATTTTTGATATGCCCTTTATTAGTATATGACAAGGCAGCCAGTCCTCTGACTGTACAGGATGCTAAATTCTCAGACACTACAAATAAACCACAGTTGGAACAGGATGCCCAAACAAAGATACTTGAGTTAGATTTGCACAACCACCTGACAGGATGAGGCCAAAGCAACTAGCTGTACTAAGACAGTGGAAATGTGTAACAGGTGACGAGTCAATCTGGAAAGACTTGACTGCACATATCCAAGAGACTCTAACTAATTCTTTAGGGACTACAGCCAGGGGAATGGTATTACATATCTGATGGACATGCTGAAAAATGTGATCCTTTGAAAAGAAGAACTGGTACTCATCACAAGAATCCCTGGTGCGTTGATTCCACCAGAATACTTAGTAGATTTGTATGGCGCTATCAGTGAATTGTTACAGGTATCACAGGAAAAAATATAAGACCATTAGTGGTGTACGATTTAGTAACCTGTCAACTGCAGGGTGCTTGAATTCAGTAAAGCCTTCCTATTAAAAATGATGGTGGAATAAAGTGTGAAGACACTTAATATGGGTCACCATGGACATTAAAACAGATGTTTTTCTAAATAGTTAGCAGACGTTAGTAGGAATGAAATAGATAATACAGTGAAAGGCATAAAAGGACTTCACAATTTAGGAAAGCAAACCGGTGGATAGGAGATATTGGTGACCAACAAATAAGGTGACTAAAACACATTTTATATATGCAGTAACAGAGACCCCCTGACATGTGAAATCTTCTAGGACAGGGCAAAAACACAATGTAGATATCTCCCTAGACAAATTGAATCGCTATAAACAGATATAGAAAGTGTGTTTCATAAGTCATGTACAAAGAAGGTCAAGCAATCAAGGGCAATACAAATGATCTGTTTTATTTAATATTTAAAATATAAAGGTAAAAACAAAATACGTGATCAACATATAATATTCACTATTAATAAAAAAGTTGTCTTTTTGAAATAAGAATGTACAGTTCATAGGTACAACAATTAATTTTAAAACAATACAGTCCAATTGTTGGTGGTGTGGCAGATCTATTTGTAATTGGACGCGCCTTTCGGCATGTAGGGACGCCTTCGACAGGAAATTGAGCCTCAAATTCCTGTATAGATGGAGACAGGAAACTTGGATAATCGTTGGGCAAATAGAGCTCCTATGTGTAAAAGCCTGTAATATTCTTGTAGTGTATTAAGAGTAATAATCGGTTTCATGGACCTTAAATATCAAGTTGCTGATGGTTCAGCAAGTCCTGAAGCAAGATTGGGTTGTCTTCAATAAATTAGGAACTTCAAAGGATTAGAATTTAAAGAATCTTATTTATTAAGATGACCAGTCTTACAGCGAGTATATCGTCTTGTAGCTTTGCAAAATACGGAAGTTGACAGGTACGACGCGAATGCAGGGATGGATGCCCTGATGTTTGTCGTGTCTGTTCTTGGCTGACATGGGAGTATAGATGTACTCCTGGATAGGATAGCATTAGCGTCGTTCCTGTCGACTTCTGTATTTTGCATAAGCTACAAGACGATATACTCGCTGTAAGACTGCCCATCTTAATAAATAAGATTCTTTAACTTCTAATCCTTTGAAGTTCCTAATTTATTGAAGACTACCCAATCTTGCTTCAGGACCTGCTGAACCATCAGCAACTTGATATTTAAGGTCCATGAAACCGGTTTTTACTCTTAATACACTACAAGAATATTACAGGATTTTACACATAGGAGCACTATTTGCCAAACGATTATCCAAGTTTCCTGTCTCCATCTATACAGGAATTTGTGGCTCAATTTCCTGACGAAGGCATCCCTACATGCCAAAACGCACGTCGAATTACAAATAGTTCTGCCACACCACCAACAATTGGACTGTATTGTTTTAAACTTAATTGTTGTACCTATGAACTGTACGTTCTGTTTTTAAAAAGTCAACTTTTTTATTAATAGTGAATATTATATGTTGATCACGTATTTTGTTTTTACATTTATATTTTAAATATTAAATAAAACAGATCAATTGTATTGCCCTTGTTTGCTTCAACTTCGTTGTACATGATTTATGAAACACACTTTCTATATCTGTTTATAGCGATTCAATTTGTCTAGGAAGACATCTACATTTTGTAAAACACATTTTACCCAATCCACACAGATATTGGCAATAGGAAGTTGTGCTTGAAAGGGACTTTTTGTTGTTATAACTGATAAGGACTGTGCCTCCAAATCAGTGTGGATTAAAAAACAATATATGTGGCCAACCCTGGGATGTGTTTCCATATGTAGAATATTTAAAGAAATATGGTAATATTAGAAGATAACCAAAAGGGGGTTTGAATTAATGTGGTTTAGTTAAATAAGTGGGGCACAGAAAGCAGTTCTTGAGTAATGAAAGTGAACAGTGAAAGATTTGCTGATTCTGGCAAAGAGGTTTGTGGTACAGAAAGTTAATATGGGGTCAGAAAGAAACTATGTGACATTTAAAGAGGTGATATATCTAAGTAAGAGGTGCAGTGAAGTGCCCATGAAAGCAATAATTTAACAATGAAGATTTCACCAATAAATGAATTGTAGAGCAATGAAAAGAAGCTGGTCAGTAAAAGTGGTGATAGCCCAAAGAAAATAATGTTGGGACAGTATAAGATTATGAGGGTATTAAAGAGCTATTTTGTGTATGAAACTGTGCTGGGACAAAGAAGAAGGTACGTGTTGGTGCCAAGGTTAATAAAATATGTGCTTAGGCTAGGGAAAGGCTACTGGGGAAAGCTAAGTAGGCGGTGGACATTAAAAAGTCAAATTTGGTGAACAGCAGGAAATAGCAGTAGCTACATTAGTTAGGGACTTAGGACTAAACAGCTCAGTGTCTCTTTCTCTTAGAGTATGTGACACCACTCACCTCATTGGAGATTATGACCAACTTCACTTCTGAGAATATTTAAGAATGTTCAATAAAATGAATACCATCTGGGGGGACCAGTAGGAGTGTTGTGTGCCCAAAGGCCATAGGCATACAATGTTGAGTGTCTCCAAGCTTCACTGAAACTGTTCAAGAGTTACACTTCCAATAAATTATTCACACAGTCAGGTTATGCGGCTATAAACTGCTTTAAAGACCAGGTCACTACAGGAAGTCATTTTACAAAGAGCTATGTCTACTTTAATTCAATCAGTTAGACAATGTATTGCTCTATTACAAGTTATTTTGTCTTGGAATATCTGAAAATCATATCTGGACAATTCAGAAGAATCTCAAAGTTATATATTTTATGTTATGTTTTACCAATTCTATATTGTATGACCAGGCATAGATTTTGCCTGACTACACTCCTGGGTTCCAACACCATGTAACATCTGTGCTGTCTTGAGGGGTATTACTATAGGCTACTAGGCCTCTTATGTACTGAACAACAGGTACACATGTGCCTCAATCCTTAGTCAGAGTTGAGAGATAGAGTAACATTTCCATTTATTAATAGGAAATAATAGACTGTTAAACAGCAAAAAAAAAAGTTTTTTTACCAACAGTAAAAAACAACCCTGCCCAATAACTACTTTCAGATACTGCATCTCTTCTGAAAATCTACTAGCTACGCAGCAAGACATACACCCTACTTTATAAATAATGGTTTCAAATATTGATGATACAAAGCTCTAAAAAAAGCAGTCCGCAGGACTTGAAACCATATGCATTTTACACTTAAAAAACTAAATGTTCGGTTGTTTTCCAATATTCTGGATGCCATACCAGAGACAGATAGTAGGGGGTTCAATTCTAGCCTAAATGTAAATACCTCTGTTGACATTATTTGATCTGGTAAGTGAGAGATGTATAGAAAGATATGTTTTGCACCCAAAGAGTTTAAAGTAATAGGAATGAACACCTTCTTTACCAAACAGGCCTGACCTCTACTCTTGTATATTTGAATCCCTAAAGGTTTCTGTTCTCTCTTGGAGGGAAATCTTTTAACACTTTTATCCACTTTACTACTACGAAAGCCCGTCTTTTTTTCCAGTAGTTAGGAGCTTGTTTAAACACAATTTAGAGACTGATTTTGCTCCGCTGATGATAGTGAATAAAGATATCTTAATAAATCCCTATTTGCTGAATCGTGCCATGAGATAAATCAAGCTTGAGTCTAACCTGAATCATTGTGTAGGAAGGAAGCCTGAATATACATTTCAGAGAGAGGTTCTTTGTTAATTCTGGGAAGGTTTTATTATCTGAAGCTAATGATCCCATTCAACACAAAACCTGGAGAAGAATGTTGGTTTTAAACGCTGTTATAATTGGCAGCATTGAACAACCACCAAAGTCAGCATTACATTTTTGAAATTGCTCTGTTGATGCAAAGGCCCACACTGCTTCCTAGTTCCGGCCATCTGACCATTTCAGAGATTTACAAAAGGTCAGATTTGCATCATTTTATTTCCTCCACTTTTTTATCATCCAATTGCCAGAACAAAATTCTATGCCTACAATCTTAATTTTGTCATGATTTACTGTCAGATGGCTATCTGAATAGTATGTATGAAAAGTTTACAATTTTCTCAGTCAACCAATAGATGAATAATCCAATAAAACAAGATTGTCTGCATAAAGTAAAGAGGGAATGTGAATAGCATCCATTTTGAGAGAAGTTTCTCAATCTCGGATAACCGCTAGGGATGTGAGCTACAAATAAGGCAAACAGATCTACTGCTAAGACACAGCCCTGTTTTTTTAAACCATTCCTAACCGGGATTCCGCTCCAAAAACAACCTTTACAATCAAGCTCTACTTGTGTCGTAAAGCCAATCAGATTTTCCCCAGAGATGCACAGCAACATTGTGCCTGCTTAAAGACAGACAAGACGAAATAAATCAAAATATATCTGTTTGCATATGCTATTGTATCCCCAGACGCCCAAGTCTGTGCCTGCTTCCCTTGATTCAATGCAATTCATGCTGTTCTCTGAACACATTCACACCTCTAGAGTGGGTTGGTGTGTATTTCTATAGAGAATATTCAGAATATTCATAATAGAACACTCCCACTGTTCTCAGTACCAAGAATGAGGAAATGTGTTGTTCATTTAATTTTTCCCTTGTAATTGCCACACATTTGAATATATTAATGAATGACAGCGTGATAAACAAATGATTTGAACTGGATAGACACATGGAGCCTTGTCCAACAAACAAAACACCATCGAGGAATATTGCATTCCACTTAGACAGGCTGGGGCTTATTCCTTCTTCCAACATATTTCTCCTGGCCATGTTAAGTAACTACGGTTACATAGACTAACCTTATCATCTCACATACAAATATTACCTCCACCAATAATATAAATCAAAACATGTCATTCGGGTACCAGTGTACTATGATATATCACAGAGTTTAGGAAGTGACGTCAAATTAATATCTTATACTGGTTACCACAACACATATTCTATTTCCAGGAAACACATGCCAATAATTTAGGATTGTTATAGCCAATTGTGAACCAGTCAGGGACATCTTAAAGAGTGTAGGGGTCCTGGGCATCCAAATTCTAAAGTTGTTACATCTAATAGTCAGGGGCAGCGAATTGTGTTTCATTGTTGTAACACAGCAGCAGCTCACTAATATTACTCCAAATAATCTCAGTGACACCCTCCCATTTCTTATATGTGAGGTCCTGTTTTGATCTCATGGAAACTTATTTTATGGATGTTGTATGCAACATAAACACAACATTTCTCTGCAAAATGTCTGTAACAGACTCACACACATCACTCACATTAGAAATAAATTAAAGGGTACAAGTATTTCAAACAATCTGTTTAAGAATTATGCATGATCATTAGGGCAGGACTTTCTGCATAACAGATCTGGCTATATTACGGGGCCCTCTGAACGGCTGGGGCCCAGGGCCCGAGCCTACTTTGCCCATGCCTTAAAACGGGTCTAGAACCAGTCTCAACTCTCTCACGGGTGAAGGAAGGTAAAAGAGGTTATCCAATGAATATCCTCCAATCGGACATAATGATGCCAAATGGAATGCTAATTTGTGATTGTGACCATACCAAGAAATGCCAACACAGTGTTAAAATACTATTATGGTATGGTAAGTCCTTAATACTACCCATTTGATTAATTGATTAACTAAAAGCCAAGCAGCATCTCCAGAAACTTCATTCAGTCACGGAAAAGGGGATCAGCTAACCAAGGGCCCTATTAGGATGGCAGACGGACCTGCGTCCGTCCGCCACCCAAGAGGTGGAGGGACCGTCCGCAGGGGCAGCGGCGGTCCCTCCGTGCAAATTAGGATGTGACCGCCACCCTGGCCCTCACATCCTGTATTTTTAACATTGCGGCGGGTGCTGCTTAAGCAGTACCCGCCCCAAGGTTAAAAAATGCATGTTTACCTTTGCATGCACGAAGCGGCAGGCACCGCGTGGTGCCTGCCGCTTCGTGCACGCAAAGGCAGGGGGGTACTATAGGTACCCCCCATGTGCAACCACCACCCCCCCTTCACCTCTGGGGGCCCGCAACGAGCCCCCAAACAAAAGTCCGTATGCCTTTCCACGGCGGAAATGCCGCAGTGGAAAGGCATAGAACTGCAGCCATCCTAATATGCCTGGCGGTGTCTGATAGGGATGTATGACGTTACAACGCATACTTTTACCACGCATACCATTACAACGCGGTTTTTACCGCGCATACCAGTACAACGCATAGCGCTTTAGGGTGCTGGATAGTGAATAGTTTCATTTACTATTCCAACTCCAGTCCCCGTGGACACTAGGGAAGGTTATTGGATAGTAAATTAACCTATTCCCTATCCTAGAGCGCCCCCAGCGCAATGCGTTGTAATGGTATGCGTTGTAATGACCGCATTGTAATGGTAGTGCGTGGTAAAAGATTCGTTGTAAAGGTTGTATACCGTCTGATAGACACCGCCAGACATGTTAGAGCTTTTCTGCCGCAGTCGGAAGGCGACCGCGGCGGAAAAGCGGCGGACGGTCTTCCTGACCCCCCAGCCATCCTAATCTGGCGGGGGGTCTTTGAAGGCTCCGCAGCGGTTTTTCCGCATCCTCCGGGCCGGCGGACACTTCCGCCGGCCCAGAGGATGCGGAAAAACAGCAATCCTAATCGGCCCCCAAGTTAGGTGCCACAGCACTGGTGTTATTTTCACATTCCTACCAAGTGGCAAGCACTCTCAACATCTGAAGCATTAAACATTACTGTGATCCAATGTACAGATAGACTCAGAAAAAAACCTCTACAGTGACAATACCATAAAATGCTCAATTAACACTAATTCACTTTGTATTTCTGGAATGAGCAATCAATAATCAGAGCTTTCATTCGAGGTCCCTCTCCCAGGGGCTGTATCAAGTGTCAGAGAAATTACCCCAGATGGTAAGTGCATTTCTACCGCTGAGACCAGTTATTCAAACATACTCCTCCACCTATGCAAAATTTTAGTACAAAGCCTAAAAACATGGCTGCGACTTCACACGTCTCCCTTTGTCACTCATCCGGATCCCAAATATTTGACACTTCCCAGGCTAGGCTGAATTGGATTGAATATTTCCCCATACACTTTCTGGTGCACAGGAGCTTCCAAATATGCTGCCTACTTTTTACCATGGAGTTCCAGGCAGCGGTTTTAAATGGTCTCCTGCACTAGTCTACTTTAGCAACTGAACTGAAAAATGTCACTTGCCCATGAGCAGTTCAGAACATCAGCAAAGGAAGGGCTGTAATGAACCCTAATATGCGGCCTCTACAGTTATTCCCATAGTCTTCAACAGCCTCTCTGCTTTACTGACTCTGGATGGTGCCCTCCCACCATTATCCTGATTGACAAGTATTGAGAGTTACCAGTTACCCATAACATTCTAAAAACAGAGTAACCCAAAGAAAGATGTGTCGTTCAAGAGTGCCCTCAGCAGTGCAGGACCTTGCCATAGATCACATTTGTGTAACTTCTAAAGTAAAACCTGACACTTTTCTGGGCTGCGTGCATAAATATTACCCAATTAATACACCATTATAGTGTCATGATCCCTTGACAACCACGCTAATTGCAGGTTCTCAAATATTTACCCCACTAACTCTTAGGTCCATATGTATCAAAGCAAAATGGGTTCGCAAACGCCGAAATTTGCAGAATTCCTGCGTTTGCGCACCCATTTTCGCCAAATGGTATGTATGAAACATTTTTGGTGCAAAATAAGGAATCGCTAAATTTGCCATTCCTTATTTTGCGATTGCATTTAAGTAATTGCAAATTTTGCGATTCCTTAAATGCAATGTACCAACGAAAAAAACTGTCCAAAATGCCATTAAGGAAACGCAAATTACCACCAACTTCTAGTTGGTGGTAAGTTGCGAATTCTTTTAAAAAAGCATTTTTTTAAACATCAAAAGGTGCCATGTGATGCTCATCATGCCCTTAGGGCATGTATGTGCACCATATGCGCACACATGTCATTTTTAGGGGTGCAGCAGGGTGTTCTTGAGACACCCCTGCACCCTTGAAAATATTCACAATTTGCGATTAGCAAATTGCGAATCGCAAATTTCCCCTTCATTCCTATGGGCCTCCTGGCCCATAGAAATGAATGGGAAATTATTCCTTAATTAAGGAATTTTAAGGAATCGCTAAAAAGAAGCAATTTCCTACTTACATACCATTTTGCGATTTCTAAATAGCGATTCCTTAAAAATCGCTATTTAGGAATCGCAAAACGGAATATTGATACATATGGCCCTAGATTCATTATCATCACCTCTAAGTCAACTCTTGAATAATATGACAATATTCACGCCATGGCCTATATTAACCAATGCACTTATTAGTGCGCCACGTAGTACACTGCAAAATGTTTATTAAATTCAGAAATATCAAAGGAAAATACCCTCGCTTCAACATATCTGTGCTCCTTTAGCAGAAGTAACTAAGATTAGTCTAACAACATGTATTGTTAAGAACAACACAAAAATGAGGTAAAGAAATTAGAATTAAACTTATGGGTTTTTGTGATTGTAGGTAACAAAACTGCACTGACTTATTGTGAAACATGTATTCGTGATAAAGTAATAGGGGGTGCATGGACATCAATGCACAATTGCCAAAATCTAAATGATAATACAATCGATCCTCCGAGTTATCAGCAGTTCTCAATCATTTTTAATAGCTACCTAAAAGAGCTCCAGACACTATCACAAGGTTAGCATACAGTCTTAAGCCAACCACAGTCAGCTTTGATTGAAAGTAGCAAGTACATTTAATAATCCTAGCCTATGCCTGAAAACACAAGAACAGTGGAAGGCTAAGCACTAATTAGTTTATATTTTAACCATAATCCCATTGTCCTCTAAATTTAACTACCATCCAACAAACCTAGCAACCATCATACCTATCTAAAATTAGTACCACACCTGTGCCACAATGAATTGCCAACCGTTTTAGGAACAAAACAGAGGGTTTGAGTGGGCGAGACGCTAAAAAAAGCAATGCATTGTGAAACATTGCAAAGCACCACAAACAGGAGTCACAGGTTATCTTTCAAATACAAAACCTATTTTGCGCTGAAATATTATCTTTGAGCTGCGTCAAAACCTCTTTGAACCATTCCTCTGCAAATTTATGCAGTGTGGGGTGTGACTGTGGCAGGCCAGTGTAAACACCTTACATTTGGTGTAAATCAGATTTAATAACATAAGAGTGATCTGGTATAAGCCTGGAACTCCAACATTCCAATGTTTCTTTGTTCACAGCTCTGTCTGTGAACAAAGGCTTCAGGGAGTCTGGGGGCTTTCATTCCCCTCGAACTCCCTGAAGGCTTTGTTTTATTTGTTAGAACATTCTGCCCTCTAGTGTCAGAATGTTCTAGTAGCCTTGTAGCCCTTCCCAGCTGGGTAATACCGGCTAATAACCCTTTTAAGTGCTGGTCACGTTCAGCGGACGTCGCGTGCACTACCTCGGTAGTGCTGCGCACGTCCGCTGAACGTCGCGGCCCCGCCCACGCAATAGAACGTTCCGCACCAGCGCGGAACATTCAGCACAGCAGAGGGGTTAAAGTCCCTCTCCCTTGTTAAAGGCCCTCGCATTCGGCTTGGGCCTATAACGCTGGAGAGGGCCTCAGCGGGCTATAAGGCTATAATATATCTTCATGTTACATGCGTCCCATACCCAAAAGTACTCACCCTACCTGTCTGGCCCTCTGCGCTGGCGTCTACACATAGGAATTTGTTCTGGAGGAAGTACCTTCAGTACAAATTCTAGGCCAGACAGTTCAGTGCAGTATCCTTTGCGCCATAGTGTGAGACTCTGCGTCATATAGAACAGTCAGGTTTAGCGTGAGCACCACCAATGACGTAATTAGAAGGCGACTTAGTAAATCTGGTGATGCACTATTTTCTGCCACTCATACAATCCAGAGTTGAGATTTTGCACGAAGAACTCCCTTGTGTGAAGGACCGTAAATGTTGACCTAAATCTCTGACTAAAGACTGAGAATTTAATCTTGAACTGCAACTAAATACAACCATTAGTTATTTCAACCACCAGCTTAGATTCTGACGAAACAGGATACAAGATATTAAACCAGATAACATAATAAAAGTGATCTATACCCTTATTGTGTCAAAACTAGACTATTTTTATATAATCCACACCAACCTCCCTGAAAATACACCTGGGTAATAAAAGATTCTGGGCTGAGTAACAAGCCTCTAATCTTGTGAGAAATGCTGCTAGTTGGCAAGTGAAAGGCGTAGAAACTTCCCTGACTTCAAGTAATGCATAGAAATAAGATCAAGTCATTCTTCATGGCCACAAAATATTCTTCTTGCCCAAACACAGTCAGACAAGTCTCTTAACAATCCCCAATCAATTAACTAGTGCATTCACCACTGCTGCTGTTAAGATGTCGGACCTAGAAATCATGTTATAGTGGGTCTCAAGTTATCTTTAAATTGCTCTTTTGAAAGATATATCACAATATTTGCTTCATTGCTATTCTTGGCCAAGTGCCACTCATTTGCTAGGTTCTAAATCAAAACATTCACAAACTATACTCATTTTGGCTATTCACAAAAACTGAGTGTAAAGTTATTCAAAAGTGTAGACTTAGACATCTCCACTCTATAAAAAAAGGGGTAAAGCCAAACTTACAAGTGTAAGTTACTACTAAAAAAACGAAGTAAGTCTAGCACTACAGATGGCCATCTGCTGGTAGTGGAACACCCTTCCATATGAAAAAAATGGAGGTAGGAACTTAAAATAAAACCCCATAGGAAATGCTATAAAATGAAATTAAATTATTTTAAAGAGTTATTACTATATATAAGAAGCATTATTACAATAAATCTGTTTCTGGCATTTAATTTCTAAAATAAACTCACGCCTTAAGTACAAAAATGTGTTTTATTATGCATTATTAATTATTAAAAGTAATGTATCGAAATACAAGTAATTGAATAATATTAAATAAAAGGTTTATTACATTATTGTCAAATGAAAAAATGTGTTATAAAACTTCATAATTAAATTAAAAATATGTACTATTTTACATCTTTTTTATTGAATTATATTTATTTTTATTTTTAAATACTCTAATTAATTTAATGTAAAATTATATCCTATGGGGTTTTATTTTACATCCCTAACTCTATTGATTTTGTGAGTGTTGCAGTACTAGTGGTTCACCATGTGTGGTGCTGGACTTACTTCAGGTCTGAGCTGGAGTGATTTACTACCATTTTGGGTCCCTTTTTGGCTGTAATTAATTTAGAAGTGCTCTTTGTAAATAGCAGTGGGCTTATTCTGTGGGTGGGTAGACATCCCTCCCTAAACCTCCCATCTGCCCTCCGTTGAGTACCATTGAGTTGGGTAACAACAAACATCTGTTATTCAGCGCCAAGATACCGGTAGTGGTGAACGTGCGCTTTACAAATACACATGTTATGTTAATCTCTCCTCACTCCTCCCTATTCCCCTCTAGGTATTTCCCAATGTCCAGTTTTTTTAAATACTTTTTGTAGTACATTTAATCTGGGATTTGTTGATAGAATTCAAAAATAACATTCATTCACCGGATATTCGATTGACCCAAAAGTGAGGAAAACACAATTGAATTCATACATTGAAAGATTTCGAGTGTTCTGGCATCTGGTGACTTTGCAGCTTTAAAAAGTATATAATTATATTTTTTTAATATGTCATTGCTTATAAATGTTTATAATTATATTTTATAACGCCTGGACAAATATGATTACAATTTTCCTCCAAGTGTATGTTTCATGTGCTGGTACTCGTATTCAGGGGTCAGGCTAGTGCAAATGTAATATAATGAATTAACATTAACAATGACATCTGGCGATCAGCTACACACAAAGACTGCTAAGTGGTGCTACTGCAACTCTTTTTCTAATATCTCCAACAAGGACTTTTAACAGAAGCAATAGACACAACTAGAAATGTTCTCTCCCGAAATCACCTAAAAATATGCCGCAAAATGACCATCATTAAACAGGAGCACCAACATATTGTAAGACATTGTCTATAAACACGAGCACCAACATTCAATGAGACATTTTTAAATAGGAGCACTAGCATAGTACAAGACACCATCTTTGAAAGGGATTACAACCCTACTGTAAAAAAGAGCACCAACACACTATAAGGCAGCCACCTTTAAAGGTGGGCACCAACATTCTACAAGACAACAAACTTTGGACAGGAACACGTCACTCCCCTGTCTAGTTCAGCAATGGTAACTTCTAGCAATCTCTCATTTATTGATCATACATCTGAGAAACTGAGATGTGTTTACAAAAAACAGAAACAAACACAATTACATGCACATTTAAATGATCATTGGTTGATGCATCGCAAACTCTACCACCACTACTACTAGGACTGACTATAAGAGTTAAAAACATGTTGGATAAGACAATACACGTTTTAAAATCCACTTATTTCTTTTTTTAAGGAGGTATGCCTTTTGATACACCTGTAAGATCTCAGATTATTTTAATAATCGTACAAATGTACACTCATGACATGTTGTCCAAATACTTCCATTTTTATTAACATTTCCTCTTACAAAATGTACCCTCCTTGAAAGGATTCAAATGCAGCCATTAGGCATTGCCGTTTCAACATGTTATGCGATGTCATATAATACACCATTATGCAATTTTTTGTTATTTGGCATTTATGTTGCACACTTCTCCCATTGGTATGAGTGAGAACTGCTGAAGGGATATTGCTGATTTGTCTCCTGAAAGTAGTTTCACAATTTTACCTCGCACTTTGGCATCTCTCTTTATGGATTTCATTACCAGAGGTACGAGTAATACTTGATTTAAGTGTACAGAAACTTGCACAAAAACGTACAGGGTAGTAATGGAACAGAGACAGTGGAACACCCCTTGATTTACTTTTTTTCTCCGTATTGAAATAAAAGTAGATATTATGTGTTCTTGAATTTGTCTTCCATATTTATTTCAGCAGAATGGACAAGGGGCCAAGTCACAAGCTCACAGGGTCCAGAGACAGATGCGGGCCGGAACAGACCGGTCAGAGGCGGTGGCTGTCTTTTGAATTTTGGAGGTCTCCCATGGGCAACAGTGATTGGTCACCATGGGATCGGTGGGGTCACCTGGGCAAGCATCAGGGGTGGCAGCACAAGTTAAATAATGGGCAAAGCTACCCGATTGCCTTTCTCTGCTAGCTGTCCCTGATGACCGCCGACACCTCCCCTGCCGTTTTGGCACTGGATTTCTTATTTTCCCCACCCTCTCGTCCCTATATTGAGACCACTGGGTGATGTGCCTTTTTTTATCATCAGTTTAGGTGGAAGAGGAGCTGTGTTGGCGGGGGAGGAGTTCTGTTTGGCACAAAACAGGTAGACAACCTTTGCATCAAGAATATAAATGCAGGCTAATTCAGGATGGAATCGTTTTTTAAGCCTTTAGCACAAGCTGGGGCCGGGGTACTATGGTCTTTATTGGAAGGCTGAGGATGTCCGCTACCGCAATTGTCTATAGTCAGCCAGCGTACTCCACTGAATAGGCTCCTCTGTGGCTTTAACACTGGTGGTAAACACGCCAAGAGGCTTGTGGTGTTCCAAACTACTGAAAGATGCTGCAGGCCAGCGTTGCAGCGCACGAAATCAGCCTGCTGTTCTTACACTTGCAAAATAGGGCTGTCACATCCTCTTTATGATGTGGTCACATAAAATTTCCTTCTGTGCAAACATGTTTGTATTATTTCACGTCTACTTTAGTTTGACTGGACTTTTACAAGCAAGTTTCCCATGATCAGAAGTAAAGAAGAGATATCAAAATGTAGTCAGCTTCTCACACGAAGTGGTTTAAGCTGCTATATGATCCCACTTGAGTTACCATTGATCGACACAATGGTGCGATGAAAGCACACTACCAAGGGGTTGTGGGCACTCTAGTTGCGCCTCTGATCGAGATGGTGTGGAGATGCCAGGGGTACTGGAGCGCATTAGCTTGATTTGCTTAAGCGGTGCGCGTGCATGCTCACCTGAAACACCAACAAAAACCAGAACGTCTGGTCACCCTACCTTTGAGGCCTGAAAATAGAGTCCCCTAAAGACCCCTTTCGAGGCCCCCCAAAAAGCTGGGGGTGCTCAGACCCCCACAGACCTCCCCCTGCCCCCCCCCCACTTAAAGCCCTGGGTCAGGTCATGAAATTCAGGAGAAAGTCTTGGTTAAGAAAGGCATAAGGCACACTTGCTCCCATGAAAATACTTACGAGACCCATTTACATTTACAAATGAGAGGTGTAAATGCACGGTGCAGGGATGTGCACGGATCTTACAGGTCCATGCTCATCCCTGCATTAGTTCCCCATTGCAGAACAGCTCTGTTTTCTTAAAACTCTTCAGCTGTGCCAGGGAGGCGCTACTTTCAGCCCACCGTGTGGAAAGGCATACTGGGCATCGCAGTGGGGGCAACAGCTGGGAATTTTAGAGACAAATGCTGGGGCACCCCCAAAGGGCTGTTATTTGTCACAAAACACTTTGGTGCAATGAGGCTTCATGGCGCCGTCCTGGATTTAACCCCTCCTGCTCAGGACCTCCTAAGTTATAACCAAGGAGCAATCCGAACTGAGCGCGCGCGCTCTGCAAGGCATGAGAGTGAGGGGTAATGAGGTTGGTTTATTAACTTGACCTGAGTCCTGCGCTTGGGGGACTCGTGTCATTTACTGTTGAAATAAGCAACGGTTGCTTTAAATTCGAAAATTCCTTGGAACTTACTATGTCCGAATATGTTTCTATATCTACTTGTCGGGGAAAAAAGAGCTGGCAACAGTGACTCCGCCGAGGGAGGTAACTATTGTTAGCGCAGGAGGTGAGTGGCACCTAGGCCCAGATGTGGGACGAGCCCAATGCACCACAGTTAGGAATGGGGCATTTTATTTGCTGGAAATAGGGCCCATGACACTCGTTATGGCGCTAATGACACGGATACACAAATATGCCGCTTTTTGATATAGTATTAATAAGTGACGGCGAATGAAAGAACATATGTGCCGGTGATTAGCGTGTTTGACTAACTCTAATCCGTGGCTTTAGCACAGGCGCACACAGGCCTTAGGCCTAGCTAATAATAGTGCGTCACCGCAGCAGAAATGCTGGCAGGCTGCACCCGAGCGTGCCTTTGCTCCGGGAAGCCTCTGGTACACATGCCAGTGCTGCTGGGCAGGGGTCTACTTTTAGCAGGAGTTGAGCCCCGTATCAGTAGCAGATGAGTCAGGCTGTGGGCGAGGCCTCTCGGGCGCAGGGGCCTATGCCGCCCACCTCACTGGTAAAATTAAACCCGCCACCAATGTGCTCCGTTTCCTTAAATGCCAGGGACCGTGAGCATTCTAATCTGTTTTGTCACTAGTGGGGCGGGGACCGCGAGGTCGAGTTTAAACAGCCCATCACCCCTACTTGTACGGAATGACTCTCAGTTGAGATCACTGGCGCTGCTTTTATGCACTAATCCTCACATAACTTGAAAAAATAATATAAAACAAGATAATGGGTATTCGTAAAGCACATGTTTAACAAACGTGTAGAGCTAAATAACAAATGGTATTTCTACCCAACTCAACCGTGCTAATGTTATGGACCTCGGAAGGATGAAAGGTTCAGTGGGTGTTCCAGGATTCAAACCTGTGGCCATGGGGGCCAAACACGAGTCCCTGCAGTGGATACAGAAGTCCACAACTGCAAACAAACCAGACTAAGTTACAATTCTATGGCAAATGGTTCCAGGCCTCCAGCAACAAAGTCCAAAGGGCATGAACTACAAACCTGTGCGATTTATATAGGTGTGTCGTGTGTTCGTTTGAATAATGGTTCTCCTTAACTGCTGGAATTAACTTAACTATGTACTTGACTCAAATGCTAGGTTAACCTGTTTACAATCTAGCACAGCTGTATCGTTACAATCAGTAGTAACTCTAGCTCCCTGAAGTAAAGACGATTCTAGGCTCTGTGGATTCATGCACACATTGAAACAGTTTCTAGGACAGAAATACGAAATCCAGAGACCCAAAGAAAAAGTTGTTACTTAGGAAGTTCCCAAAACCTGCAATAAATCCAGGCACACGCAAAATCACTCTTACCAACAAGAGTGTACAGAGCATGTGTAACATTACCAGGCGCCTCTGTGCCCCGCGGGCACCACTCTGCCAAGCCATGCAAACCAATGTCTTCTGGCACTTAAACCCCATAAAGGGTAGTACGGAGACAACAACTCCCAGAATGAATTAGTAGGTAAATGGTCCTCCATGACTGGAGCCATGGTCCCTCGGAGCTATCTGATAACACCAGCACGAGAGGAAAATCATGTTGCGCCTGAAAACTTTCCGTTGACATGTTCACGCTTGAAACAAAATGTGCACAGCTCGACAACAACTCGAAGAGGACATAAACATGCATTTTAGGAGGTCCACTTACCACTAATATGAGCCTCAAAGGTTGCAGCACTACCCTCAAGTGCTACAACGCTTTGTAACGGCTGTACGAACGTTGGTGCTTGCGAAGTCATCTTGATAGGCACTCTGGAAGAGAGAACAGGTGCAAACGTACATTAGCGGAAGGACACGTGCACCAACAACATACATTGTAAGCAATGAATACCTCTATCAACACAGCTGCCCCTCTCTTTACTGCCCCTCCCCACTCTTGGTACCCCGACTTCAAAGAGGGCGCAATGAGGATAACGGAATAAACATTTACTTGTCAGGACTCCGTCTCAGTCCTTACTTTATCAAATAACTAACACATGGGACACTTTTTTTCCTAAGAGACATTTTGTCAAACGACTAAGATAAAGAATGATACATATAGCAACGACTGACTCTTCTCGACTTCACCTTCGTGCCTCTTTCTTCCTTCCCCTACTCTCTATTGGTCTCATTTTTGCGTTTTTCTAAATCGTCCTACTTAACCTTAATTCTCACTTTCTCCGTTTGTCCCGGGACACAATGTAGGAATGGAAAATACATCCCAGACCAAAACACGTGAGTGCCGGTGCTTATCACTGGAAGCACCGGCACAAATCAAGCACCGACATCATCATTCTCCTATGCAGGTACGACACTGACCTCAGATCATAACCCGGAGCATTAATGCAGGGCACGTATCTTATATACGCCCTAAATTCGGATTTAAACACGTAATGAATGTGTCAATTCGTTAATCTGCGATGTCCTGTTTTAGATCGTGATCGTGGTAACATGAAACGCTTCCTTCATCAGAATGAGACCTCTGAAAATAGTACGTATTTAATTGATTTCTGTGTGTGCAAGCGACACGGTCGAACTGTAAATATCGTTTGTTACACTTTTTATTGGAAGGAATGTGGACAACATCCGTGCGGCTCTTAGTGGTAAGGTGGTGGAGGTAGGTTTTTTTTTTTTTGGGGGGGGGGGGTCCATTTCTGGAATTCAGAAGTTGCCAAGCATTTGCGCAGCTGTGGACAGGTATGTGGGCCTAGAAGCCCCCTCCCTTTCAGCGTAACGCCGCAAGAAGTAGCGGACGCGAACTTCCAAAGAGATGCGGTGGTCGGAGCTTATTCAACTTTGCCTCTATTAGCACTTTAAGGAACAAACGTCCCAAAGCAAAGATGTGCTTTCCACAATTTGACATGTTTCTAAATCGAATATTACAGCACACTCTCCGCGTGGTTAAATGTTATTTTCTTAAAGGGTTCCAAAACCTTTGGTTCGTGAAAAAGTTTTAGTGAAGTTTTTTTAAGTAAGCTTTTGCTACTCAAAATATGGAGGCATCGAAAAACGCAACCCATTGGGGCACAGTTGAATAAGGGAAATATAATTATACTTTAAAAAGAACACCCGGCTCTGCTTAAATAAAAGTGTTCACTGTATAGTGGGTGAGTACCTAGACTTTACTATTCTCTACCATCATTATCGTTCACGATTCCCACAGGCTTTGTTTAACAGTGGTCCGAGTTATTAATTGCAGCCTATTACATCGAGGGCGTTTGGCTCGCACACCAGAAAAGTTTTAAAAGTGAAATGATAAAGCGTATTTTGAAAGTATTAGCATTGGTAGTATGTAATTTATACTTATGATGGTAAAAGCCATTCATCCAATAAGGCCTGGTCTAAAAATAGTTCCTTCCCGCTCTGATTGACAGCAGACAAGTGTGCCCCCATGGGGTGGGGGGTGCAACTGATACCCTCACAGTCCATTGCCTTAAAAAGCCATGCCTGCTCAGCTGCTGCCGCTGCCCTGACTCAGGGCTATTATTGGCTCTGCTCAGCTGGTGGCTGACAGATAACCTTCAGCATTCCTCCCTGGGCACCCCCTTCCACCAGGCGGCCACTTCCAAACTTAGCACAAGTGGCGCTTACATATTATACTGTGGTCCCCCCTCGCCACGAGGCACACATGGCCGTACACAACTAGATAACGTGAAGATCTATACATGTGTGCCGTCATATTCTGCCAACGTGGTGCATTTTACATGTATACATGCAAAAATATATGTAGGTATATATTCTATTTATATATATATATAAATATCTGCCTCTATTAAACTCGCTCGAAATGGTTTTGCATAAGTCAGATCACCAAATATATATATGTAACCTTAAATACCAGCACATGTATACTCATCCATTCCCATGCAAATATACAAAAAAAGAATGTACATTAATATACGTATACATATATCAGTAAGTCTAGGCCATTAAACAACAAGTATTAGAAAGATACGGAATTACATTTAATTTAAGTATGCAATATGTTTTTACTCGTACATATGTAATAAAACAACGAGATGCTCTTACAATAAAGGCATCTGAGGAGGGACATTGCTCAAAACAGCTCCTGACTAAAGTGGTATAAGAAAAGAAAGTTAAAGCGGTTTGAGTGAAAATACCACTAACCTGATTTCTCGAGAGTGCCTAAAAAGGGTGGGCTGAGCCCAAGTTGGTTAATTTGCGGCACGACCTCCTTATCCAGTTGGTTTTGACAATCCCAGTATGTGAATGGTTGAGCCTCCTGCCCTGAAAACAAAACTACACAGCGGTTGCGTCTGTGTAGCTTTGCTTCCCTCCATGCAATCCCTACACCCGAGGCGAGGTTGGGATGCCCGCACTGCTCAGAAGCCCCCCCAAGGCTCCTGGACCTCTTATACCGCAGATCTGCTGACAGCCCGTCGGCCCCGCCCACCGGACCTTAGCGACAACTTCTGATTGGTCGCTGAAAGGAGAAGGCCGCAAGGGGCGGGGCCTCGCTTTATGCAAGTGCGCACCTGTCACCCGGTCGGGGGAGGCTAATTTTGGTACCACGAACACTCAGAGCGGAAACCGGCGAAATGGCGGACGGACGTTAAGTTTCGTTTCTTCTGCGGCTCCGTATTTCTTTAGTGCATGTTTGATAAAGAAGGAATGACTTTGGAGGTACGCAGATTCAGTCATTGGCACTGCAGATATATTCAGCCATTGGCCCTTTCTGCCCTGTAACAGGGTCAATCAGTGGCCCGTCAAGTGCGCTGACCTCATAAATGCGGCACAGTCTCACGCCTCCACCCTCAAACGCCCCTCATTGCGGCCACGTAGGGCGACTTTTTGAGAGAGTCAAATAAAGGGACGGATGAGAGACGAGATGGCTTTCGGTGACAGGGTTCGCATCCAAGGAGCAGGACACACGATTTTTTTTTCCTCACATCACATGTTTGACCTGTAAAAAGATTATTCTAAGACTGTAGCAACGTATTGGCGTTTAACAACTACAACTCACGCCAAACTAAGGTTTAGACGTGTATCTGTACAGTTATAAAAACATGGGGCAGAGAAACTGGACGACCTCGGTACAAAAACGGTGCAGTTAGGGCAAAGGTGTGTGTATGTAAACAAAATGTGAATTAAACATTCAGGCTCGAGGTCATGTTAGTGTTCACCGTTTAAGTCATATGTCCATAATATACACACAAATGTATTTGGTCTCGTCTAGGTGGGAGCCCCACGAAACAGCAGCAGTATAGTTCGCCCGGTCCATTGTATATTAGCGCTATAAAATAGACGTTGCGGCATGGATTCTGAATGTAAAGTAAGAACGTGTATTTTTGTACAGCTGCATTAAGAGCGTCGACCGATCTCAGGGCGCTGTGCCAGAGTATACCGGGCCATTCCGGACACAGACACCCACACCAACATAGCAAATTCAACTGTATCGAGGAAGACGCTACCAAAGTGCTCAGAATTAACAACGTTTGCCTTTCGCATTGTTCTGACGTTTTCCCCTGAAGAAGAGGTCAAGGATGTGACTATTGAGGATGCTTCAAATAGGCGCTCCATACAGAAAAGAGAAACCATCTTCTTCCTTCAAGTATTAGGTTTTGTTGAAAAGTAGCCTATTGTACCGAGGGAAGCACGCACTTTATTTCGTCAACCTCATAAGAGTAACACATTTAACAACATGTGGCCTTTCAGCCCTTCATCAACATGACATAACATGAAGTGATACCCGTGAACTTTGACCTGTGTAGCATTGAAATCTACAGTGAAATCATATGTCTATCATCCTTAGTGAATGAAAGGGAGTGCGTAAAAATCATAAACAGCAATACAGCTAGAGAGAACTCTGAAACGTAAGTAAGTTAAAGGCAGGCGTGGGACTTTCAATAGAAAGTATAGGGTTTACTATTCAAACCACAGGTAAACCATAAGGCATCCATTTGCTTGTTTTCCTCTACCACGCAGTGCATGGCCATGGCGCCAGTCCCTTGCTTTCTCACGCTCAAGAATAGTTACCCAAAACACTCACTTCTGTGCTTCCATGGGTGATAGAGACTAGGGATATTGCTGATCTAAGAGATCAAGGTCTCAGGAGGAGAAGACTTTCAGGGGGCTCAATGAGGTTGCACTGACCACCTCCAGCAGACCCTGAGAGACCTTCGTGAAGTGAAGCTAGAATGAAAATGCTGTTTGGGGCTCACTTATAAGGGCTCAAATTAATGAATGTAAAGAACAACTGGTGGACAGAATGCAGAACAATGTCATACATTCACCCCAGTACAGAGATCCGGGCCTAAATCCATCGTTTTTATGCTCGCCATGCAATTCCAGTTTGGACCCAGCCATATGCAAATCAGTCTTGACCCTGCGCCCAATGGGAAGAGTCCAGCCGAACTGCCAGGCCAGGTCCTCCCTGGACTGGAAACAAGCATCCTAGGACCAGTTTCAGGGTTTCACCCCTCTTCAGCAAGGATAGCATGACTCCAGTGGCATGGCGAGCACAGGACCCATGTCTGGGCATACCCGTCCCACTCGGGGTGACAAATGCAAATAAAAAAAACAATTGATAGACAGAATGCAAAACAATGCCATACATACACCCCAGTAAAGAGACCTGGGCCTAAATCCATTGTTTTTTTGCTCACCATGCAATTCCAGTTTGCACCCAGCCATATGCAAATCAGTCTTGACCCAGCGCCCAATGGGAACAGTTCAGCCGAACTGCCAGGCCAGGTCTTCCCTGGACTGGAAACAAGCCTGGTTGATGAAGAGTGATGCCCTAAAACCAGTCCCAGGATGCTTGTTGCTGGTCCAGGGAGAACATTTCTTGGCAGTTCGGGCTGGACTGTTCTCACGAGGAACAGGGTCAAGACTGATTTGCATACGGCTGGGTCCAAACGGGAGTGGTGTTTTGAGCAAAAGTATAATGGATTAAACCCAGATCCTTATGACTGAGGGTGAATTTTAGCATTGTCCAGAATTCCGTCCACCAATTGTTTCTTTTGCATATGTCGCCCTAAGTGGGAAGGGTATGCCCAGACGTGGGTCCTGTGCTCACTACACCACTAGATTCAAGCTAGCCTGGCTGATGAAGAGTGATGCCCTGAAACCGGTCTCAGGATGCTTGTTTCTGGTCCAAGGAGGACCTGGCTTGGCAGTTCGGGCTGGACTGTTCCCACGAGGAACATGGTCAAGACTAATTTGCATATGGCTGGGTCCAAACTGGAGTGGTGTGGTGAGCAAAATAATGATGGATTAAACCCAGATCCTTATGACTGGGGGTGAATGTTTGCATTGTCCAGCATTCCTTCCATCAATTGTTTCTTTTGCATATGTTGACCTAAGTGGGAAGGGTATGCCCAGACGTGGATCCAGTGCTCACTACACCACTGGATTCAGCTAGCCTGGCTGATTAAGGGTGATGCCCTGAAACCGGTCCCTGAGGTACTGGGTTTTTCAGAACCGGTACCGAACCGGTAACCCAGTGGTGTCAGGGAACACACCCAAAGACCTCGAGTACTTTCCTGATTCAGACCACAGAAACTCAGAGTCTTCTAGGTGAAGTCAAGGATCGATTTTATTGGCTGCAACCAAGGTAACAGGCGTCCTAGAAGTACAACAACACGGGATGTATATTCTCAGGAGACTGCTCAAACTTACAAAGTCAGGCTTCTCTTTTTATACAAAATATTGTGCTTTAGGCAAACATTCTTCACATTTTAGTATACCATTGAAATGTTTCCACTACAAAGGAAAAGCAGAGTCATGGTGACAAGCCCACATTACAGTTCGTCCAGCCCACAACAAATCATCCGGCAAGGCCCAGCATTTCCATCAGATACCGGTGGACCCCCAATAAAAACGGGCACCTCCCCATCATAAAGCAAGTGAGAGAGAAAAGAGCAGTGACAGGTGTGAGCAAGATTCGGCAGGGTGTGTGTGCGATGAAAAGGGTTTTATGGCCTGTTGTGCCTTGATGCTATCTCGTTCGGCCACTGGGAGAGGAACTGACCAAACAGGTTTGGCCTGGGGCAATGGTTCCAGCTTGCCCAGATCACAGGAAAGTCAATTAAGGTGTACGTGTCCTTTGGAATCGAATTTGGCTTAATTTGCCTGCCTATGGGAGGGCAACTCACAAAATGGCTGCCGTACACAAAATGGAAGCCAAGGGTTCAGAACGAAAATGACGATTTCGAGGTTATATCGTCACTCGAATATGACGAAAATGCTTGTACATAGTGTACTAGCCATTCTCGGTCTTTTGATATAAAAATCGTCATGCTATGATGAAGTTTAATTCTCGAGTCCAGAATTTTCAGAACTACAAACCCTCCATTTGCCCTTACATAGGCAATTTAACCTAATCTCATGCTAATCTGAGTCCAGGTCTATATTCCTAAAGTCATTGAGATGTTGCTGTAACATCATTCTAGTACTTAGTTCGTCTCTTGATACAGGTTTCCTTACACATGATGTAGCACAGAGGCCACATATTGCAGGAGCACACTGCACGCACAGACAGAACAGGAAAAGAATGGCTAAGACCATCCCAATGACCATCAGAAATTTCCATCCCCAGCCGGATATCAGTTCCCAGAACCATCCCATTAACGACCAATCTCCTTTATCCACATGAATAGATTCGGAAATCTTATGCAGTTTGGAGATGGCCTGGTACACTGTTGGAGCGTTATCTGGAATGAAAACACAGCAACTCGATTGGATCAATTTACATACCCCACCTCGGTCTGCAAGTATGACATCTAAAGCGACCCTGTTCTGAAGGGTCATAAGACGATCCGACTGGAGCTCAGCAGTCAAGTTACTAAGGGCACCAGCAGTTTCAATTACGGTGGATTCAACTACCCTTGTCAATTGCCTTATGTTCCTGCTGTTAACCATGGGTCCCCAGAACGGCAGACAACCCTTTACGAAGTCCCCAAATTCTTGACCTGCAGTGTCTTCTATACTCAAGACACCTCTAACTATCCTTGTCTTGTGGTAATCTGCCGCTGCTGTGTAGGTGGGAGGCAACAGGAACGAAACAAAACATGAGCCCGAAAAGTCAGGGGGCAACCATGTGTAGGCTCTATCATGGCAGATGAAATAGGTACCCTTAGCTGCTAAAAACGCAGGGGAAGTCTGAGACCCAAAAACATATGTTTCCGTACAGACACTTTTCCCTAACTGAGCTCTGGGATTCTTGCCAGTACCTTGCAGGCACAGGTGACCCTGATGGGGTACAATCCAAATCGGGGAGGATCTCTTAGCTTGCTGTTTCTCACTCAGAGTAGTTCCATATCCGGTCACGTTCCATCCTATATAGGCAAGTGTCTCATCTTCGGGGGTAGTTTCATAAGAAATATCTTCCTTAATCATGTCGACTATACCCTTAACTAGAGCACTATTCTTAGGATTGTCTTTTACAGAACGCAGGGGGTGGACTTCACGTGCATATATGAACATTGTTCTGTATGCCCACACAGAACCATTATGGCTGAAAGGCAGACCAGATAAGGGATACCTTTATCCGTGGTGTGAGGCATAAGACCACACACCCAACAGTTAGTCGTGTTCATTACTAGTTGGTGTTGGTGCAAAAGCTGAACAAAGGAGTTATTAATAAATTCTAATCTCCTAGCGGATTCGTGTTCAGGAAGGGGTTGAAAAGAGTGTGGGGAAACAGTAGAAGGAGGAGGTATGGGCGATGTAGTGGGTGCAAATGTCACTTGAAAAGAGAATAAAACATATCCTATTAAAAACATTATCATACTGAATAACATGAAAATGCACAATATCAAAAAGCTTTTCTTTGTCATCATTTTACAAATCCTGGTTTTAAAGTTCATTGGTTTGACAGGTCTCTCCATCTCGAAAAACTCCATCCTCTCTAAAGTGCTGCCCGCGATGGGAGGTTGTTTCTGCTAAGGAATGCTTCTGTCAGTCTAGGGCAACTCCCTTGGACCAACCAGAACTGTCGACCTAACGTCATCAGCTGCACCCCAAAGACTTTGGGCAATCGCGGCCACAGCAGCGGAACCCGGATGGAGGTTCGAAAAACAAAAATAAGCAAGTTTCTCAGATGGGAGAGCTGCACTTTCAAAAATAGCAAAAATGAACATTTTATTTATTTGTCCATAGGTCTCGGCCTCACATTGTATCTTTGCTTTCCAGGTATGGTGTGATCACGGAAAAGGAGTTCAGGTTCTGTAGTGTCCAGTCGAAATGATGGTGATACAGCTGGTTGCAACATTTTATCACTCTCTTGTTCAGTAAGTGTTCCTTTTACACGTGCATCACTGAAAGGCAGAAAACGTGGCACGGTTTCAGTCTCTGAGTCAGCGACACCCTTCTGGACCCACTAATCGTAAGGCAGAGGCAGAGGGATCCGCTTGCAGTGGATCCCGTGGATCCAGTTTTTCTTCCCCTCCACTCGAACAGCTGATCTTGTGGAAAGAAGGACGAGGTGCGGTCCGGTCCACCTGGGCTGGTCGTTCTTGGTTCGCTGGAAATTCTTCACGAGAACCCAGGATCCAGGGTCGATGGGGTGACCTGGAGTTTCAGAGACCGGAGGCAGGGTGTCGTGGACCTGTTGATGCAAAACACGCAATTTAGCCGTCAATTCGTACAGATAATCAAGCAAAACAGGGTGTTCGATTTCACTGAACTTTGTGGGCCTTGGCACTCCCCATATGTTGGCCGGGCGGCCGAAAACTATTTCATAGGGGCTAAGTTTCACTCGCGAATGCACAGTCATTCTGGTGGATAGGAGTGCTAAAGGGAGAGCGTCAGGCCATTTAAGACCAGTGCTCGCTTGAATTTTGGCTAGTTTTAACTTAAGCGTGCCATTATAACATTCTACTAGTCCAGCTGATTGGGGGTGATTTGCAGCGTGGAACTTCTGCTGATTGCCTAGCCCTTCACATACTTTCTTCATCACACGACCCACAAATTCACTCCCATTGTCACTCCAGACCATTCTAGGAATTCCGAATCTGGGGAAGAACTCTTTCACATGGGCCTTAGCTGTGGATAAGGCAGTGTTGTCTTTTAGGGGGTAGGTTTCCACCAATCTTGAAAAGGCACAAACAACAACGAGTACGTATTTTAAGTTGTTGCACCTCTCCATGTGGATGAAATCTAGCTGCAAAACCTCGAACGGATACGTAGGAGGTGCAAAATGACCAGCTGGAGTTGGGGTTCCCCTACCAGGATTGTGTTTCAGACACACCATGCAATTCTTGACGACATTCTCTGCACACTTGGGAATTCCTGCATTTTGCCATACCGGCGCCAACAACTTGCAAATCCCTTTCACGCTGATGTGAGCCATTCCATGAGCCATTGTAACCACTGCAAGCACATACGCATCGGGTAGCAACCATCTCTGATGCTCTGACAATTCAACCCAACAACCATTTGCATCCATTCTACCCGTACTTTCTCTCCACATGTTCAACTCTTTCTCTGTAGCCTCAGCTTGAATAGACTTCACACTCTCTATCGTGTCTTCACACATTCCAACATCACCAACCCATCTTGCAGGGCCTGCAACATACATTCGGCTCATCACATTCCTTGAAGTTTCTCTCGCGATTTCGTCAGCAAATGCATTTCCACGACCAACATCATCAGTCACCTTCTTGTGAGCACTACATTTCACAATCGCCACTTGCAGAGGCAAGGTCAGTGATTCAAGAAGCTCATTCACCAACTGACCATGCTGAATCTTAGCTCCATGCGAAGTCAGGAACCCACGTTCTTTCCACAATCGTCCAAAACTGTGAGCCACTCCAAATGCATACTGGCTGTCGGTGTAGATGGTCACTTTCATTCCCTTTGACAACACACATGCTCTTGTAAGTGCAATCAATTCTGCTGCTTGAGATGAATTATGTGGAATACGTGCAGCTTCAACAATTGTATGCAAAGTCGTGACATCATATGCTGCAGTCGTATCACCATTCGGGAGCTTGAAGCATGAACCATCCACCCATAATGTACCATCACATTCAGCAAGAGGAGTGTCCTGGAGGTCTATTCTCCCTTTCGTTTCTTCTTCCGTTCTAAGAAAACAATCATGCTGTTCTGAAGCATCTAATTCCTCTACAATTGGCAACAACGTAGCTGGGTTGAGAGTGTTGCATCTTTTTATGTGCACATGACTCGCTAACAAGGTTAATTCGTAACCTGACAATCGAGCACTAGTTAAGTGCTGTGTCTTGGTTCTGTTCAACAACGTGTCCACTGCATGTGGAACCATCACGACTAACATATTATTCATCACTAGACCAGCAGACTGTCGAATAGAAACAGCTGCTGCCGCTGTTGCTCTTAAACAACTCGGCAATGCTTTAGCTACCGGATCCAAAGTCGACGAAAAATATGCACATGGACGCTGCTTGTCTCCAAATAACTGTGTCAACACGGACAATGCACAACCATCTTTATCATGGACATACAATGTAACTGGCTTACTGTAGTTGGGGGTACCTAACACAGGAGCCGAACATAATGCTGTGCGCAATTCAGAAAAACTTTTCTGACACTCTTCAGACCAAGGAACGGGATTGGGTGTATCTTTACACGTTAATGCCACCAAAGGTTTGTCTAATAACGAAAAATTTGGAATCCACTGTCTACAGTACGATGTAATGCCCAAGAAAGCACGCACTTCTCTCTGTGTTCTTGGCACGCTCAATTTTTCAATTGCCTGAATTCTTTTTGGGGTCAGTTTCCTTCCCTCCTTCGATAAGAGGTGACCTAAGTAGGTCACTTCTTGTCAACAATATTGCAATTTGGAAAGTGACACCTTGTGATGCAAATCACACAGATGACGCAACAATGACAACGTGGCTTCTTTACAGATTTCCTCAGTATCTGCAGCAATAAGCAAATCATCAACATACTGTACAAGGGTAGCACCATCAGGTAAAACGATCGTATCAAGCTGTGTCTTTAGAGCTTGACTATATATTGATGGACTTTCACAGTAGCCCTGGGGAGCGCGTTTAAAGCGGAAGCTTCGTCCTCCTAAACTGAAGCCAAAAATATCCCTGCTCTCCTCAGCAATCGGGATGCTGAAGAAAGCATTCTTCAAGTCAATTACCGAAAACCAGGTTGCAGAAGCTGGAATCATAGTAAATAGGGCAGTAATGTCGGGAACAACTGGAAATTGTGGCACAACTATTTTATTCACCTATCTAAGATCAATCACAAATCTGTAAACAGGTGGCTGGGAAGGATCAGTTCGTTTCAAAACTGGCAGAACAGGGCTATTGCAAACGTTGCCTCTAGTCTCTTCAATCACATCTTTTTCAATCAGATCGTAAACGATCGCTAGCAAAGCTTTTTCACCTTCACTAGAGATTTTGTATTGGGGAATTCGTGGCATTTTAACATTGGCTTTCAATGTTACAACATAGGGTGGTATTTCTAAAAGACCCACATCATTAGGACCAGTAGCCCAAAGAATATCAGGAAGAAACGACAATTCTGTTGGAAGTTTATCCCTTGACAAATACATTGGAGAAACCACTTTCTTACCTAAAGTAAGTTGTACTCCTGAAGGAGAACAGTACAAAGTCGCATACAATCTTTTTAACAGATCTAATCCCAACAAGTTTTCACCACAACCTGTTGTCAGAATAAGGGGTGCTTCTAATTCACAAGGACCAACAGAAAGAGACAAAGGGTCAGAAATCGGATTTCTAACCGGGGCTCCAGAAAAACCTACAGAAACATTCATTTCACCAGACAAAGGTGCGCCAGGGAGTTTGGAGTGCATAATAGAACTCTTTGTAGCACCAGTATCCAACAGAAAAGGCTCTGACACACCTGATGTAATCACCTCAACGTATGGTCCACTCTGATCTACTGGAACTGAAACAATTCCCTCTCTTTGTCTATGGCTGTCCTAGCAATCATTACCTTCCCAATGCTCATCTTCTGTATAGTAATCATCAGCATAGTACTGAGGTGTCCTAACAGATGCGTTATTCTGTTGATCGAACCTATTCATAGAATTTTGAGGCGGAAGGGGACGTGCATTCTGAGGGATGTTTCCACGTCCTCTACCTCTAGGCGCTTGCTGAACACCTCTACCTCTTGTGTTTGACACACCATTTGCACACTGTAACAGAATAGGGCAACTATACTTGAAATGACCCTCTTCCTTACAATATGAACACTGATTGGGGCCTACAGGGACACGTGGTTGAGTATACTCGACTCTTTGCGAGTTCCTCTGATACTGTTGAGGCTGCTGATAATTACTCTGATAGTTATTCTGACCACCATTATTCTGGCCACCACCACCACGTGGCGGATATGCTTGCTGTAACAGAACCTTCGTTTTCAACTCTTTAGTTTTCTTTTCTGCTCTATCTTTCTCGTCTTTGTCTCGATTTTCCTAATACTGTGCAGTAGCCAATATCTGTGCTGAAGAGGAAACTGCCCAAGAAGTCTCTGAATCTTTCAACTTTTTACACAACTCAGGAAGCAGATTGTGCACGAATTTATCGACGAACAATCGCTGACCACCTTCTGTGCTCATATCTTGACCACTGTGGTCGACAAACGTTTCTTCAAACCTGGTGAAGAAATCTGACACCGTTTCATCTTTCTTCTGCTTACACGCAGACAATTTATCCCAATTTACACGCATCGCAGGCATTATCGTTTTCATATAATCAATGATCCTACCAGGGAGTTCTGCTACTAAAGGCTCAGGTTTAGCACCACCAATTAGTAGGGCATCGGCAGCAGCAATATTAGCCCATGAGTCACCTAATTCCTGATCATGATCTGCATGACAAATTTTTCCCCATAAAGGCTGTGGAACAACGTTCCCAAACAACATATCTATATCCGCTAAATTCATGATACATGACCCAGCAGTCTGTGACAACTCCTTGTAATACCCTGCAGGATTTTTACGCTTTTACGGGGAACAGGCAATGTCTGTTTAAGGGCCAAAACTTCAGCTCGCTTCCATGGGACATGTACCCACACACGCTGAAAGTGTGGCAGAATAGGTGGGACAGCATTCGCGTTCCCTTCCCTCCATTGTGGGGGACCTTCTCTCATGGGATACTGTCTCACCTTCTTTTTAACCGAGGAATCAGACTCAAACAATGACTTGAAAACACCTTCAGTCCTAAGTGACAACAACGTCGCAACTGCTTTCTTAACATCTGAACCCACAATTGCGCCTTTTGAAAACTCAAAACGTACATGGCTCAACTCGGGCAGATTAGAGTCCAAATCATTTTCCTCTAAATCTTCACATAGAAAAACACAAATTTTCTCAAAAACGTATCTCTGCTTTGATGCTTCCCACTGAGTGAAGACATCCATAACACATTCTAAATCATATTTTTCCGGGTCAGCAACCCATTTATGTGCCAAATAATTCAACGTTTCTTTCTCCCTAGAATCAGGCTGTTGACTACGCAACTGCTTATGCTCAGAGACAGGAGCCGGACTTGCCGCTCCAAAGAAAGGATGTAAAATGCTAATAACAGTACTAGCCACTCTCTGAGGAACAGAAGGAGAAGTTGATGAAAAGACAAGCGGAAAAGCAGGGTTAGGCGAGGCAGATGCAGAGGCAGTATCAGGAGGAGTACCAGGAGTGGTAGTCGTTACAGTAGTTAAAGTTGTAGGAAGTATAGGAGGAGCAGATGTTAAAGACAGTGGCCCTTGAGGAGGCTGCACCGGAGGAGCAGGAGCCAGCTGAAGAGTAGCTGGTGGGTGCTGTGGAGGAGCAGGAGGCAATGCAACCACGGGTTGCGCAGCTAAAGGTTGCGGAGGTGCCGTAGCATTTTGCGCATAGGGGGGTGGCGAACTTAATAAATGCGCCATTAACGGATCTTTTTCAAGCTCTTTTGCTGCATCTTGCTGAAGAGGCGGCAAAACTGGATAGCATTTATCTATCACCATTTTCCGTTGCCTGTGCAACTGCTCACTCATCTGTTCTTCTTCATTGTCTTTAAACTGCATAGCAGCTTGCATTATCGAAATACCCCTTTCTCTCTTATTTTTCTTTGCTAATTTAATTTCCTTCTGTTTGGCTTCCTTACGCCATAGGCGGAAAGAGTCAAACATCGCCGGCCGGGCTTTCTTCTTAAAAAGTTTAACTTCGAGATTATCTAAGATTTCCGTGTCAAAGCTACCACATTGGGGCCATTTTAAAGCACCATCTTTTCTGGTGTATTTGATCCACACTTCATTATATGTGATGGGGCCTACTCCATGTTTCACATATAATTCATAAGTTGGAGTTCCAATCGGAGGAACCGGACACGAGTCCTCCAATCGGGAATCCCTATTATTACAACCAAGACAAAACAAATTTCCAAGTCTGCTAAGACCAGGCATCTTTGCTCTCTAGTCGAGCTCCAAACTTCAAAGGATTATCGATTACGATATTCTCGTGAATACACGAGTCCTTCGGTTTTGGCACTTGCAAGTTCCAAAAAAAAATGATCCCAAGGGATACCCAAAACTAAGAACCAACTAAGGACTGGGAGACGCTCCACTTATACTTAACTGAGATATCGATGACGTCACCAGAAGACTCGTCTTATCGTTTCGCTCTACCAAACTTCAAGGGTCCAAATCAGGGCGATAGCCAGGGCAGCAGTCCTTCGTAGCCGTCGGGAAGCGGGGAACCTCGCAGCAAAGACTTTCGGACCACGTCGACATGCAGGGGTCGATGAAGTGGCGGCCTTCCTCCAGAATTTTCACACAAAGCTCCTCACGAACCTCTGGCTGGACCGGTACCGCTGGTATCGCCCTACGTTGGGCGCCAACTGAGGTACTGGGTTTTTCAGAACCGGTACCAAACCGGTAACCCAGTGGTGTCAGGGAACACACCCAAAGACCTCGAGTACTTTCCTGATTCAGACCACAGAAACTCAGAGTCTTCTAGGTGAAGTCAAGGATCGATTTTATTGGCTGCAACCAAGGCAACAGGTGTCCTAGAAGTACAACAACACGGGATGTATATTCTCAGGAGACTGCTCAAACTTACAAAGTCAGGCTTCTCTTTTTATACGAAATATTGTGCTTTAGGCAAACATTCTTCACATTTTAGTATACCATTGAAATGTTTCCACTACAAAGGAAAAGCAGAGTCATGGTGACAAGCCCACATTACAGTTCGTCCAGCCCACAACAAATCATCCGGCAAGGCCCAGCATTTCCATCAGATACCGGTGGACCCCCAATAAAAACGGGCACCTCCTCATCATATAGCAAGTGAGAGAGAAAAGAGCAGTGACAGGTGTGAGCAAGATTCGGCAGGGTGTGTGTGCGATGAAAAGGGTTTTATGGCCTGTTGTGCCTTGATGCTATCTCGTTCGGCCACTGGGAGAGGAACTGACCAAACAGGTTTGGCCTGGGGCAATGGTTCCAACTTGCCCAGGTCACAGGAAAGTCAATTAAGGTGTACGTGTCCTTTGGAATCAAATTTGGCTTAATTCGCCTGCCTATGTGAGGGCAACTCACAAAATTGCTGCCGTACACAAAATGGAAGCCAAGGGTTCAGAACGAAAATGACGATTTCGAGGTGAAATCGTCACTCGAATATGACGAAAATGCTTGTACATAGTGTACTAGCCATTCTCGGTCTTTTGATATAAAAATCGTCATGCTATGATGAAGTTTAATTCTCGAGTCCAGAATTTTCAGAACTACATCCCAGGATGCTTCTTTCTGGTCTAGGGAGGACCTGGCTTGGCAGTTCAGTCTGGACTGTTCTCACGAGGAACAGGGTCAAGACTGATTTGCATATGGCTGGGTCCAAACTGGAGTGGTGGTGTGAGAAAAAGAATGATGTATTAAACCCAGATCCTTGTGACTGGGTGTGAATGTTTGCATTGTCCAGCATTCCGTCCAATAATTGTTTCTTTTGCTCAAATCAATGAATGTCAGAAAGGCCTTGAAATATTGCAGACATACCACTCTCTCCTCTAGCTGTCAATAAAGTTAAATGAGAACCTTTGAAGATGTGAGGCAGCCAAATCTGCCACATCACCCCGAACATGCACAAAATATAGAGATACATAAATAATCTATTATGGAGAATTCCAATCCAATCCAATCAGAAATTTGTATAGCGCGCTTCTCACCCAGAGGGTCTCAAGGCGCTTAAGGGGGAGGGGTTCACTATTGATCGAATAGCCAGGCTTTGAGTTGTTTTCTAAAGGAGAGGTGGTCCTGGGTAAGACGGAGGTGAGTCGGGAGGGAGTTCCAGGTCTTCGCCGCCAGGTAGGAGAAGGATCTTCCTCCCATGGTGGCTCTTCGGATGCGTGGAATCATGGCGAGGGCTTGATTGGATGATCGCAGTTGGCGGGTGGGAGTGTAAAAGGTTAGGCGATTGTTGAGGTATTTGGGTCCTAGGTCGTGGAGGGCCTTGTGTGCGTGGGTGAGGAGACGGAACGTGATTCTCTTGCTGACGGGGAGCCAGTGAAGGTCTCTTAGGTGTTCGGCTATGTGGCTTTGTCGAGGTATGTCCAGGATGAGTCAAGCGGAGGCGTTCTGGATGCGTTGAAGTCTTTTCTGCAGTTTGGCTGTGGTTCCGGTGTAGAGGGTGTTACCGTAGTCCAGTCTGCTGGTGACAAGTGCTTGGGTGCCCGTCTTCCTTGTTTCGATGGGGATCCATCTGAAGATCTTTCGGAGCATGCGTAGGATGTTAAAACATGATGATGAGACGGCGTTGACTTGTCTGGTCATCGAGAGGGAGGAGTCTAGGATGAAGCCCAGGTTGTGAGCTTGGTCCGTTGGTTTGGGTGCGCTGCCAAGGGCCGGGGGCCACCAGGAGTCGTCCCAGGCAGAGGGGGATGATCCTAGGATGAGGACTTCTGTCTTGTCTGAGTTCAGTTTTAGGCGCTGTTCTTCATCCACTCGGCTACTTATTTCATCCCTTCGTGTAGGTTGGTTCTGGCGGTGGTTGGGTCTTTGGTGAGGGAGAGGATTAGCTGAGTGTCGTCCGCGTAGGAGATGATGTTTAGGTTGTGTTGGTGTGCAATGGATGCGAGGGGGCTCATGTAGATGTTGAAGAGGGTGGGGCTGAGTGATGATCCTTGTGGTGCACCGCAGATGACTTCGGTGGCCTCTGATCTGAAAGGGGGGAGGCGGACTCTCTGGGTTCTTCCGGCTCGGAACGAGATGATCCAATCCAATGCCTTATCTTGTATCCTGACGTTTCTGAGGCGTTGTACTAGGGTGCGGTGGCAAACCGTGTCGAACGCTGCGGAGAGGTCCAGGAGGATGAGGGCCGCTGTTTCCCCGTTGTCGAGTAGGGTTCGGATGTCGTCTGTGGCTGCGATGAGGGCGGTCTCGGTGCTGTGGTTGGCTCGGAAGCCGGACTGTGAAGGGTCGAGGGAACCGTTAGACTCAAGGAAGGCGGCGAGCTGCTTGTTGACGGTCTTCTCTATGACTTTGGCGGGGAATGGGAGGAGCGAGATGGGGCGGTAGTTCTTAAGTTCGGTGGGGTCTGCTGAAGGTTTCTTCAGAAGGGCACTGAGTTCGGCATGCTTCCAGCTCTCCGGGAAGGTCGCGGTGTTGAAAGAGCAGTTGATGATGTCCCGGAGTTGGGGTGCGATGGCGGAGTCGGCCTTGTTGAAGATGTGATGGGGGCATGGGTCGGTAGGCGATCCGGAGTGGATGGAGTTCATCATGTGGATGGTGTCTTCGGTGCTGATCCGGGTCCAGGCGCGGAGGGTGACGGTGGGGGGTTTCGGTTCAGTGGTAGGGGCAGTGGTCTGGTCGCCGAAGCTGTTGTGTATGTCTGCAATCTTGCTGTGAAAGAACGAGGAGAGTGAGTCGCAGAGGTCTTGAGAGGGAGTGATGTCATTGTTGCCGGCGTAGGGATTGGTGAGCTCTTTGACGATGCTGAAGAGTTCCTTGCTGTTGTGGGCGTTGTTGTCTAGTCGATCCTTAAATGCTGACTTCTTGGTGGTGCGGATCAGCTGGTGGTGTTTGCGGGTGGCGTTCTTGAGGGCGGTCATGTTGTCTGTGGTTGGGTTTCTTCGCCAGGCTTTCTCGAGGGTGCAGCAGTTCTTTTTGGAGTTCTTGAGGTCGTAGTTGAACCAGGAGGCTTTTTTGCTTCCTGGCTTGTTGGGATTGTTTTTCAGGGGTGCTAGGTCGTCAGCACAGTGGGTGATCCACTGTGCGAGATTGATGGCTGCTTCATTTGGGTCCGTTGATCTGGCGGGAGCGTTTTGATTCAGTGAAGTGGTGAGCTGGTCGGCGGTAATTTTGTTCCAGTTTCTGCGGGGAACCTGTTGTGGGAAGTGGTGAGTTGTGTTCTTTTTGAAGCTGAAGTGGACGCAGCTGTGGTCGGTCCAGTGGAGTCCGGTGGAGTGGCTGAAGGAGATGTGCTTGCTGGAGGAGAAGATTGGGGCGAGCGTGTGTCCGGCGTAGTGGGTGGGGGTGTTCACCAGTTGTTTGAGTCCGAGATTGGCGAGGTTGTCCAGCAGGGTGGTGGTGTTGTTGTAATTCTCCAGGTGGAAGTTGAGGTCCCCTAGGAGAATGTAGTCAACGGAGGGGAGGGCGTGTGGGCTGACAAAGTCAGTGATGTCTTCGCTGAATTGTGTGCGGGGTCCTGGGGGTCTGTAAATGAGGGTGCCTCTCAGGGTGGTCTTGGGATCGGTGTGTATCTGGAAGTGAAGGTGTTCGGTAGCTGTGAGGGTGTCGTCGGAACTGGTCGAGATGCGGATGGTGTTCTTGTGGACGATTGCGATGCCTCCTCCTCCTGTTTGGTTGATGCGGTCCCTTCGGATGATCTTGTATCCGTCCGGGATGGCTATGGCGATGTCGGGCGCTGACGAGGCGTTCATCCAGATTTCCGTGAGAAAGGCGACGTCCGGAGTTATGGTGTCGAGTAGGTTCCATAGTTCAATGGCGTGTCTGTGGACCGAACGGGTGTTGAGCAGGATGCACGTCAGGTGGTTGTTGTTGGAGCTCTGTTTGGCGTGTGCGGTTGTAGTGTGGGTCCTGATGCAGCAGAACTTGCAGGCTTGGCAGGTGAAGGGTCCATGGGTGCGTCCTGGGGCGGCTCGGTGGCAATCGGGGAGTTGGCCGGTGTTGAGTGCAGTGAGGGTTGCAGCATCGTATGTTTTGCGGGAGGGATGGCCTCTGCGGGAGCCAGGGGGTCTAGCGCTGGGCGCGGTCCAGGCGCGGACGGGGGCAGACAGGCTTACCTTTGGCGCGCCTTCGGCGCACATAGGGCGTGCCCGCTGCGCGTTTGCCACTCGGTCATAAGTGGAGAGTGGAGGGGGGCAGAGCGAGGGAGGAGCAGCTGGGAGGCGGGAGCGGGGTGGCAAGGTCCGGGGATGCTGGAGGGAACGGGGTGGGGTCGCGGGGGAGCAGCGGCAGGGAGTGAGGAGGGTTAAGAAGCACAACAAATGGCACCAAAACAATGCAGGCGAGATCGGGGGCACAATCTGGCACAAATACAGGTTAATAAACAATATCGATATGATACCAGGCACAATTGCAGGTGAGATCGGGGGCACAAGTAAGGCACACCAAGGAGCGAGTGGAGCGACCGGTTCTGACCAGGTCAGGACAGTCACAGCTCTTTACCTCGCGGGACTTCCCTTATGTTTACCAGTGGGAGGGAGGAGCAGCTGGGAGGCGGGAGCGGGGTGGCGAGGTCCGGGGATGCTGGAGGGAACGGGGGTGGGGCCGCGGGGGAGCTGCGTCAGGGAGCGGGGAGAGTTAAGAAGCACAACAAATGCCACCAAAACAATGCAGGCGAGATCGGGGGCACAATCTGGCACAAATACAGGTTAATAAACAATATCGATACGATACCAGGCACAATTGCAGGCGACATTGGGGGCACAAGTAAGGCACACCAAGGAGCGAGTGGAGCGACCGGTTCTGACCAGGTCAGGACGGTCACAGCTCTTCACCTCGCGGGACTTCCCTTATGTTTACCAGTGGGAGGGAGGAGCAGCTGGGAGGCGAGAGCGGGGTGGCGAGGTCCGGGGATGCTGGAGGGAACGGGGCTGGGGCCGCGGGGGAGCAGCGCCAGGGAGCGGGGAGGGTTAAGAAGCACAACAAATGGCACCAAAACAATGCAGGCGAGATCGGGGGCACAATCTGGCACAAATACAGGTTAATAAACAATATCGATACAATACCAGGCACAATTGCAGGCGAGATCAGGGGCACAAGTAAGGCACACCAAGGAGCGAGTGGAGTGACCGGTTCTGACCAGGTCAGGACGGTCACAGCTCTTCACTTGCGGGACTTCCCTTATGTTTACCAGTGGCAGGAAGGAGCAGCTGGGAGGCGGGAGCGGGGTGGCGAGGTCCGGGGATGCTGGAGGGAACGGGGGTGGGGCCGCTGGGGAGCAGCGGCAGGGAGCGGGGAGGGTTAAGAAGCACAACAAATGGCACCAAAACAATGCAGGCGAGATCGGGGGCACAATCTGGCACAAATACAGGTTAATAAACAATATCGATACGATACCAGGCACAATTGCAGGCGAGATCAGGGGCACAAGTAAGGCACACCAAGGAGCGAGTGGAGCGACCGGTTCTGACCATGTCAGAATTGAGCCAATATTCACTCCAACCTGACAGGTTCAAATGAGAATTGGTATTAGCACTGTTGGTATGTTTGGTGGTCACTTCTTATCCATCTCACTCTCCTTTCCCCTTATATTTACCCCAAACCCACTCCATCTGCCTCCCACATTGGAGCTCCATTGTACCTCACAAGCTCTGCGAATCTTCAATAAAGTGAACCACTCAATCTTTTTATTACTCTTTCATCGCTTCCGATTGCTGGCATTATCCTTGATTAGTTTTATTGTTTCTTCCAAACATTTCCATCACTGCCTAATAGTATTTGGCAATTGCCTTTCGCAATCCTCTTGCACTGTGCTTCCTCAAGACTCAGTAGTAGTTCCTTTATTCTTCTCATGCTATACTTCTTGTTTCTTTAGCCACATTATTTGTTTGGATATTGCATTGCAAGAAATCGGGTTGTTGGTTGACTGGGGTTTAAGCCCTGGTCAAGCAGCAACCACAACTCTTGTCAAAATAAGGCAAACACAAACCCCAAATTAATCTGTGCTCACCCCCTTGGTAGCTTGGCACAGAGCAGTCATGTTTAACTTAAAGGCGATGTGTAAAGTACTTGTTCAACACTCCAAACAGTAAAACAGTGAAAACACACCACAAAAGGAGCCCACAACAGAGTTAGAAATATAGAGTCAATTTTAATATTGAATAAGGGCGCTTAATCCTGCTGGGACATTTCGAAACTTTACCTGCTAGGTCCTGCTGCTTTGTACTTCAGACGCTGGTCGTCCCGCCTACACTCCTGTCCTCCCACGGCCGCACACAATTCCCGCGGCCGCAGTGAGGAGGACCACACTTCCCAGGCTCCATAGCGGCAGAAGCCGCTTATGTCAATTCCCGCGCCCGGAGGCGCTTCAAATTGCGCTCACCCTCAGTGGAAAGGGTGGCGCTTAATCCTGCTGGGACATTTCGAAACTTTACCTGCTGGGTCCTGCTGCTTTGTACTTCAGACGCTGGCCCTCCCGCTTACACTCCTGTCCTCCCACCGCCGCACACAACTCCCGCGGCCGCAGTGAGGAGGACCACACTTCCCAGGATCCATAGCGGCAGAAGCCGCTTACGTCAATTCCCGCGCCCGGAGGCGCTTCAAATTATGCTCACCCTCGGTGGAGCGGGTGTCGCTTAATCCAGCTGGGACATTTCAAAACTTTACCTGCTGGGTCCTGCTGCTTTGTACTTCAGACGCTGGCCCTCCCGCTTACACTCCTGTCCTCCCACGGCCGCACACAACTCCCGCGGCCGCAGTGAGGAGGACCACACTTCCCAGGATCCATAGCGGCAGAAGCCGCTTACGTCAATTCCCGCGCCCGGAGGCGCTTCAAATTATGCTCACCCTCGGTGGAGCGGGTGTCGCTTAATCCAGCTGGGACATTTCAAAACTTTACCTGCTGGGTCCTGCTGCTTTGTACTTCAGACGCTGGTCGTCCCGCTTACACTCCTGTCCTCCCGCCGCCGCACACAACTCCCGCGGCCGCAGTGAGGAGGACCACACTTCCCAGGCTCCATAGCGGCAGAAGCCGCTTACGTCAATTCCCGCGCCCGGAGGCGCTTCAAACTGCGCTCACCCTCGGTGGAGCGGGAAGCGCTTAATCTTGCTGGGACATTTTGAAACTTTACCTGCTGGGTCCTGCTGCTTTGTACTTCAGACGCTGGTCGTTCCGCTTACACTCCTGTCCTCCCGCCGCCGCACACAACTCCCGCGGCCGCAGTGAGGAAGACCACACTTCCCAGGCTCCATAGCGGCAGAAGCCACTTACGTCAATTCCCGCTCCCGGAGGCGCTTCAAATTGCGCTCACCCTCCGTGTCGCGGGAACGCGCACGGGACATGCCGGCAGAAGCCCGGGACAAGGGCGGGACCGCCTGTGGCCGTCCAGGGCGGGCCATGTCTCTTTAGTTCGCTGTCTTGGACAAATTCAGCAAGATAACTGCCTCTCCATTGGCACTATTATTTATTATATTAATAATAGCTGGACTTAGGCTTACTGTTTTGAACTATTTGTGTTTCATTCTGTCGTTTATGCTGTGCTGGTTTATGCTTTTTGAAATATAATTAATTGAACATGGCTTCTTGCATCACTAAAGGCACAAGCTCCCTAATGGGAGGGTCAGCTAGAGGGACCTTGGATAACTTTTTTACCAGGGCCGTCTCGGTATTAGAAAGGGAAATCGCTATTACTGAGCGGCGTTTGTCTGCTGAGCACCTTTATAACAAACGCTCGTCTTTGGGCTCTATTCAGTTAGCCACCACACCTCGAACGGATTGCCTCGATAATGAGTTTACAGGTGATAACAGCATTCCATTACTTTTACAAGACATAACATCATCAATTAAGTCACTTAGTAACTCTATTATTGATGTCACAAATCCAGCCTCACTATTGGAAGTCAGTACAGGGAACCATACACCAACAGTAACGCTTTCCCAAACGCCAACACAGAAGCCCCATGACACAATAACAGCCCAAGGCCCCACAACAACAAAAAAATAAAGTTGTACATTGGTTAAGACATAATAGGCCACTTCCCCCTAATATCAACGGGGAAATCCTTCATGTACGACGTCTTGGCTGGGTGGGTCATAGACCTAAGCACATCCAGGGGGACATAATTATTATCAATTTTAGGGACTGCAGGGCAACCACACATATGGTTGATTGGTATGCAGAGAGGCAGGGGAGGAATCATGGCTCATGACTTAAGTTACTTTTATCCCCGGGCTTTGTTGACAAACCCTTTAAAGCCCCGGATATCGTATATGTGTAATACAGAAGGCCCTAGCTTTAACATCCCTGACTATAATCGCTATGCTGCCTTTTCTGTTCTGGAGGGAGTAGACTGACTCCCCATCTCGATATCTAGGGTTTGCTTTGCTATGCATTACTGGGAACAGTCGAGGGCTGCAAATGTTGTGTAGTGTAGTTCCTATATTCCCAATAGGCTCTGCTCATTGGAATAACATAAACGATAGTTTAGACGTGGGATTGAGGTCATCTAGGTCTCTACTGAATATGTTAGACTTAATTAGGTTTGCCAGCTAGCTCAGAGGTCACTAGAAACTTTCTCGAATGAACAGGAAGGAGTTAACTTTCCTGATTAGACAAGAATGGATTAGTTTCTGACAACCGCATAAACATGACAACTTTGCTCCCCCCAGAATAAGGAGTATATCTCCAGAGTCGTGTGAAAACAATAGACAGCTATTTCACTCAGTCAATCGTGCATGCTTAGTTTCACCAGAGTGCAGAGAAATGGAGAGACGGGCGTTTTCAATAAAAGGTGTTATTTATTGAGCAGTCTTCTTTCTCATGCAAGAGAAATGAATTGCCACAATTGCAATACTTATCATGAAGTAAAGTGCGTACAGTAAAAGGTGTATTATGAAATAATACTGTAAAAGCATTGATATGGTTTCTGAGCCATATGATACTTTAAAACGGATAAAATATATACATACATAAAATCATTGACTAAACATGCTCAACTGGTGTTTCTAAAATACGCCTACCCCGGTGTACCTGACCTAAGCCTAATACGTGGGAAGGAGTAAGTAAGTTAAGATAGTTTTGCCAAGAATCTGCATCAAGAATTCTCTAAGGATCTAATCAGCTCCGTACCTTGTTTATAGAATGAAGGAGGTCTTGTATCTCTCTCTCAGGACTCGATCTCCCAGCAACCCGCAAGGGTGACTGGAAACACTGGGGCTGGATTTCTCGGCAGGAGAAAAGACAGCGTCTCTCTCAGTGCGTGAAATGGAAGGGTCGGTTTCCTTCGGCATTCGCATCATCTGGGCGTCGGGCAAGTAGATAGCCGCTCTGCTCCAAACCACCGTGTGTTTGCTTAAGGCAAGTGTTGGTATATTTATACCTGAAAGGTGCCGAGTTTGACGTAAGGTTGGACATAAGACGTCACTAAGAACTTACAGTTCTTTCTGGACTCCAGGAGTTCTTGTTCAAATCAAAACAAAAGCAGGGGGAATTCCTGGGCTGCTGGAGGCTTGGTTTGTTTAAATAACGCGTTGTACTTTCTAGGAGTCTATGGGAGTAGCCTTGCCGTATTTGGACTGCATTGGCTATGACTAAATATGGACATGATTCTTATGCCTTTATAAGGATATGATTTGTTATAACCACATAAGGGCATGAATCGGGAATATTTAATTAGGGTCCTAGATACATTCACAACACCCACTCCACGTATAATGTCCATCATTACTAAATACTAAGCAATACTAAACATATAACGATGCATGTGTTTTCCAGCCCACCCCAAAATACATAAATTGCATTTGAAATGGTATATGGTATATACACGAAAATTAGTATTTATACTGTACGTTTTCCAAGCAGTAGTATCATTCAGATAATGCATATAAAAATACCGGCTGAATGAATTGCGATAATTACATTTATGAAATGGCTCTTAATACAGAAGAGAAGGTCGAGACCATTTCATCCCATATTTATTTAATACAGTACATGTGCTAGAGGCTGAGGTAAAATATTGTCTCTAGAGTCTCTAAAAATAGAAGTTCTGTTCTCTAAGAATAGTTCTACTTTAAGCAGAGTACCATGTGCCAGAAAAAAGGTAAATATTTTGGAAATGGAAAAAAATAATTTCGCTTTCAGGGGAAAAAATAGTTCCAATTGTTTTCAGTAGTGTTGTTTATCAAAAACTGAAGGCCGAATTCAGAGTTCAGGGAACGCTGTGTGCTCGTTGTTTTTAAAAGTTATTCTTGTTGTTAGGAGAGAACATTAAATCAGACAGGCTTGCGAAAAATTGGTCTACAACAGTAGGTGAAAGTTCGACCAAGTTCGAAAAAGCTGAAATAGTGCAAATGTGAGAATCATTGCTATCATCGATGTCTGGATCAGCAATGCTCACAGAAGGTTTTACCTGTGTAGTGCTGCTTTCATCTCGTACTTCACCGCCACCTAATCGTAATGGTGAAGTCTCAACGAATGCCGTCATCAGAATAGGTAGCCGCTGGGGACAACACGTTGCATGAGCCGTTACCGAACCAAGCAAAGTATCGATATCCATAGGTACTGCTGATGGTAGTGTAAGACAGACGTCCAACACGCATTCTTCTCTGCATAGCAGACATCGAAGCACAGGTAAGATGCAATCTTGCCAGATTGGTCTGAATGAAAGAAACCAGGTAGTACTCAGATCTCTTAGTCGGGCAAAGCCGAGGACTTTAGTGATCCGTTCTCTGTAACGTATAGCCAGGATCGTTTCTTCCATTGTAGCCTGAGTTTTGTCTGTGGCTTAGCTTGCCATATCGGAGCAGAAGGATCAAAAATAAAATTCCTGCTACGAGTCCCAAAAGAAGAGGCAGGCCGCCGAATAAACAATGCACACAATTCAGGAAGATGCCCAGAACTGTTTCAAAGGGTGCCAAAAGTCCCGAAAAAATTGTCTTAAATACATGTGCGATGCCACTGGTATTAGACATGTTTAAGATTTGGCTTAACATTTCTATGAAATGCACGGGCAATTTGTCGATAATAGGGTATGTATCTCTGCCGCTGTCCTTGCAACGTGCAGATCATACATCTCTTTGGACGAGGTTAAAGGCACAATTGTCTGTAAAAGAATAGACTTCATTCTGCTTAAAGTATCAATTCGAATAGAAGAGATATTCAGAGAAGGCCATATCGCTGCCTCCTTGTCTGGTTTGCTGTTTGGATACAATACTTGCATACAGCAAATGACCCTGGAAGTAACGGTTACGAGATAGGCTTTTCCTGGCACCATGCCACAACAGCTGTGGTCACTTATTATAACATAGCTGCCGTTGGAAAGCTGTCTGAAAAAAGGCTCTATCTGTGTTGCAGGGGTGCCGTGCAGGTGACATGAAAGGTTATTTGATGAACCTTCGCCGGCTCCATGCAAGTTAATACCTTGACACAGAAGTGTACCGCTTAGTGAATTTTTACAGTTGTTGCCACTAAGAAATACTTATTTTTTCCCTTCGCTATAACATTTATGTGTATAAGGTAAATTCCAGGTTGATTTGATGTATCCTTTACCCAACCTTTCATACAGGCCTGCTGGTATATACTTTTGGCAATACTGAAACTGAAAAGTCGTTATCGAAATTGTAATCGTTCCATGTATTATCCATTCAATGACAGGTCTCTCTGACATTGTCAATGGTAATCTCTCAAGTTTTTCAATGCTCAGAATCGTATAGTCTGCTCCTTTTTGTGCCAAACTGATTTGTTTATCAGTAAGGTTAAAGATAGAAAATAATGATGTTGTGTTGATTAGACGCCATGGCACGTAGCCTGAACGCAGATTTTGTAACGTACAGCCTAGCTGTACAATAGAACGCAATTGGGACTGACCATGTTGTAACATTAGTAAGTCCTGCTCTATTATATCAATAGCAGATGATACAATGCTTTCCAGTGAATAAATTCTGGAGGACAGAGTCGTTAACCCATTGTCCACTACAGAAAGTGATTTTTCCAAATTTATACGATGAATTTCTCGTATTTTTTCAGCAGTTTCAATTTGCGTCACTTTCCAAGCTTCGTTGTAAGCTGCGTATATACCGGCGTATATGAAACGTTTTTGACGCTGTTTGCGAGGTCCCAGTATGAAATCTCGCAAGTCAGCACCTTCTTTAAGTAAAGTCAAGTGTTGCTTAATTTCTGGCAGTGTGGATTTCTGTAGCCATTCGATGCATAGTTTCCCTACACTGTATGTTATAACTATCCCTGGATGTTGTCTCTGGGAATATCTTGGGGCTGGCCTGTTCTGTTTGAACCCCTGTATTTTGTTCAGGAATCTATCTTGACAGTTATTTGTATCTGTGGGCCAGATCAACCATTTTTTCCAATCAGGATTTGTTCTGTTTTGGTGTAAAATATGGGATTCGTCTATCTCCACATCTGTAGTGCTATTACTATCAGGTATGGGCTTTGTAATAGACGGTTTGTTTATGTCTTTTATTTTGGCTAAGCCAAGACAGGTTGTCTGTTGAATGGTGTCATTCAGGAATATTATCTGTTCGGGGATCATGCAGGCTCTAAATAATGCTTCTAGACCTTGTACCTGCCAGTCTTTTGTACCCCAGATAGTTTTTGTCTCAATGTTGTTTTTCCAAAATTCAAAACCAAATGTAGACATTTTATCATAACATTTTTCAGAATAAATCAATTTAGTATTTGTCAACATTGTTTTCATTCCTGTCTTATTTAACATTTTAAAATGAAACGTTTCTGGATCACTGTGATTAAACCCTGAGAAGTATGTGAATTTTTCAAAAAATTTTTTCGAGCTGCCTTTTGGTGGGGTTGGACAATGTTCCCATTGGTTATAAGTAAAAACATTTCTAGGTTGAGCAGATTTATGCAAATAGTGATTACCATAATGATAATAACAGTACATTTCTTCATAATTTGATGATCCCTGCAAATAATCATGTTCTGTGAATTTTGCTGACATTACTAAATCTGACATCATATTATTAATATTTTCAAAGTCCCAATCATCAGAGAAAGTACTTGGTGTCACAAAGTCACTTAACGAAACCTTGAACTGATGTGGATATTTCAAGAGCTCAATCGGGCCATAGATTTCGTAATCAGTTCTGTCCCATGCTACACCCCCAGGTATAGGATTGGCTGTGATGTTCACTGATGACAGTTCTCTTTTTTCGATGTGTGAAGATCTGTGAGGCTTTAGGACCAAGTTGATGTTCTGACTTGCTGTGTCCATTGTACTATATTTTCCATCAATAAATCTACCCAAACATAGAACCATGATGAGCCAAAGTAGGAGGAAAAGTACACCTAACACAATACAAAATTCAATCCATGGTGAAATCAGATATGTTTCTTTTAGTTGATGAAAGATTTCAGTAATTTTTTCTTTGAAAGTTTTTGTTGCTGGCGTTACTTCATGCTCGCTTGGATCATCAGAAAAGTCATTGAAATTGATGAAGTAGCCAGATGCAGTTCTGTCAATTGTTGGAATTGCTTCCGGATTCTCATTTGTCTTTGCATTTTTCTTTGTTTCATTAGCATAGTCTGAGGCTACATCGTTGTAGACAGGTGTTTCTTGACGAACTGTTGCAATTTGGGTTTCAAGAGGCACAAGTTCCATGGCTTTGTTGCATAGTCCTTTTTTATTCACTGCAGGTTTATCAAAAGTGATTCGTCTTTCAGTTTGAACCTTTTGGATTGTAGCAAGATTTGGTCTTCTGCTATTTCTTGGGAGTCCACTGGGCCTACTACTTATTATTGACCACATGATTGTGGTTTTACCAGGTCGATGGATACAACTCTGTTCTCCTTTTTACCAGCAAGGGGCGGTAGTACTTCTGATCTTGTTCCGCTGACTACTAAGACAGGTACTGCTTTTCTGTAAGAAGGCCCAAATTGCTTCTTCACCGCGATCTTTTCTCTGAGCAGATCCCCAATCTTTGGAATCCAGACAGGTCTTGCTGGGACAGGTGGTTTTTCTTCAGTGGCTGTTAGCTTTAGCTTTATGTTACTTAGACTTCTTCCTGTTTCATTTAAGTCCTGTAAAACAGCCAAACGATCTTTGATATCAAAGGATTTTTCTTTTGCCACTGAAGTCTGACAATCTAAGTCCTGGATTATCATTCTAGTACCGAACAATAGTTCGTAAGGAGTGATACCTCCTAGAGAATTTCTTGGCAGATTGTTAAGACTACGTTGGACACTTGTTAGATGTTTTACCCACCCATCACCTGAACCTAATACCCTCTCCGTTATAGATTGCTTTATGTCCCGGTTTTTTCTTTCCACTACCGCATTACCCTCAGGATGGAAGGGAGAAGAGTACCGCAATGCAATGCCCATGCTGGTCATGGCCTCCTTGTAAGCTCGAGAGCTAAACGCAGGACCCTGGTCAGAATGTAGCATGCCAATTGCGTATGTGCCGATAAAGACTCGCAAATATTTTATAACAGTTCTGGCATCAGCCGAGCGCTGGGGCCTACATCTTAAGTGAATCTAGTCTTAATAATTATGGGAACGCATTTCTCCGGCTGGATTACTGCGTATAGATTGCCTAATGCTTTCTAATAAAGGTGTCTGGGCAATAGTCTGGTCCGGTTCACAACTGCGATCTCTATTGCAATCCTGACAATCCATTGCAAAGTTATAAATTTGCAAGCTCATCCCCGGCCACCAGTATTGTGATTGCAATTCTATTAGAAATTTCAAGATCTCTTGGTGCCTCAGACCCAGTCCCATGTGCGCTTCTTGAATCAAGTAAGCCCTCCGGTTCGTGTTTGGAATTACTCTATCCCCCACTCCAGGGATTTGAGCAAAAGGAACGGAGTTTGCATCAATTATGTATTTATTACTGAGTGGATAGTTGAGAGGTAATGCTGCATAGTCGCCTTTTAATGAGGTTTTTACTGCCAGAATGGTTTCTCCATCTATTTGTTTTTTAGAACGCTTTTTTGTGGCTACGGAAGCCAGTTGAACCGCTGCGGCTGTGGCTTTGTCAGCCAATGAATTCCCTGCAACGTGAACGCCATCACGTTGATGAATCAGTGTATGTATCACGTGAGTCTTTTGTAGTTCTTTCTGTAAAAGAACTACCTGTTCCCAAAGTTTTTTATGCTTTATTGTGGCACCTGTGTCATCCTTGTAACCGTTTTGAATCCAGGTCTGCATGCTCTTATTGTAAGACTGGACGCAGTAATGCGAATCGCACACTATTAGTGTCGGGAATTGGCGATCGGCATTTTCAAGCGCCATCTTTAAAGATCTTATTTCAGCTCGTTGAGCTGTACAGTTTCTGAGTGATTCAGTTTTTGTTATTATCGGTCTGAATTTACCTAAGCGCCAGCGACCTTTAACGATCGTGCACGCCGCGTTGTAAGATTTTTTATCCACATCGTAGTGTTGTGCAAATCTGTCCATGTAGATTACACAGCTGTACTGTTCGAGAGGCAGAATTTCGATTGACAGAGGATATTCATGTTCGTATTCTAGATCTTCTAGTTTTTTCATTTTCGGATCAAAAGCGTGTTTCACGTCTTCTGCAGCAAGAGAATTTTCCCATTGAATCCATTTTGGATCTAATGCCACAGCATTTGGAATGCGTGGTCTTGTTACTGCCTCAAGGGCTGATTCTGCTGTTAAAACAGATATGTTTCTCCCTTGGACTAGGGCTCTTTCTTTTGCTACAGCAGTTTGAACCGCAGTCAGATTTTTTTCAGTAGAACTGAATTTCATTTCCGCTTGTGTGTACAAATGTGATTTGTAAGCTATTGGTACCGTTTTTCCCTCATTAGAGGTCAGGTACGTGAATCCGCATCTTCATGGGATGACTCTGATTACAACGTTGCGTACGTTTTCGCGTGTTTGCAGTTTTGTTTTAGTTAACATGTCTGTTTGTAATGATCTTAAAATTTCTGTGTGTTTCTGAGTCCAATTAATTCCGAAATTCAGGAAACCTAGGATTGATTGTAAATTCTTCAGCGTTTTTGGAGCTTGGAGTACAGCACACTTCTCTAAGAAGTTGTCTGCTAGGCTTTTGCCTTCACTTGATAATTCATATCCTAAAAACAGGACAGTTAGATGGGCAATTCGTGACTTTTTAAAGTTGAATTCGTACCCTTCAGCTGCAAACCCAAGTATTATGGTGTTCCCTCTTTTTAAGTGAGTCTCCAGGTCATCGTCTGTGAGATAGATGTGGTCGACATAAGATAATGCCTCATCATCATATATTTGTAGTAACTCTGTTACCCTTGCTGAGAATAATCCTGGGCTGTTCTTGAATCCCTGTGGGAGTTGACAGAATTGTTTTTGCGCCCCCATACAGGAGAAAGCGGTCAAATACTTACTTTCAGGTGCAATGTTTTGACAAAAGAAACCATTTGAAATGTCTAATGTCGTTTTATATTTTTTGTGCATGATGTTATTCATTAGTGCTGCACTATGTGAGTTTCGTACTGCAAATGTTTTGCAACAGGAGTTTAGGTGTCTGTAGTCCAAAACTAGACGATATGAATCGTCTGGCTTGGAGACAGGAAACAAAGGATTGTTAATTTGTGAGGTGCATGTTTCAATCACCCCCTGGTATTCAAGTTGATCTAAGATCTCCCTGACTTGCTTTTTAGCTTCTTGCTTAGCTGGGTACTGCCTTTGTGCAGTGGGTTGATTTTTTTACTGGATTTTGTGGTGAGGAGAATCCTCATTCCATCCTACATTATTTTTATATATTGCAGGAGCTTGGGCTACTGCCCATTTTCTAGCAAATGTGTATTTTTTATGAATTGGAACATGATTTGAGAAGGCAGGCATAATCATTTCTTCGCCATGTGGGCACTCCCTGACAAACTCTGGTGGCCAGTCTTTCTCAGCTAACAGGATGTCATAGCCTTTCGAAAGGTTATCCCAAAAGAGACCCCTTTCTTTCCTAGTCTTGTCCCCCTCTATACGCAATGTTATTTCGTATAATTTATGGGGTTTGCTAGCTCTGGTGTCTGCAGTTTCCACTTGAATGTATTCATTCGTGTCCACTGTCTCCAGAAGATTCATCAGGATCTTGCGAGCTATGGTTACTTCTGCTGCGCTGTCTAGCATGGTCTCGGCCCACTCTCTGTTTTTCAGTTGTGTCCTCAGTATCCTCGGCATGTTTTATTTTAATACTAGCTACCTTCTTCTTTGGAAATTGTAATTTTTTACTTTGATGAGCAGGTTCCTTGTCTTTGGACTTGACGTGCTCTTCCTGTGTTCTGACCGTCCTCTTCTTTCCGATTTGTGTGAGGAATTCTGAAAAGATCGAGAGGGACGTGTATCAATATTTTGATATATGTCAGGTTTTCTCAAATTATCCCTATTTCTAAGGTTGTATCTTTTTCAGAGGGCTCCCTGTGGGGAGACTTGCCTCCTCGTTCTGGAGATCTATCTCTCCGTCGAGGAGACCTTTCTCTGGACTGAAACCGTTTTTCTCTGGGAGTGGATTGATTATTAACCTCCCAACTCTTTTTTGGAGTGTTGAGATTATTTTTAATAAAGGTTTTTTCAGGATTTTCAGTTATTTGGGGTTTTAGTGGTTTCCCACCCAAACTATCTCTACCTAGTTCTTCATAGAATTTTTCTATGATTCTGGCAAGTTCAAAAGGTTGTTCTGCTATATCTGTCTCTTTCAGTTTCTGAAGGTATGTTGTATCATCAATTGTCAATTGAACCAATTCTCTATATGCCTTTGTTAATTCTTTTAGTTTAACTAAAAGTTCTTCGCTTGACATTTTTCCAATGTCGGGATGTGGTGTGTAGCTGGCTACAACTGGCCACGTGGCTCCTGGTCTACCTAGTAGACCGAACCTGGTGATGGGATTTCGATGTTTTAGGGCGCCATTAAACCAGAACAGGTGCTCTTGGTATGTTAGTGGAATTTCAACGACCTCGAAAGGAGTGTATTCCTCTGGAGATTCCTCTATTTTGTAATAGTTGAAATCTTGTGTTACAGCGTGTGCTGCTGGAAAATGTATCCATGAATAGAATACCTCTGTCTGCCGATATTCATGGGCCTCTACCACAAATATGACTGTACCACCTCTTGATGATAGTCCATTTTCTATAAGTTTAAGAGTTATAGTTCTTCTTACATTTACCGGAATGATTATAGCATTCGGGTCTTCATCTCGGAGACTTGTGTCATCCGCTAGGAGTTGAGCTGCTATTCTAGCTCTTTCCCTTTCGTCGTCACTTTCTGTCATTTTTACTGACAGAAAGTTTTGTTTGCAGAGCAAGTTTCAAGGAAACAAAGATTAGGTGCACAATATTTTGGAACACTGTATCCTTCAACGTTGACTAAACCAAAAAACTATACATAGGAATCTCTTCCTACTAAGTTCTGGCGGATATTAACCCTTTATCCACTCCAGACGTCTATTGGAGTTTTTACGGGAAAAGGGGTCTGTGTGAAAAGCACGACTGAGTTACTCTAGTATCTTGCGTTAGATTATCGCCTTACCAAACTTTGGGCGCCATGTAGTGTAGTTCCTATATTCCCAATAGGCTCTGCGCATTGGAATAACATAAACTATAGTTTAGACGTAGGACTGAGGTCATCTAGGTCTCTACTGAATATGTTAGACTTAATTAGGGTTTCCAGCTAGCTCAGAGGTCACTAGAAACTTTCTCGAATGAACAGGAAGGAGTTAACTTTCCTGATTAGACAGGAAGGGATTAGTTTCTGACAACCGCATAAACATGACAACTTTGCTCCCCCCAGAATAAGGAGTATATCTCCAGAGTCGTGTGAAAACAATAGACACATATTTCACTCAGTCAATCTTGCATGCTTACTTTCACCAGAGTGCAGAGAAATAGAGAGACGGGCGTTTTCAATAAAAGGTGTTATTTATTGAGCAGTCTTCTTTCTCATACAAGAGAAATGAATTGCCACAATTGCAATACTTATCATGAAGTAAAGTGCGTACAGTAAAAGGAGTATTATGAAATAATACTGTAAAAGCATTGATATGGTTTCTGAGCCATTTGATACTTTAAAACGGATAAAATATATACATACATAAAATCATTGACTAAACGTGCTCTACTGGTGTTTCTAAAATATAAAATACGCCTACCCCGGTGTACCTGACCTAAGCCTAATATGTGGGAAGGAGTAAGTAAGTTAAGATAGTTTTGCCAAGAATCTGCATCAAGAATTCTCTAAGGATCTAATCAGCTCCGTACCTTGTTTATAGAATGAAGGAGGTCTTGTATCTCTCTCTCAGGACTCGATCTCCCAGCAACCCGCAAGGGTGACTGGAAACACTGGGGCTGGATTTCTCGGCAGGAGAAAAGACAGCGTCTCTCTCAGTGCGTCAAATGGGAGGGTCGGCTTCCTTCAGCACTCGCATCAGCTGGGCGTCGGGCAAGTAGATAGATGCTCTGCTCCAAACCACCGTGTGTTTGCTTAAGGCAAGTGTTGGTATATTTATACCTGAAAGGTGCCGAGTTTGACGTAAGGTTGGACATAAGACGTCACTAAGAAATTACAGTTCTTTCTGGACTCCAGGAGTTCTTGTACAAATCAAAACAAAAGCAGGGGAAATTCCCGGGCTGCTGGAGGCTTGGTTTGTTTAAAGAATGCGTTGTACTTTCTAGGAGTCTATGGGAGTAGCCTTGCCGTATTTGGACTGTATTGGCTATGACTAAATATGGACATGATTCTTATGCCTTTATAAGGATATGATTTGTTATAATCACATAAGGGCATGAATCGGGAATATTTAATTAGGGTCATAGATACATTCACAACAGTTGGATTGACACGGGGTCATACTATCTCAATAAACCCTAGTACATGCTATACGAGTACTGAGGTTCGAACGAAACTTACACCCCTTTTGGATGTTGCAAATGAGGCAGCAGGTTTAACCTCAATTTTGAAAAAGGGTCCCCAGGTGAAGCCGCCAGATGGGCATGGTATGGGGAGGCTGGATACCCAGGTGGGATGTGAAATGACTCCAGGCCTGGGGGCTGTCAGTGATCTTTCCCCAGGGCCAACTTTTGTCCATAGGGTTGGCAACCACGGTGCTTCTTTGGTGGGATCGCATGCTGATAGTAATGGGCATATCCCAAATAACTTAACTTTGATATCTTAGAATATTGCGGGATTGCTTAAAAACCTTTGTGATCCTGATTGGTCAAGATTCATAGATTCATGTGATATTTGCTTGTTACAAGAAATATGGGCCTTAGAAATTCCACATAGAGTTGGATACAGGACTTTTAATATAGAGGCTGTACCTTCAGTTAGAGGTAGACCATCTGGAGGCTTAACTGTATGGGTAAAAGTATCATTGGAAATCATCATTACCCAACTAGTCATTGATTCATTTGATATACTAGGGTCGAAGGTAAAAACGTTGGATGGGAGGTGTCTATTTCTATTCAATGTATACAACCGTCCAGGTAGTTCTTAGAAAGATTCCCCGATCCTGGAAAAAGTGGGTCTTTTTTTAGCTAACCAGGACGATTTACCAAGCATGATAATAGTAGGGGACTTGAACTGCAATTTCGAGCTGATTATTGTATTCGACGATGTTTTTGGTGATGAGGATATGGCAAATAACATACCGTCCCTAAATTATACTGAAACAGTGCGCTGTACCACCCTAGCACTTCAAATACTGAGGTTGACTGCTACGTTTGGGTTAAGGGCTTGCAATGGCCGCCTTCCATCCGACTCTCCCAAAGCTGTAACTTTTGTCAAAAATAATGGCAAAAGCAGGATGGATTATATTCTAGCATCCTTTGACGCCTGGCCTCACCTGGTAGAGCTTGAGATTATGCCCGGATTGAAAGCGATCATCGTCCTCTCTTGGTTGCTTGGTCGCTTGTTGCTTAGTGATGGCCTGGAGAAGGAGCATACCTCTTTGGCTACTGGCATTAATGATCTACCATTAGTAAGCAATAATAGACGTTCTTTCAAATGGGCCTACTTGTTAGATAATAGGGAATTATTAGTGGGTATCTATAAGTTGTTTGCTGATACGTTTGCCAGTGATATAAGTAAATTGGCAGGCGGAAATGACTTTATTGATCTACACAAAGGTTTTTTTTAGATCTTTACTGCCCTTTGTGTCCAAAATGCCCAAAAAAATTACCCAAAGGAAAATCAGCACAGTAGGTACCCAACCCTGGTACAACAAAGATTGTCGTACAAGTAAGGCCCTATTGGTAGAGGCAATTAAAAGCAAAATTCCTGAAACAATTAGGGCATCAAGGAAGGACTATAAGAAAACCCAGGCGATAGCAAGAGCTAATTGGGATGAGGAATGTTGGGGGAACATGCTATTGGCAGCAAAGGCCAAGGATAACGTAGGATTTTGGAGACTAGTAGCCAATGGGTACCATGCAGGTAGATTGGCCCAGGATGTGTTCATTGATGAACAGACCTGGGTCAAACACTTTACTCACCTATATGAAATTCCTGATACTATTGAGGTGAACGTAATAGAGTATTCCCGGTATACAAACAGTGCTGAGAATCTAATGTTCTCTTTAGAAGAAACAGAGCTATCCATCAACCTAGTCAAAAACGACAAGGCCCAGATAAAAATCTTGGCGATTTGCATAAGCACGAGATCCAAGTCTGGGCACCATATATAAATCGGCTTTTTAATATTCTAGCAAATGGGGCAGATTTACCTGATAGCTGGAGGGGTGCGGAGATTATTTTAATTTTTAAAAAGGGCGATAGAAATGATCCATCTAACTATCGTCTGATAAGTTTAATGGATATTTTCAAAAACTATTTGCAAGGCATATTTTAACGCGTATGAACTTCTGGATGGTTGATAATGCTATCCTTACAAAGTTCCAGGCTGGGTTCAGGTGCAACATTAGTACAATTGACCAAGTTTTTAGATTTTGTTGTCTTTATTGGAAATATGTTTTATTAAGGAAAGGGCATATTTACGTTGTCTTTGTTGACCTTAGGGCAGCTTTTGATTTAGTTTTACGTGATCGTTTATGGAACTGTCTGCTTATGCTGGGGCTGCCGGGTTGTCTACTCCAACAGATTATAAGACTGCATGATAATAACTATGCAAGAGTGCGTTGGGATCAAAATGGGGAATTATCAAAACCTATACCCATTAAGCGGGGAGTACGCCAAGGATGCGTGCTGGCTCCCACGCTCTTTTCGTTATTTGTTAATGACATACCAGCTTATCTGGATGAATGTAATAACGATTCACTAAAATTGAATGGCATAAGGGTCCCCGCACTTTTATTTGCGGACGATACCATTCTGATCTCGCAGACGCCCAAAGGTCTTCAAACCCTCTTAAGCAGATTCCAACTTTATTGTAATGAGAAAGGGCTTGAGATAGATGTGAAACAAAACAAATGTATGGCCCTAAATCCCCATAAATCATTTACGGGGAATTTTTTCTTGAACAAACAAAAACTAGAACTTGTGTCCAATTTTACTTATTTGGGAGTTTCCTTAGATACAAAAAATTCATGGATCACTCAAACTGAAAAAAGCAAAACCATCTTAACACAGAACACCTTACCAATTTTAAAGAAACATGGGGCGAGCCTTAACTAATCAATATCACCAGCATTAGAAGTATTTAAATTTAAGGCCCAGTCTGCAGCTCTTTATGGGGCTGAAATCTGGGTTCCGAAAGCTGGGAACCTATTTGTAAAGAGTGAAAACAATTTTTACAGAAGTGTATTACAACTACCTAAACGTACCCCACTTTTACCATTATTGTTAAATCTAAGTGCAAAACGTACATATCACTTTGCGCTTTTACGTCCACTTTCCTATTGGCTGAGACTTTGGTGTACAGCAGAACTCGGTGACTATAGAGATGGCCTCCTTGAAATAAAGAGGTTGGACCATTATAATTTGAATCCTTGGTTGAAACATGTCCAAACCTGGCTACGTAGGATTGGGATGTCACACTTTTGGGAGGAACCCCAATGCCTCTCACATAGTTGTAAAAAATTGGTCAAAATCTAATTTTGGGCGTACATAGCACAAAACCTCCCAAATAGCCATATAGGGGGCTCCATCACTAGGAATGTTTTGGCATCTAAGGACTTACCACACTTTGAGGATTTCCTTGATGAGGTCCAACCTCCACTTGCAAAAAGTCTTTATTTGAAATTTAGATATGGAATACTCAAAACTAATGTAATGATTGCTCGCTGGTCGTCTATGATGATGCCTCCCAAAAATCCGAGGTGTTTGTGCTGCTCGTCCAGTTTAAAAGAGGATGATATCCATATCTTATTTTTTTGTAGTGCGTATTTATTGGCAAGGAAAAAATGGATTAGACCACTGTGTAATGCAATTGGTGTTCGTTCCTATGTCGAAGCATACAGGATTATCAAAACTGACTCTAGACAAATGGTTGTTTTCTGTGTAAGCAGATTCCTATTGTCGGTATGCTATACTCGTAAAAAAATGGGCTTTGATCTATAATTGGTCAGATCTGTGTATATCTACTCATGATGGGCAAGGTTGTTTTGTATCCTTTTTATCGCTTGCACTAATGATGCTCCTAGTAATCAAATGTATGGTCATGCACAACTGTTTTTAAGTATTGTCAATATATGCCTTTTTAACTAATTTATGGTTTTTATTGTACTCCTGTAAAACCCAATTCATCATCATGTAAATTGTCCTTTTTGTAAAGTGAAATGTATTTTGGTCTTATGTATCTTTTATGGCTGTAATTTGCCGAAATAAAGATTAAAAAAATATATATATATTGAATTTGAAAGGTTTTAGTGAAAATAGCACCAAAAAGCATGAAGCGCCAACTGGGGATATCTGGTCTCACTGGACTGAGACAAAGTTACAAGTTAGGGCCTAGTTAGGGCCACTGAAGAGTTAGGGCTACTGAACAGAGTACCATAAATCCTGATTACGGAGGGCAGCGTTGATCCGTGTTGAAGATGCGCTGTGCAGCTGAAGTGATGTGCCAGTTCTGAGATTCAGCAAAGCTGTAAAACGAGGTCCTCTTACGTCGTCATCGAGGATCCCATCAATGGGGCTTGTGATGCGAAGTCTGGTGTCGGGGATGTGGTGCACAGCTGGCGATGCAATGGTTTTGAGGAGCTTCAATTTTGCCATGCGGAGTCTGACATCCTTGTCGATGCTGCCATTGGGCTTAATTTGTGCTGGTGCTTTCCGGTGCTTAGCACCGGCACTTATTTATCAGGGCCGGGTCTATACCAGATTGCCACTGCCAACTAGCATCAACAGCGTGCGTGCGTCAAAAAATGAATAAAATCGAATGTTCCGTGTTCATTAGATCCGCATTCCGCACTCTGTGTCTCCCCGTGAAGAGCTGAGCCATTTCCCATTTATAAGTCAATACCTTCATTTTGTGTTGCGGTGGGTGGGGGCCTCTGATTGCTTTGCCTTGGATTTGGTCATGTGTGGGTGGCTGCGACAGGCGGGGCGGAAGCGTGCTTGCGTAACCTGTTTTAAATTCCACCGCCACGTCGCCAGCCCGCCTTATCAGGAAGCACACACGCAACGGCGGCACTATTATTTAAAGCAGGAGGAGCATTTTGTGAAGTGTGCAGCACCAGATTCAGGTAGGGATTTCTGCAATCGGTATCTAGTTTTACTGACAGACACAACATTTTTTTTTTAATAAAAAAAAGCAGACACATTTCGTGTGCCAGAGATGCTTTCTCCGCAGCAACGTTTTAACTACGGTAATTAACTTAAAGATTTAGTGGCCCCAACTTTCACAGCTCGACGGTTGAGCTCTCCCAGCAGGCCCCACAGGCTGCAGACCTCGCTCTGCAACTCCCACATTGCCTGCTGTGCCCTGGAAACTTGCTCGGTTCAGGACTTCTGTCTCTAAGCGCGCGCACTCTGTGCCCTGGCCTGGTGGGTTTCTTGTAAGTTTGTTGTTGGTTCTAGCTGCACGGAGGCATATACGTTTCATTGTTGTTCTGAATTGGTGCCCCTTTGACTGTTTTCATGCACATCAGGCAGTACGTCTATGTGTAAATGTGGGCACATGGTCAGCGACTAGCTGCCGCCTCCCCCCCAAACCGGCACCCAACACCCAGAAACGTGGACACGAGACTTCCTTACTTTTTGGAAGGCGGGCGCTAGTCGCCCGGCCGTATTTATTAAGATATGAAATTAAAAAGGTTTTAATTGCATGATCAACAATTTATACAAAAATCAGCAGGACATTATATACAAAATGATTGTCAACAAGTTTGAGAGCCTGACCTTAACAAAACTCTAATACATGTTGTTTCCTAACCGAGACTAACATCCTTATCTTGATTTTTGTACATTTCTGGCCATATGGCAAGGTCACTACCGGTGTCAGGTCCTACAAGCTGCGCCTCCCCTAGAGACGTGCGCATGCGCAGTGTTACCCCGGGAATTGCCCGGTCTACGCCCTGAACTCCATTTACCCACTAAAGGAGGGCCCTTACTCTGCGCCGGTGGCGTCATGAGTCCACGCGCGCGGGGTGGCTACCAGCCTAAGGAAAGCGTGAACTACTCCTACCCGCGCTCCTTTGCTTTGCAGCATCCATTACCTTGCCCCTGGAGTTCTGGGAGTGGCCCGCAGGCCCCTCCCCCTGGGCGGGAACCTCCATAGGATGATGCCCGCCCCCTCAGACCTCAAATATGTGGTCACCGATAATGACCTTACCGCATGCCCCATACCTAATAAATACGACGACCTATGGAAAAAATTCTAAAGGACAGCTACACTGGCTAATAAATAACAGCATTACCGTACAGCTACAAAGGGAAAAAAGGCCTAAAGACACTTGGCATCCAAGAAAAAGTACCTTACACATAATTCGCGCAAAAAAGGGGAAAAATTCCTAAACATACAGCATCATCAAAATATACCGACAGATCCATTACTATTACCATGTAATCCATGTGGACAGTACCTTCGCAAACTTACCATTAAACCGGACATAATGAATGCCACAAAACTTTGTTCTGAGGGATGGTGGGTGGGAAAACAAAGAAGCCCCGAGCGCGGGGCACACGGTGCTGTGGGAGAGCGTCCAGGGACAAGGGGGTCTCCTGGGCGCTCCCCACCTCTTTATTCTCCAGGGGCCAGGCGGGGGGGGCACGCCCCCCCCCGGCCCGCCCCTCCTATAGCCCGCCCCCCCTGACCCGGACCTTTTACCTGGTATCCGGGTCAGGGAGGCCGCCGGCCAATCGGTGGTGGGTCGCGCCCCCCAGGGCCCGCCCCCACCACCGAGAGACAACAAAGGAGAATGGGGGGGAGACGGTCGCCGCGCCGCCATGCGTGCGGGGGGGCCGAGGGCCCCCCCTTTTCACATGGTCAGCGACTAGCTGCCGCCTCCCCCCCAAACCGGCACCCAACACCCAGAAACGTGGACACGAGACTTCCTTACTTTTTGGAAGGCGGGCGCTAGTCGCCCGGCCGTATTTATTAAGATATGAAATTAAAAAGGTTTTAATTGCATGATCAACAATTTATACAAAAATCAGCAGGACATTATATACAAAATGATTGTCAACAAGTTTGAGAGCCTGACCTTAACAAAACTCTAATACATGTTGTTTCCTAACCGAGACTAACATCCTTATCTTGATTTTTGTACATTTCTGGCCATATGGCAAGGTCACTACCGGTGTCAGGTCCTACAAGCTGCGCCTCCCCTAGAGACGTGCGCATGCGCAGTGTTACCCCGGGAATTGCCCGGTCTACGCCCTGAACTCCATTTACCCACTAAAGGAGGGCCCTTACTCTGCGCCGGTGGCGTCATGAGTCCACGCGCGCGGGGTGGCTACCAGCCTAAGGAAAGCGTGAACTACTCCTACCCGCGCTCCTTTGCTTTGCAGCATCCATTACCTTGCCCCTGGAGTTCTGGGAGTGGCCCGCAGACCCCTCCCCCTGGGCGGGAACCTCCATAGGATGATGCCCGCCCCCTCAGACCTCAAATATGTGCTCACCGATAATGACCTTACCGCCACAGGCCAGCATTGTTAACCGACGATCTGGCCTCCCCCTGCCTAGACCTACCCTAGAAAAGTTCTCACTTTAGCAAAACCTTCCAACCAGGCCCTGATATCAACAGACCACAGGCCCCTTCCTTCCTCCGTCAAATGGACTCCCCTCACCAGGTAGGACAAATACACCCATGTTGGATCATCTGGAACCGAGGGGGGCTTGAAATAATTTGTCCCACTGTGCGTTGATCCTCTTTATCGAGTGATTCAACGCCCCGACCGGGTCCTTGCCACCACGGGATAAGTTGAGACCCTACTACTGTGCCACCCGGGCAAGTCCTGAAGACCCACCCACAGTGGAGATGAACCCATCAATGAGTATTCGCCTCTTCAGTCCCCCCTAGGTGAAGTATCACCACTGACAGGGGGTCGGGCTGCTGAGCTAAAAGTCCCTGAAAGAAGTTCCTGAACTGATCATGGCACAGACCCTCAAACCAACTCTTCCCTGTCCTGCGTCCAGCCTGTTGCTTGTGCTGGCACATTGTAGCTCCTCAACTTCTGGTGATGAGTTCCTCCCCTGCGTGGCAGGTTTGAGAAACTGCAAGAACCAGGAAAAGACCAAGAAAACCTGGGTGACAAATTCCCACCTCCACCTTAGGGGATGGGTAGCACTTACACCTGCCCGCAATACTTGGGCCCTTGGTGTCCTCTTCCTCGACGTATGCTTACCTTTTGACGTCCACCCGCTGCTGATGTTGCGGTGTGGAGCACTCCTCAGATATCCGCCATGGACCCAGCCGCGACTGACGTAAGCATCCCTTGTGCCGTCCACCAGCTGCAGCTGTTGTGATGTGGAGCACTCCAGGTATCCACCATGGACCCGGTCATACATAAATTGGAAAGATAGACACACACCATTAGTGTTTCCGGCAATAACTGTTGTACACGCGTTAGACTTACATCACCATCAGTCGCTAAATTTTCGATAATCTTAGTGCCAGATTACTACCCATAAACACGTCGACAGTAAATGTTAAGCATAGCCTCAGTTTGTCTGTTTGCTAGTGCAGCATCTATGTCGTTAAGCATAGGATCAGCGCCGCCCTAACCATGTTAGGCTGTAAAATTGGCTTCCTATTTTCACAATCATTGTTACACAAGAAAGTTGTGCTGCAGGCGAGAACATCGCCTCTTAATCCTGGTTTTCTACCCACGTCTTTATGCCTAGGCTCTATGTGTAAGAAACAAGACAGTCTACTTAACAGTGCAGCATCACAGTCTTTAGCTAAAAGAATTAGCACAGCCCTAACTCCGCCAGGCCATACGCTGGCCCAAGGACCTTTTCCGCTCGCCACTTTGGCTCCTGGGAAATATCATCCCAGCCAACCGGACATGATCACATGTATCCACAGAACTAAGGGATTGCCGCAACTCGGCTCTTGGGCACCTTTTATGTGTGACATCAGGGTGTGTATCATTATCAGGACCCCCAGTAGTCTTTCTAAAGGCTCTAGGCCCTGTCTCAATGCCGTTCGTGGCTCCCCCACCATATTATTAATATATGGCTTTGGTACACCCCTAGAGCTCAACGTATATGGTGCTAAATTACTGTGTGCTATATAAGTTTTCACACTGTAATTATTCGCCTCAAATCTCATCATAGGCTCAACGTATATTGAGCCAGTTTACTTGTGTGCTAACTAAGTTTACTGACTGAACTAAAGGGGTGTGTTTCTTACAGATACATATATTTGTTGTCATACACCTGTTCTTTTTTCATTTACTCATTCATGAAATTAAAGACTCGTAAAACAAGCTGCTCTATATTCCTTCAAGACTTAGCCTGAAGGCTGCACGCAATACAGCTAACCCTAGGATAGTTTACCAATAATGTTGACTTTAACCTATCATCCATGAATGGTCGTTTGGACAGGTGCAGTGATTGGACTGGTGCAATGTCCCCCCTAGAATAGTGAACAGCACCTCCTATGGTTATTACCCCCACAATGAAATAAGTCCATTGTTTGGCTTTCCGCTTTGGCTTGCACAGGGAAGTGGGACCTGGGAAACTGGCTTTCTCAGCCTCGTCAAGCCCTACCTTTAGATGTCGTTAATCCCCAGGTTGACCCCAAGAGAAGATGATATCCCTATTCGTGAATGGTTCCATGATTGTTCTAACTATCACCTAGCAGACACCAATGATAGTCGTTCTATAGTGTCAAAATTTGACTTATGTCAATAGCTGTTCCTTGCGTAAGAGAAATCAGCAGCAACCATGGCTTGGATAAAGTATTGCAAGTGCCTAGAGGACATCAATGAAGCAGCCCAGGAATGTCAACATCCATCTGATTCTCCAGGTGAAATTTAATGTCACCCATGTAGCGTGAGCTCTAATTTAGACAATGAGTATTCCCAAACTGAAATCATCAACTGAATGACCTGAAGTCTTGAGCGCCGACAGAGCACCTTTTGGATAACCCACAACCCATGGTGGGGCCCGTCCCATCAGGGAGCTGCGTCTGCCTTGTGAATTCTACAAAAGCACAACCCGAGCCTTTTTAAAAAGCCCAAGCTCCATATTGATGAGTCCCCCCCAGCACGTGGATGCGATCCAGTTGAATACAGTGAATACTGCCGGTGCTAATTTAAGATAGAGTAAGTGCCACAGTTTTGGGCTGACTGGACTCTTAAAAGTTGAAAACCTGGGGCAGTGTTACTTGACCACATTTGTGTTAAACTGGTTACTGGTGAAAGAAACTTTCAAGGTACAAGTCTAATTTCGGCTAGAAAGGCAGCAGCATGCCCCCCAATAACCTTAATGTAACAATATAACACAATAATATATCACAGCCCAGCTGCCTTGCTGTGACAGCACAGCCCCACTATTGCAGAGTGTCAAATCCGGTTTTATGTGCCCTTAGCCAATCCACCTGATGACATTGCAAATTGCGTGAAATCTTGTCCTTTGGGATACAAAATCACATGAAGATGCAAATTGTTAGCGTCAGCCTGAAAACATTCAAGCAAGCTATATTTTTACCGTAATCATTCACCTGCATGCTCGAGAAAATTATTGAACATGTTACCTTAATATGTCATATTATGATATTCATAAATATTGATTTAGTATGTCTCCGAAGCTCAACATTGGTGTGACATTTCAGATCATTCAGAAACATTTTATTTAAAAATGCAGTAACCGCAATTTACTCGAAGTTGCAAAAGTTAAAGGTTCAACTAAAATTAAATTGAAGTATTCCGCTGTAAACAATATTTCCACCTAGAAACTTGAATTATAACTTGCGTCAAAAAGTGTTGAATTGACTATTTTTAGTCCATCATTTGTATGGCAGATACTTAGCAAGTTTTGCTAATTAACTGAGATATTGCTTTTATGTGCATCGTGTTCTATTGTTAAACATCTGATCGTTCCACACTGTATATTCTATACAATCTGATCTGTGATTATAATCGTAGCTGTGCGCACAGACATGTCATTGTGAGTAATTCCTTTCTAGTGTATTAACGTTGGTCTGGAGTGAAACCAAATCTTCATTCATCTACAAAATGGAGGTGCATCACTCTGCCTCCCTGCCACAGAAACGACCAACATAAGCCCAGCCCTGCACAAAATGTACACAGATCACAAAATTAAGCTCAGGCATACAAGTATAAAATGCAAATGACTCACTGTGAACAAACAGTGTTAACCTTTAACAAATTTAAATCCTGAAACTCTATGGGTAACGACCGTAGTGTGATGACCAGACACAAGAGCAGGAATCCAGTGTATTACGACCCCACAGACACGCTGGGCTGGCACCAATAAATTCTGTTACGTTACACAGGAGGTAGAGTTGTTTCCCGACCTCCGCGTTCCAAGCGGATTGGCGGAGTAATAAAAACTTTGCAAGCTCAGCTAGATGAGCTGGGTTCACCGCCCACCCCTACTTAACATATGTGGAACTCTCAAGAGACATTTTGCAAAGAATGGCGAACCCCTGGCTAGTACTACTCCCAATCACTTTCAAAGTTCCGAAGCGCCACTGATCTTTACTGCATCGCAAAGTATTTCTATCAAATTGGCATAATCACATTTTTGTGAGCCAGCTTTAGTTTGTTAAACTACACTTTTCGGACATGCATGGGTAAAGGCAGCACATTTAGGTGTCAGTGCAACCATTTAACTTGTGCTGAAGGCACTGATTTAAAATTGTGTAGAACAAATACATTTCATTCTTGCAAATGCGAGACAATTTAGTCAATAATTAATAAAGTAACGCCTTTTTAAAGTGCCGTTTTGATAATCTATAACCTGTTGTAATTAGAGTGTTATCAGGATCCCTGGAATTATGTAATTATACACCCGTGACATTTTCCACACATTCCTGCATTTGCCGCACTTGTCCTATAACAAAAACATTCTAGCTAAAATGGATCAAAAGTTACTAAAACACTATCACACATGTTACCATTCATTTGACGACTTGTTGAAAAGAATAACTGGTCATCTTTCAGTTCGTAACTGCTCTGTTTAGGTATTACACCACCCAATTCACAAATCATGGAGGCTTGAACCCCCCCCCGTTAACTCTCTGGTGCTGTGCACCACTAAAACTTCTGGTGTAGATAATAACACGACACTCTCTCCTTAGACCAGTGACAAAGGGGCCTAAAATACCTAATGAATTAAATTCTTACCCACAATTGCCCCCCCTTAGTCACTTAATGAAACAACAGGCATAAAAGCAGTTATAAAAGCCAATTCACTGTTCTTGAACAATTAAATTAATGAAAATGTCTCAGATTACACCAACCCTGAATTTATTGGGGGCTTAACCCTCCCCGTTAGCTATCGTGATATGTGAAAACACCAAATTGTTGTATCAATAAATTGTGCAATAACACCCACTCACGCCAAAAACATTCATCATATAATAATTAGCACTCTCATTAAACGTCGAATCCACAATTTACCCAAAATTGCCAACTTTCATTGAGGTCTCCCCTCCAGTTCCTGCCCTGGTCGACCCTGCTTCGCTTCCCCCTGTGTCAGTTGCACCAAACTCACTTGCACTAGCAATCGCGGGGAAAACACAAGCGCAAAACCAGGCGGGAATCCTTTCTCTGCCGCTATGAAGGCGGGAAATATAATTCCTCCGTACTGCCCCACACAAAAGGACTTTTTACCTTTACTAAAACATCCTCAATTTAAAAAATTCCCCCGAAGGCGGGAAATCCCTCGTTCCGCTTAGCAAAGACGTTTCAGCCCCCTCGTTACTCTGCTGCCCAGGTCCGCAGCGTGAGTCTGCACTTACCGGCGAACAAAGAACCCTTCGCCTGGCTCACCGCTCACAGCTCCCCGATGCGGCGCCGGTCCTTCCCGCGTATTACCGGCTTCCTCTTTCCCCTACTGCCGACTTGTCCCCGTGTGACGCAGCTCCCCAGCCGCTTCAGTTCGCGGTGCCGCCACGAGAGCACTCCGCCCGCGCGCCTCCCCTTCTTCACTGCTGGGCTCAGCTCGGGCAGGCAGGCAATTCGTCCGCGACCTGAAAAATAAAAGGAGACAAAATTATAAAAACAAAGAAGCCCCGAGCGCGGGGCACACGGTGCTGTGGGAGAGCGTCCAGGGACAAGGGGGTCTCCTGGGCGCTCCCCACCTCTTTATTCTCCAGGGGCCAGGCGGGGGGGGGCACGCCCCCCCCCGGCCCGCCCCTCCTATAGCCCGCCCCCCCTGACCCGGACCTTTTACCTGGTATCCGGGTCAGGGAGGCCGCCGGCCAATCGGTGGTGGGTCGCGCCCCCCAGGGCCCGCCCCCACCACCGAGAGACAACAAAGGAGAATGGGGGGGAGACGGTCGCCGCGCCGCCATGCGTGCGGGGGGGCCGAGGGCCCCCCCTTTTCATTTTTGTTGTTGGTCTGTGTTCATGATTTAAAAATGCCTCGAAACATCTTGCTTCTCTTCCGGCCGTGTCCTGAGAGGGCCTGGTTGTTTAATGCCAAATTACTTATGATCGGAACATCATCTCCCCCACCCCCTTAAAAAAAAAATCATCTCCTTCAACTGCCGTTCCACGCCCAACTCAGAGTGGTGTAAATGAAAATAACAGCCAGGTGCCGCAAACTTTACTATATGTTCGGGCCTCAGTTCAGACGAAGACCAATGAATATTTATAAGTTACAAATATTCATTGGTCTTCGGCTGAACTAAGACCCGCCTCTGGCGTTGGGGGTGTGGGGCTGGGGTTTTACAACCCTCCTGCACCAGTTCCTGCATAAGCAGCCGTTATGCCCAGAGTCCAACTCCTGCTCCTCACACAGGGTTATTATCCTCTGTTCCGCCCTCACACACCTGCGCCCCTTCTATGTTTCACACAGAGCGTTCCCTCCATTTCTCTCTGCCCGCCTCCCTGCATTGACGTGGTTATTAGCATCTATCGAGGGCACAGATTATAGGGTGCTTGTGCATGGCGCTAGCAAAGCTGATGTGAAGTGACGACAGCTCTGTCGACACACAAGAAGTAGCCAGCATAGCAGGGAGCAACCATTACAGGGGCCAGAGCTGGGAGCTTTGCTGAGTATCAGCAGTGCACAGAGACATCACTCTAAGAGTGGATCTTTACATTACAGGAGACAGCTGAGCATGACTGGCAAAAACGTAGGAAAGTAAAGTCTCATACAGCATGCATGCAGAAATAAATGCACTAAGACAAATGCATGTACACAGGACATACATGAAAAGAAGCATAGACTCCCATGGACTCACAAACAAAATAGAGCTGTGTCTGCACACCTAGACAGCAAAGCAGCTGTAAATGCCACGTGCACCAATTCAACACAAATGCAGGCACAAATTGGCAGCACATGCAGGCACACATACATTCTACACCCATAGAAATACCACATACCAGCACACATACATACTCAAAAAGCACCACCGACATTTGGGTGTTGTGGTGGGGGAGAAAAAACGGTGGGTGAAACAATTTATTTCTCGTATTGTTGAGAGGAAGGGGTAAACTGCTAGAGACAGTAGAGAGAAATCACGAGACAGACACAGGGTGAAAGAGGATGCAAAGAAGAGAGAGACAGACCTAAAGAAATTGGGATATAGATAAAGATAAAAAGACAGAAAGAGATACAGGCACAAAAAGAGAGAAAACATTTACTTGGAGATAAAGTCAATGGAAAGCAAAGAGAAACAAGCATTTACAATGCAACGGTTTTGCCTTTGTAAAAGTTAGAGCTATGTTAATATTGTGCTGTTAAGACCGGGTATATGGTCACCAGGCACTCTTCACACTGCATGAGAACAAAACTACACTAAACAGTAACCCGATTGGCCCCGACGTAATGACACCATCAGTGCTGATACAGCGACCTCCCGCTGTGCCATCCAATCAGTGGCGTTCTGCTACCAGTCTGTCCGTCTTTGGGACCCTGGCACAGAACCTTAACGAACAAATGCGTTTCATATTTATTCTAATTAATGCAGGAAATGACGCACGCGGTGTAGACAGGTCAGCAAGTGTGAACACTGCTAGAGGACTCGACAGACACGCAATGTATTTGTGAAGGACCAGCAAAAGCGCACAGACAAAAATATCATCATTTTTTTTTTATTTTTTATTTTTAAGAAAGACCTTTATTCGTCCAATGCACAGTGTACACATCTGCGTTGCTTACAACCCAGTCGGGCCAGCTGCAGTCAGCAGAGGTCGGAGCATATAAAGAGAATAAACACAGCTTCAAGCCCGGCAACCCTGGGGTCCAGCAGCGTATAACAACATTTCACATTACATCATGACGTGTACATCGTTAGTGGAGCGAAAAGTAACAACCAAGGCACTTGAAGGACACATTAATAATGTTGATAAGAGATTATATGAATGAGAAAGGAATGTGGGTAGGTCAAAATTCAAATTTTATTACTAATTCAATTAAAACAGATCACAAACATTAGTACAAATTATATATATATAAAGAAAACTTTAAAAAGTAGAAGACATTTACAAATACAAAAAGAAAACAATCAAAACATATTTATGAAGTCTCAAAACAATTTAATTCTCAAACATAAAATGGGAAAATTTATAAAACTGTGGCATTAACAAATAAATTCTCTACGAACATTATTAATGTGTCCTTCAAGTGCCTTGGTTGTTACTTTTCGCTCTGCTTATCCCTGACCTAGGACTTACAGTATCAATTTGTTCAGGGGGTCCTTGATACCTTTACGCAAGTGTACATCGTTAGTGTTCAGCATGTGTGCGGTCTATGGGTTTTTCAGCATGGATACAGTGGTTCTAGGTGGGTGCGCTGAAACTACCCCTATCTGTGTCTGTAACGATGATCGTGTCCGTCGCTACCAATGCTTATCGGTTGCGAGTGTTCCTATGAGAGTCGGCAGTAGGACGGGTGTATCATCGTGTGAAGGAGCATGGAGGGTGTTTAGCGACTTAAGGTGAATGGGGCGTGTAACCTCCATGTGTATCCGCATCAGGGGGGAGAAATGTACTGCGCCTCAGTGCCCATGTGGGGTGTCCATTCCTCGGCCGCTACACCTGAGGGTGTCCTGTGACGTGAAATGATATAAAGCATGGAGTTGTGTGCGTATGGACATGGTCTAACAGAGGATGAACTCAGATCAACAACCAACTATAAAACAGGGGGGACAAGGGTTTCGTGGGAGGTGGGTAGGGGTAGGTGTGTGTAGAGTTCGCCATAGCGCCTGGTAGGTAGAAGCCCGTGTTAGTATGTCAACTGTGTCTCGCGGGGTAGGCAGGCGGGGGGGGGGCCGGGGCCCAGGGGAGCGCGTGTCGTCCGTGGAGCAAGGCCATTAGTGGGGGGGTCTTCCGAGCGGTCGGAGGGTGCGACGTCGCGGCGTATTGCCCGGGCCGTCGCCGCCGTTGTCAGGTGGTGGCGTGGCATCGGGATTGGGGTGAGTGGTGGTAGTATGAAACATGAAAACAGCAGTCAGATAGTGTGCCGAGACCGACGGCAATAGGAAGTCATATGGAGTGTCATGTGTAATCAGTGTGGTGCCGTATCAGGAAAGGGGGGGAGTGGGAGTGCATGTGTCTTCACGTGATTCCCTGTTCCACGCATTTCTGCAGGAAGGAGTGTAGTATGCCCTCCCATTGGTGTGCAATGGGGAACTTCCTGAGCCCCGCCGTTTCCTCCCGCTGTAGAACAGAGTGTTCAGCTCGCGCCCAATTAGTCAGTGACAAGCACCAGTGTCGGAGGTGAGGGGGTGTGGCAGCCTTCCATCTCTTGGTGAGCAGTCGTTTGGCCGTGATAAGTCCGAGGTCCCAGAATCTAGCTTGGACTCTATTTAGGTGAGTGCGTTTATATAGCCCCAGTATACAGGCTTCCCATGTGTTCGGTACAGGTTCCCCAGTACAGTGTCTGAGTATCTTAGTCACACCTTCCCAATACTGCTGTAGGGCGGGGCAGAGCCATAGCATGTGAAGGAGATCCGCGCCTATGAGGGAACAGCGGCCGCAGGCAGTGTCAGTTACAGAGAAGTATTTATTTATGTTATCAGGGGTGAGGTATGCACGGTGTAAGATATAAAATTGTATGATTTTAAAACGGGGGCTGCGGGGGATGTTCACTGGGCCAGCGAGGATCATGACCCATTCCTTGTCCGTCCAGTCCCGCCCTCTGTCCGCCGCCCACTTTTCCCGTAGGCGTGCAGTCGCCGGGCATGTATGTAGGAGAAGTGCTTGTGTCAACCAATGAATGATGTGGGTGCCGTTGCTCATGACATGTAAGTACTGTATGAAGTGGTGTGTCGGTGGTTCACTAGACATGTCTCCCCAGGCGGCGGTCAACGCGTGAACGAGAGACGAGTGTGTCAGGAACTGACCAGCCGGGAGGGACGTGTCCTCCGCGAGGGTTGCAAAGGGTATAAGGGCTCCGTCGGAGTATAGGTCACCCAAAGTCTCCACCTCCGCGGTGACCCAGCTGTTCAACCGCGCAGCGGTCAGGGTCCCCGCCGTCGTCGGGGTGCCTAATAGTGGCAATATCGGCGCGTAGGGCGTCGTCGCTCGCGTTAGGCGCAAACATCGGAGGAAGCATTTGCGCGCCACTGCGAGCAGTAGTTGCGATGGTTTGGGAGTCCGAGTCAGCGGGTGGAACAGTGTTTGTATTTGAGGCTGGGACCAAACGGCGGTGTCTGTAGCCGTGTCACTCAGGTTCTTACCACCCAGCCAGCACGACACCCACTGCATTTGTGCAGCCAGATAATATAACTCCGCGTTGGGAACCGCCAGTCCGCCCTCCGTAGTGGGCATGTATAGCTTCGTCAGCGCTACCCGGGGTCGGCCTTTGTTCCAAATCAGGGTTCGGAGCAGAACTTCAATGTCTCGGCACACCCGGGTAGGCACATACGTTGGTATGTTCGCGAAATAGTACAACAGCCGCGGGAGTACTATCATTTTAGCCAAGGTAGTGCGACTAGGGACATTGAGTGGTAGAGTATTCCAGAACCCCACCTGCGCTCTGGTGGAGGCGATCGCCCTCATCAGGTTGCCTTCCAGGATGTCTGTCGGGTCTCGGTAGACGTATATCCCCAGATATCTAAACATGCTGGGATACCACTGCAACCTTCCCCCCCCGATGTGTATGTCACATTCGGGAACGTTCGGGTCGAACGAGTAGGCCCCCGATTTGGCCCAGTTCACTCGCAGTCCCGACATTTCCTCGAAGGTGCCGAAAATGTCGATGAGGGATCCCGGGACATCGGTGAGGTCCCTGACGTAAAGAAGCAGGTCGTCAGCGTATAAGGATACTACATGCAATCCGTCCGCCAACGGTATTCCCCAGTCGGCTCCTTGCAACCGGAGCATCTCGGCTAGGGGTTCCACAGCTAGGGAGAACAGCAGGGGTGACAGCGGACAACCTTGCCTAGTGCCTCTCTGTACACGGATGGAGTCAGAGAGTAATGTCCCTGTGCGGACCCGGACCGTGGGCTCGCGGTATAGGAGGCCTACCATCATCAGATAGTCATCCCCCAGCTCAAACTTTTCCAACGCCGCACGCAGGTAGGGCCACTCCACCGAGTCAAAAGCCTTCTCCAGGTCAAGCACAAGGCATCCCGCTCTCGGCCATTTTCTCGTGGCGTACTCCTGCAGGCGAAATAATCGTCGGATATTGTGTGATGTGTGTCTCGTCGGCACAAATCCGTTTTGGTCGTGATGTACCAACGTAGGCACGAAGGGGGCCAGCCTGCGGGCAAGCGCGGAGGCAAGGATTTTATAGTCCGTGTTCAAAAGCGCGAGAGGGCGATAGGATCCCAGCTGGGTGCTATCCCTTCCAGGTTTGGGCAAAGAGATAAGCGTCGCCTCATTGAGGGTCGGGGGCAGGGCGAAATCGTCAGTGGCTGCGGAAAACATCTTCGCCAGTTGTGGGATCAGGATGACCGAGGCGGCCTTGTAAAACTCGGCCGGTAAGCCATCCGGTCCCGGAGTTTTTCCGTTCGAGAGGTTAAATATGGTGTCTCGGAGTTCCTCGGGGTCAAGCGGTGCCCCCAGTTCGCCCTGTTGCGTCGCAGTCAAGGTGGGTAGCCGTAGTTCAGACAGATAGTTGACAATGGTGGGCAGGGAGACTTGGAGGCGGGAGCGGTACAGATCAGTGTAGTGTTCCGTGAATGCCTCATGTATTTGGCGCTGAGAGTATAGTGTCCTGCCATCCCCGGTTTGTATGTTCGATATCGGAGCTGATCGGTCTTCCCGTGCGATCAGCCAGGTCAGTAGTCTGCCCGGCCTATCACCTTGTCTATGTATCCGGGCAGAGTGTGCCGCAAAGTTGACACATTTCAAACGGTCCAACAGGCGGCCATGTTCCGTGCGAGCTGCAGTCAGTCGGGCGCTCTCACCTCCATCCACAGGGCATTCGAGGTCAAGCAGTTCCGATTCCAGTCGCGTCAGATCACGTTCAAGCTGGCGTCTCATGTGACCCTGTGTCCCTAGACAATACCCCCGTGTCACCACTTTGAAAGCGTCCCATTCGATTTGGGGGGAGGATGCTGAGTCAGCATTGAGTTCAAAGTATTGAGCTGATTGTGTGAGCAGTGAGCTCCGGAACGATGCATCAAGTAAAACGTCCGGCTGAAGGCGCCAGGTGGGAATGGGGGGATGTGGGACGTCCCATGCAATGGTCAATGTGTGAGGGTTGTGATCCGAGTGGGTGCGGCCCATATACTGGGAATCTAGGACTAGTGGAAGGATGTCTGGGGAAACCATGTATCTGTCTAAGCGGACATGTAGCGCATGCGCACCTGACCAGTAGGAGTACGTGCGTGTCGTGGGGTTGCGGGTTCTCCATGCATCCTGCAGCCGCCATTGTTGGGCCCAGTTGAGGAGAGCTTTCGATGTGACGTGTGCCTGTGCGCTAGGTGGGGTAGCAGTGGACCTATCTAAGTGTACATCCAGGACGCTGTTATAATCGCCGCCGAGTATCCATGGAAGCCCATGCCAGGGCGCCAGCGCTGTGGAGAGGCTGTCGAGGAAACCGCCTTGTTCAGCGTTAGGGAAGTACATGGAGGCAAGTACTATCGGATGTCCATCGAGCCTACCCCTAACTATCACATACCGGCCTCCCACATCTATCTGCGTGTCCATGACTGCCCAGGGAGTGCCCGGCCTTACCCATATGAGCGCCCCACGGGCATAGGAGGAATATTCGGTAGCATAGATTTGTCCGCGCCATCTCCTACGCAGCGCGTGTACCTCAGCCTTATTGAGATGTGTTTCCTGTAATAAGGCTACATGGAATTTGTGGCGGCGCAAGTATGAGTATATTTGGTAACGCCTCGATGGTGTGTGCATACCTCTCACATTCCATGTACAGATCTGAATCTCAGCCATACCCACTATCTCGGTACGGGGCCTCCGCCTCCTTCGCCGCCCATCCCCCAGGTGACCGCCCCCCCAAGGCTACTCGTCCCCCCCCTCCACCCCCCCAGGCACAGATATCGACATGTTCAACAAGGGCATAGGCAGTACTCTGAGGTGGGGAAGAAGGAATATAACTGGGGTCACTAATAGTGCAAAACAGTAAAAAATACCAAGAGGTCGGCAACAGAACATGTTGCCGTCCAAACACGCCAATAGGCGAAAGTTTAGTGTTCAAGTCTAGGGGGCAGCTTGAGCTAGGTATCAAGAAGGTAGTCTCTCAAAGTCCAATCAAGTGATACCGGACTGTTGCCCTTCCCCGGGCCATCAATAGTTCCCTCCACGCAGTCTACTGCAACTTCCGATTAGGCCTTATCTGGCCCAGTTGTTCTGCCCCTGGGTGACTGTGTACGTATCATTAATGACATTGGGCCAAGTTCCCCAAGCATGCGGGAGAGGAGTGTGGCTACATGACAAGAACGGAGGTCACAGCAAACCCACCCTCCAATCGCCTGCTTTAGCGTCCATACCTCTCAGGTGAGTACTCACAGCGTCAGGACCTCTCCGTCTGTCTCCAGGGCGGTGAGGGGTTTCTCCATGTGCAGCTGTGACCGCAGCAGTTCAGCAAACGTTCGCCCATGAGTCCCGCCTCCTCCGCCCCGGTGTCAGCTATCGGTCACACATGCCATAAGTCAATGTAGCATGTCGGCCGTTTGTGGCGTGACATCTGGAAGCTCCACCGAAAGTTGAGAATCCGAAATTCCGTAGATGGCTTCATCGTCATCGCTGTGTGCCAATGGCGGACTCGTGGCTCGCGTGTTCTCCGAGGTTGGCGAGGTGCTGATTTGGGAGACTCTCCTGAGGGCGTCTTGTTGTTCCTGAAGTATTTGGTCCATTGGCGGGGAGTGGTGGGTCGCGTCGCCCGGGCGGTCAGTTGCGTGGCCTCTGTTCCTTCGCCTACGCCGTGGTCCGCGGCCCCGGGGCCGCGGCTCAGGATGTTGCGCATTTCTCGGCGCCGTGTCTGTTCCGCTGTCGAGCCAGTCGCTCACCTCCACAGGGTTGTTGAAGAAATAAGTTTTGTCTCGCGCCACTACTCTGAGCTTTGCGGGGAAGAGTAGGGAGTACTTGAGGCCTGCCTCCCGTAGTCGGCGCTTTACTTCCAGAAAGTCATGACGTTGACGTTGGACCTGTATGGTGTAGTCCGGGAAAAACATCACCGTGACGTTATCAATCCGGACCTCCCCGAGACGTCGGGTTTCCCTCAAAATGGTGTCCCTGTCCCGGTAGTTCAGGACCTTAAAGAGTAGCGGCCTTGCGTTGGAACCGGTGGCATAAGGCCTCGTGGGTACTCGATGCGCCCTTTCCACCACGAATTGCGGTGAGAGCGTGTCCGCAGGTAACAGCTCACGTATCCAATCCTCCACGCGTTGAGCCGGCCTGGTGCCTTCCCATTTCTCCGGGACACCGACGAGCCTGATGTTATTGCGTCTCGCCCTCCCTTCCGCATCCTCAGCACGGTCTTCTAGGAATTCTACTCTTGCCAAGAGGTCTTGCACTTGCTTGTCAGTTTGGGAGACAGCGGGACCAAGGTCATTCACTGTCCCCTCCAGTGTTTTAGTGCGATCAGCCAGTTTCTTGTGGTCGTCTCGCAAGTGGGTAAGGTCTATGGCTACTCCGTCTATCTTAGATTCCAGGGACGTCCTGGTTTGTTGAAGGGATTGTTCCAAGCGTTCCATGGCAGCAAGCATGTTGTCTAACCGTGATGTGACCTGTTCCGCTGCCATTTTGCGTGATGTCGTATCAGGTTTTCCTTTCAGCAGGGCTCCTCCGGTGCCAGTGCGAGTCCTCACCCCTCCGGACATGTGCGAGGTAGCTCCACCAGCGGTGAAGCCAGGGGACGGGATGGCAGTCGTTCCCAGGTTCAGCTACGTCGTCCGGGCACGGGGAGGGTGCAGTCGACGTCTGCTTCCGCGAGGCCGCGTGGACCGTCCGTAGCGTGCTTCCTGCTTGAGGGGCGCAGGTGTACAGCGGTGTGTCGCAACAGGCTGTCAACGTCAATGTTGCGTGCCTCTTGCAGGCAGCCGAGTCCCCAGGTAGGTGCGAGCCCACAGGTGCAGATGTTCCGGGTCTTCTACCAGGTCAATGGAGGGAATCAGTTCGCGGTCCGCGATCACCAGGGGGTTCAGGAGTATCTAGCACGGTCTTGGCGTGTCGTCTGGCGGCTGCGCAGCGGAGCACCGTTGCGGCCCCCAAAGTGTAGTTAGTGTGGCAAGTGGGCCGGGCCCTCAGCGTCCATCCCACGCAGAGCTTCACTCCCCGAGAAGGTGGGTTGCGCCCTGGAATTCCACCACCGGCTGGCACTGTGTCTCGTGGGGCAGCCCCAGGGGAGCTCCAGTTCAGGAAAGCCACTGACCCCTGCTCAGGTCGGTCAACGAGTAGTGAGGAGGTGCAGGGCTAGGCGTGGTATGAGGGCTGCATCCACTCATGTGCTGCTGGCGTGGTCTGGTCGTGTTGGGGGTCAGACCCTTCGTGCAGCCCGGGCACTGACGTGGCAGGGGTGTCAACGGGCGGGGGGTCGCCGCAATGCCTACCAGTCAGGTCAGCGAGGCCCACACGCCTCCATCTCCGATCCGCTCCCCGGTCACCGGCCCCATCTCTTCTGAAGTGCAGCGGTCAGTGCGTCAGCTGCTCCACAAGGGCGGGTGCCATCCGCATCATGGCGCTCAGGCGGGCGCCAGCCGGTCAGTCCAACCGCAGCAGCTGCAAGGCGAGGGGGCGGGGAGAAGGGTGCCCGCCAAGGAGACCAGGCAACGGCTGAGTCTGGGGTCCGAAGTCCGGCCGCCCCCCGAAGCCGCGTTGCGGAGCCAGGTCAATGGGCCTCTGCCTCGGGCCCCCGTCGGCTTCCCTGGTGCTCCGGTCGCAGCAAAGGCCCTCAAGCGAGGCCGTCGCCCCACTCCCGGGCAGACAGCTCCGTGAGCGCAGTCCCGGCCCGCATCGCCGGTAGTGCAGGATCCCGGTCTCACCCGCGACGTCCGTATGTCGCACTCGGCTCTGCTCCAGCAATGGGGTGAGGGGGGTGCAGGGGGCAGGTCGCCTGGGGACCCCCGAAGTCCGGGCTCCAACGTGGGTGAAAGCGGGCAAGTCCGGACCCCAGGCCGCGATTTTGGGGCCCTGGTGCACGGCCAAGTCCCCGACCTCTCGTGGCCGCCCTCACCGGTCGCGTGACAGCAAGTCCCGCTCAGGGGCCGCAGGAAAGTCCGGTGCTCCGGCGGCGGTCCTCGAGAATGAAAATCGGCCAGATCGCCGGAGGTGCTTAGTTGGTGGTCCGCCTGCAGTTTCAGGCGGTTACAGCTGAAATTGACGGATAAATCGCCCGGGGAAGGGGAGGTTTAGCTCGGAGCTCTACCCGGGTGCTACCGTCCTCATTGCGTGCCTAGCCACGTCCCCAGACAAAAATATCATCATAGTAAAACAAATATATTTTATTTGAAGAACCGAACACTAATATTGCAAAATACAAATGACTGCTTATTCGGCTTTGACAAATAATAAAAAAGCCTCATGTTTCGCGTAGCTATTAATGTGCATAAAGCGTGTTTCCTTGCGATGTGCTCTAAAGACATTTAAACAATCTACGTTTAACAGGGCTAGTTAGCCATCTTCTAAAAAGATTTAAAAACTGATATTTTGATCTTCTTTGACAACCAGAAAAAAAACGTTGTTTCGTTTTATTTTTACATTTACATTGAAACTCATCTATACCTGTTGCTTTCTTTGCGCATTAATTATTCCGATGTTTTTTAAGGAGCTCACGGTTAGGGCTGCTAGACTTACCGACGATGCTGCGAAAGTACTCCTCCTCTCTTCCCTTGACACCCCCTTTCTCTGAGTTTCCCAAGATTCCAGTCGCCAGGGGCTATTCAGGAGCAGCCGTCCACTTCCACTTTCGACAATGTACAGGGCTATGACCGGAGGTGGGGGTACGCCGCTGCCTCTAGCTGGCATTCACGAGGAACGGGGCTCGCATTCTCAGGAGCGGCACCTGAGAGGCGACAGGACTTCCGCAAGGCCGCCCGAGCCTCCGCGCACTGGGCTTGGCAAACACTACAAGCAAGCAGAGCCCAGCCGCGACGGCAGCAGCAGCGGGAGAGTCACCAGCTCACTTCAGACCCCGGCTCGCTTCAAGCCCCGAGCCCCAGCCAAACAGCGTTTCCCCTTTGAAGAGGATTTTTAAATCTATCGGAGCCTACGAGCCCAAAGATGCCTCGTTCAAGTTCAGGACGGCATGCAGAAAAATTGTTTTTCAAATATATATTTTAAACCTGCGGTAAATATTGTTAAACCGCTTACACTCTCATTCTGAGTTCGTATTGGGAGCACGTAAAATCACATGCAATTTTACCTTTAGAGTGCAGTACATCTGCCCCACTACAATGGTTTGGTGAATTACCATGGGGACAGAGTGTTCCAGTTTTAAGACCACATGTAATTAACATACATTTACCACCTGATATAAGATGGTGAATGTATGCGCAGGCCTTTAGGTCGGTTGGTAGTGGTGAATGGGGGGGGAGAGAATATGGGAGGGAGGAGAAAGGTATGTTCTGGCAGCTTTGAGCCATCAGAAAAATAGGGGAAAGGAGGTGTGGCTGCTTCTTCAAACAAAGCCTCATGTGATGTTACTGTGTGGAGCGACCACACAGTACATTTGTGCCTCGTTCTCCCATACCCATGTGTAAAAACTGTTCCAGTTGGAATTAGGTGGAGAAGACACTCCATGAGTTAATTCCGCTCTACCTGACTTGTAGTTAGTTGTAATGAGGGCTTAAATGTTCGGATAAGAAACACATTTTAAATATTCAGCAATATTGTGCCCGTGTCTTATCCATTGCCAAAAAGGTAACATGTTCATTAATCCAAGTGCACTGGTGCAAAGTCACGAGAGAGCCTTGGAACTTCCAAGCTAGCTAGAGGCAGCAAAATCTGTTCTCCGCAGCAACAACAAGTCAGGTCCCGGGCCGTGCTGTGATTGGCTGACGTCACGGGGGTGTCCCGGGCCGGCAGCCAATCACAGCGCGGCCCGGGAATGACGTCACGGGGGTGTCCCGGGCCGGCAGCCAATCGCAGCGCGGCCCGGAACAAAGGGGCGGGGCTTAAAAAAAGCCCGAGAAACGCCCCCGAATCGCGTTTTCCCCGAGAAAGCGCGATTGACAGCCTCTGTCTCCCAATGGCTAGCCTCCATTTATGGAGCTAGCCAGTGAGAGACAGAGGCGGGTCATCGATCAGATATAGAACTCAAGAGGTTTTGCTAGCGGATGCGCACTACGTGCGCACTTGCAGGCAAAACCTAAAAAGACACAGGACGCACCTGTAAACCGAAATGTCATGCTTGGTGTGTAATGGAACTAACCTGAATGTAATTGACAACATAAGAGAGAGAATATATTGATAAATAAAGCAAGAGATGAAGCAAAATTGAAAGAAAGATGAAAAGCCAGAATGAGAGAGAGAGAGAGAGTGAGAGAGAGAGAGAGAAGCGATGGATGGTTAGAGAGAACGAGAGAGATGGAGCTAAGCAGAGCCAGAATGAGAGTGTGGCAGAAAGAGAGACGGGTATAACTAGTATGTTGAGCTAGAGAGAGAAAAAGAGGGACATAGAAATTAAGACAGATCTAAGTATGAGTACGTACACAGTTATCTCTACTATAACACTGGAACTGACTATTGAATGTTGGAATGTACAATCTTATCCCGCTTTGGGGTAACTTAACATTTTGTCTGCTACAGGAATTTTTAAATATGAGAGAATGTTAATTTGCTTTGGCAAGTCATGCATTGTAGATTGCACTTAGCCCACATGAAATGACACGTGGGAGGCCTGCATTGGCAGTGAATTGGATCTTTAATTTCTGAGTTTGAGTTGCATGGTCAATATTTATGTGTCACTTTCAAAGTTATTTAGACTGTGTTTCTGTTTTATACTGTTTCTGCCAATATGTAACCGTGAGCCACAACTTTGGTTGATTTTGATTGCAGTGGCTCAGTTTATTTGGTGATTCACAATTCCAGTCATGTGTAAAACATGGCTTGTTGAACATATATGAGATGTATTTGCAAATTGTTGGATTGCATATTGCATTTAGGTTTTCAATTTGACCAATCTTTTGACTTCATACCAACGAAATATGAGTGTCTTCCTGGTCGAGGACCACACTGCTTTTTCTCTTATCTGTCTTGTATCAAGACCCTGCTGGACTATGGGGTGAAAGAAAGCTTGAATACACAGCTACCTATGTTATGACATCTCTTTATTAATGTAATAGCTTCACTTTCACAATTGCTTTATTAACCTTCCAGCTTTCTCAAATTTGCTTGAAAATGCACCATTTGTCCACTCTTTTTTCAAAATTTTCTCAGAGAGAACCCCCCGAACCCACCTTAGGTTCTTCGGCACTCTCGCGGTGCACTATGACACTCATTTTACACCTCACCACTTTCAAATGTCACCAGCCGCCACTGCTCTTTTGTAATCGGTCTTGTCTGTGATACAGAACTACATTTGGAAATGCCAGTTTAGTTCTATGTTTTTTACTATTTTGAATCTTAATAAATGCACATATATTGCTCTGGGAGTGAGTAATAGTAACAAGCACAACTGGTAAATTAATTGCATTCACAGAATACTCAACTATCTATGATCCAAACCCCTTTGGCCACTGGAAGTGATAAATGGCTCATTCAAGTGTACTATATGATTTTTTTTTTCGCAGGGTGGGGTAAACTCGTATCAAAACCATACTTGAGTAAGGCTCTCTTGCTGAAATTCAGATCCAGTATTACATCTGGCATTCAGCAGTGGCAGTTGAGTTTGTGGGTGGAGACAATAGAACAAGTGGACGGGGCCGGCAGAGTAGTGGGTGGAGTCAGCAAAGTGGGTGTGGTCTCCGGAAAAAAATTGAGCACCTGCACTTCATTTTTTACAAATTAAGCACTGCGAGAGATATGAGGACCTGGGCTGTGGATGCACCATGCCATTGAGACGATTGCTTCGGTTCCATTGGATCCACAGAGGATGATAAGCACCTTAAGTCCACTACCAAGGGTCCAGAACTGGGGTTGCACCACTTGACAGCGTAGACACACAGATGGCAGAGTCCTGGTGTAGGTGCAAGATTGTTGGAACTCTGTTATGCCCCTGAGGCTTGAGATCAGGAGGCCAGCCAACTAGCCCTGGAGTCACTTTGGGTTCAAGAGATGCAGTTCCAGTTCTTCTCATCCAGGCAAGATTGCAGCAGGCCAGCACAGCAGAGCAGGAGTCTGTTTTGTTTCATATAGGTACCCTAATATAGCCCCGGGTAACATCATACCCCTTCACCTACATTTCCTCCCCTACACTACACTGTAAGGAGCCTTATAAGGATGGAACCTTTTACCTAGTTCTAGTCCTGGGTGCAGAAGGAGGGTTTCTCCTAAACAAGGTCATATAAACTCCTTCAATAGACTCACACTGTATGAATGAATATTCATAAGAGTTCCTAGAAACTAGGCTGGGGCTACACCACCTTCCTCCCCATATCTAGGTACACGGTTCATCCCCTACGTCATCCTTAAATCCAACAATGGCTAATACATAAACAAGGGACAAAGGCGCCCTAGATACTTTCTGTATAAATATAGCACCTCTTGCTAATGTTAGTTAGAGGGAACCGAGACTTCCAGGCTGACACACTGACCAGAGACGTTGAGGCTCCTGCATGCAGACACTCCAGCTGACAGTGGTCTGAAAATCCCTCATGGGGTGTCCAACTCGAGACCAAGAAGGGCTCCTACATTCTCACACTTCAGGTAATGGGGTTCGACTAGACCTAAAGGGATTCTTGGCTTCACACCTACTCACATGCTAGGTACACTTAGGTACAACAAGATAGGCATCGTAGGAGTACGCACACTTTTATCTTGCATTTTATACTCATGTATTTATTCATGATAATTGCAAGATGGTAGAACTGTACTATCCTTTTATATTCACTGTACTGCTAATCATATATCTCTGCTACTGTCTAATGGTTGTTGCAGCTCATATATTTTACACGAGAATAATAACTGTTCAATAAACCCTTATTGAAATGACCAGACTATTTATTCTGCGTATCTCTGAGATAAACTAAATGAGCACGAGTGACTGGGCGAAAAGTAGTACATTGTTTCTACTATCATGAGGGATCAGGGTTGTCATGGTCTATGGTTGCCAGAAACAAATCTCTCCCCGATAAGAGGGGACACTAGTGGCACTGTGAGCTAGCTTAAATGCAAATAGGCTAACATTTCTCATTGGGGGTGTACAGAACCAGTCTGCCACTAATCCTACAGTTTATGTAATCCAGACGCGCAGGTCCTGCATGGGTACTATAGGAACTACACAAGTCCAGCAGGGGGCAGTCCAGCAGAGTGGCATTTTGTCAGCAGCACAACAGTCTTCCTTCCTGGCAGAGTATCCACAGATCCAGAAGTGTTCTAAAGTGGTGGCTTCTGAGGTTCAGTATTTATATCCTGGTGCCCTGGCTCTGGAAGGTGGGAGAAACTTCTAGACAGTGGCTTTGAAGTGCAAGGAAGTCCCTGCCTTCCCTTTTCTTGCTCCAGGCTGGCTGAAGTTAACAGGGTAGTTAGGACATTTTTGTGTGAACAGGACACAGCCTATTCAGGTATAAGTGTAGCTGTGTCCAGCTCCTACCTCCCATCCTGCCCGGGTTAGCCCATCAAATCACACCTAAGCACCCATTGTATGTGACTGTCTAGGTGGAATACACAGAGCCCAACTGCCAACTACACCCAGTCATTTGACCAGAGACAAGCTGCAGGCATCAAATGGTTAATGTAAGGAAATACTAAGCATAGCATGAAAAGGGGCCTTATTCACAAGGTGGCGTTATGTCACTTTTAGTGGCTTAACCCTGTCTTGTGAATAAGGCGAAGACCCAATCGCCATTCGCCACCACAGCGTCAGAAAAAGTGATGTGCTCACAAGTATCCTAAATCATGGTTGCAGAGCGTTGCATAGATCAGCGTCAAAGATGCTCCGTGCAGCTGAAGTGATATGTCAGTTCTGAGATGCGGCGAGGCTGCGCGGCGAGGTCCTGTTGCGTCGTTGTCAAGGATCTCATTGATGGGGCTTGCGATGCAAAGTCCGGCATTGGGGAATTGGCGCACAACTGGTGCTGCACCAGTTCCGAGGAGCCGTGAAGCTACGATACGGAGTCCAGTGCCGTTGTCGAGGCTGCCGTCAGCAAGAGATGTGTGGACCTGGGCTGCGGATACACAGTGCCATAGGGGCAATGTGTTGGTAGAGAGGACTGCGTTGGGCGATGCAGGTCTTTGTGAAAGGTACAATCGGTGTAGCAGCAGCGATATATCAGTTCTGCTAGGAGATGCATCACTTAACAGAGAAAATGGATCGGTTCTGCTGGCAAGCAGCCTATGGCCAAATACAAGGGTCCAGGACTAGGGTGGCACCACTTGGCAGGGTAGACTCACACATGGCAGAGTCCGGGTGCAGGTGCAAGATGGTTGGACGCCTGTTATGTCCTTGAGGCTTTAGATAAGGAGATCAACCAACTAGCCATTGTAGGCACTTTGGGTTCTGTGTTCAAGAGATTCAGGTGCAGTCCTTCTCACCCAGGCAAAAGGTCAGCAGGTTTGCCTAGCAGAGCAGGAGTCCAACAGGGTGCAGTCTACCAGTGTAGCAGTCCTTTGGCAGCACAGCAGTCCTTCTTTCTGGCAGTGTATCCAGAGGTCCAAAAGTGTACTGAAGCAATGGTGTCTGAGATCCAGTATTTATATAGTGGTAGCCTGGTTCTGAAAGGTGGGAAACACATCCAGACAGCGGCTTTGAAGTGCAAGGATATCCCTGCTTTCCATTCCTTGGCTCCAAGCTGACTGGAGTGACAATACAGGGTTGTTAGTCCCTTTATAGTCACACTTGAGTGCCCATTGTGTGTGGCTGTCATGGAGGAATACACAAAGCCCAACTGCCAACTATATAGACTCATGTGACAAAATACAGACCACAGTCACCAAATGGCTAAGGCAAGGAAATGCAAACTTTCTAAAAGTTTGCACAAAGAGACAAGAGCGACCCCAATGTCCTTGCAAACTGGGTGTTGCTAATAAGCAAAGAACAATGTTCAAAAGGAACTCATTAATTCAATTACCATTTCTGCAAGGAATAGTATACCTTGCATGAATGAAGCAGAGATAGAAAAACATATTGGATGTAACCTTAATTCAATTAGGTCTATCATTATTCTAGCAATTTTTATAGAAGCCCACAAGACAATTATTGCAACTGTACTCACCTCAGTCCAAGTGAGTGTAATTTATTTTGCATTACAATATTAAAAAGTACAGAAAATGTATAAAAATAATACTCAGTTTTGTATTTACACTATATACATTTCATATACAGTCAAGTCTTTGACTGAGAGCACCATGCGGGCAGAACTATAGAACCACTGACAGCGAACAGTGATGTAAATAAATTACTCACTCACCACTTTTCTATCTGAGGAATTGATGAAGGGCTGATCTTTATTGATCTACTCACTGCTATGACTTGGACCTATGGTAACCGATTGACTGCCACGAACAATATCAGCAGCCTACTTGGGTAAGCTTGATAGGGACCGACCCTACCTGGACACCACCTGAAGCACCCTGATTTACTTAGGAAGATTTCTGCATTGCAGGCACTATTATGTGCTAATCGTCCCCAGAATTACCGTCCTGAAGAGACCCCGTATCACGAGAGGGTCAAAATGTTGTCGACTACTAGAAAGAGAGAGCCTAAGAAAACGAAACATTTCTTGTTATAAATTTATTGTATTACATTTCCCAAAAGCTCCTCTTCTAAAATACCAATAACCACTGCTGCGTCATCCTCTTTATTAGCACTACATATATATCTCACTTTTTTGGTTATGGTCAAACCACTGGGGGTCACTAAACCACTGTGAAATGTGAAACTTTATATAGTGTAAATACACAGCTGAGTATTCTTTTTATACTTTTTCTGTACTTTTGAATATTGTAACACAAAATAAAATACTCACTTCGACTGAAGTGAGTACAGTTGCAATAATAGCCTTGTGGGCTTCTATGAAAATTGCTAGAATAATAAGTGACCTAATTGAATTAAGGTTCCATCCTACATGTTTTTCTGTCTCTGCTTCATTCACACAAGGTCTATTTCTTGCAGAAATTGCAAAATATAGAATTTATGAGTTCCTCGTGAACTCTTTAAAAGTGGCATTTTCAGAATTACAATTTAAAATCAGATTTCCCCTTAAATTATGATTTTAAATTGCGCTTCCAGAGACATCAAACGTAAAGGAGTTATCTCTTCCCATTCGGAAAGTACACTTATCAATTGTAATAAGCCAGCTACAATGTTATCCATTGGAAGAGATTGGTCTTGCAGTAGTGAAAAACAAATGTAAGAGTTTTTCACTACCAGAAGAAGTAATACTTAAAAGTACAAGTCCTACTTTAAAAAAACATTGCAGCAGTCCCCTGAGGGGTCCAGGGCCAACCCTAGGGTTGACTAATATATATTATAATGGAAGGTTTGGGCCTTGCAAAAGGTTTATTCCCCCAGGTCAAAACATCAGTTTAAAACTGCACACACAGGCTATGCAAGGCCAGGCTGAGATATGTTTAAAGGGCTACTTAAGTGGGTGGCAAAATCAGTGCTGCAGGCCCACCAGTAGTATTTAATTTAAAGGGGGGCGTAGCTTAGCGCCCGATGCGGATGGCGGCGTCGGCGTGAACGCTCCGGTCCCGCTGAGGGGTACAAGCGGTTCGCGACCTTCTTCGGACTCACTGCAAGCGGGTTTCTCCATTGGAAGTCGGCGAGCATGCTGTGAGCTCTACATGCGGCTCCTTGATGCTTTCCATTGCCGTTTTTTTTAGCTGCTGAATCTCCGGTCGCGGCTCTGTCACAGCCGCAGCTGTCATTTTGTTTCTACGAAGTGCCGAGGCTGTCTCTCAGGTATGCGCAGCTTCCTATGACGACTTCTCTGGTGCCTGCAGCTTTGCTCCTCATGTGTGTTGAGCCATGTTTCCTATATTACTGACTCGCTATGCTTTTTGACTGCGGCTGCTTATCCTTGATGTTTCCAAATGCTGCCTTCAGTCTCTTCAGCTTTCCAATTATGGCGGCCATTTTATGAATAGTGCTATCCTTTTTCTGGACTCTCCATCTACGGTTGCTGATCTTCCTAAGTTTCCTCACTGCGTACGAGACTATTTTTCTTCATCTTTTGCTACATCGTTCTCATTCAGTTGCTCTGCAGTCTACGGAATTCCTACGCATATCCTATTTGGATGTCCTTCTATTTGACGGCTAGCTTACATGGGTAAACTTACGCTGAACGGCGTCACTAAATCTTCGCAGCATATCTTCATTAAAAATTCCAAGGTGTTCTCGGCCTTTGCCCAGATAGAAGCTTCTCAGGCATCTTCTGTCCATTAACCACAGTCCTCAATGGAGCAATCTGTGCAGACTGTAGGGAAAGGCACCACCAAAAGGCCAAAAAAGGACCCTCCTTCTAACCCTGCCTCTGCCATATCCATGGAACTGTTGTTGGAGGAGATAAGAGCATTACGTCCTTTTATGGAAGAAACCAATGCCAAATTACAGATTTTGACTGATAATTGGTCTCAAATGGATGCGAGAGTCACGTCTGTGGAGCGCAGCATTTCTTCTCTTCAGGAGTCGTCGTCTAAAGTCTCCCACATGCATTCACAGGTTGCGGCTCTTCAAAAGCAGGTGGAGGATCTTGAAAATCAAAATAGACGCAACAATTTACGTATTTGCGGCCTGGTGAAGGGCTGCGAGGGGTCTGACCCCGTTGCTTTTTTCAAATCCTTTCTTCCCACCCTCCTGCACTTGCCGGAAGGCACTATGCTCAACATACAACGGGCCCACAGACTTGGCCGTGCTCCTTCTCCTACTTCCACTTCTTTGAAACCAAGAGGCGTCATCATGTACTTTCTAGAATACACCGACTTATTAAAGGTTCTTTCGGCAGACAGAGCCTCTCCCCGTCTAACTTGGTCAGGATCTTCCTTGTTCTTTGCACAGGACTATGCAAGAGCCACGGCGAATCGACGTAAGGCCTTCCTGGATATGAGACCCGCTCTTCGTTCCATCGGTGCCAGATATGGTCTCTTCCACCCGTGTTTTTTTAGGGTTACCTACAATAACAAAACGACAACCTACGAGGATCCAGATAGTCTTCAGAGCTTTCAGAATTCCTGCCAAGCTGCTGACATGGACCTTTCTGGTCCCTCTTCCTCTTTCCCTCCATGATTTTCGTGTCTTCTCCCTTTTTTGATGGTTGATATTCATTGTTGTTCTGCCTCTTTTATCTGTTCTCCGAATTTAGTAGTTGTGCTTTTCAATCCTATATGCTTATGTACTCATTCCTTTTTTCCTTTATGTCCTTTTTCCTCGCTTTCTTTCTCTGTTCACATGGTCTCTTTTTTGCCCGTTATCTTTAGTGGTTTTGTCTTCTAATGTTATTCTTCTTTATTCACAGATTACATATCGCATTTCCGTGTTGTCCCCCCGGTTGGGTGGTTCGTTGACCCTGATCGCCCGGCCTCCTCCAGTTGGCTCTACCCCCCCTTCTTCTTCTTCTTGTTTGATCTTCTTCCCGATTGTGCTCCCTTCCCTTCTCGTAAGTACAGTTTTCCTTCCTGTTCATCATGTCTATTTTCCCTTTTGCCCCCCTTTCCCTGGCTTCTGTATTTTTTCTATGTTTAAAGGTGTCTTTTTTTCTCTATTTGCTTCTCCTTCTTAATCTCCAGGATTTTACTCTATGCTCTCCTGTTTCTGCATTTCTCTCTCTTACGTTCTCGGTTTTTACTGTTCTGTTTCCTAGCATATGCCTATCTTTTCCTACTTCTTTTTTCTTTTTTCCTTACTGTTTCCTCTTTTCTTTCTCCACTATACTTTTCTCTTTTTTCCTATTCTCTCTCTCCTTTCTTTCTGGCATTTATGATCATTTTTCTCTCTTTTGCTTACCTTTTTTCATGGGCTCTCCCCTTCACTTTGCTACTGGTTTTCATTTTCTTTTATTTTATATATTGTGTCATTGAAAATAATTACATGGAATGTTAAGGGCATTAATTCTCCAATCAAGAGGCAACGAATCTTATCTCATCTAGCCAGATCAAATGTTGATGATGGTAAACCAAATGGAGTAGCTATTTTATGTCGTAAAACCCTCTCCCATTCCCTAATTGCTCAGGAATCAGATGCTGAAGGCCGATGGATACATGTTAAACTGTCTCTTAAGGGTGATACAATTTCCTTTCTTAATGTCTATGCTCCCACTGGTGGTGATCCCGCTTTTTGGCATGATTTTTCTCACCATATCACCAGATTTGTTGATGATAACTTCATCCTGGCAGGCGACTGTGACCAACACCTTGATCCCTTCCTTGACAGGAATTCCAAAACTCCCTATGTTCCAAAAAAATCTCACAAGCTATTTACTCAAGCTATCTCCCAACACAAGCTCATTGACGCCTGGCGCTTGTGCAATCCGATGACGAGAGAATTTACTTTTTATCTCCCATGCCATCATTCCCAGTCCCGGATTGATTATATTTTTGTTACTCATAACATTGCCCAAACTCTTACTAATGCTGAAATCGGCCCAATTTTACATTCGGATCATGCTCCTACCGTAGTCCATCTTGATATACTACCTAAACCTGTTGGGCCTAAGAGGTGGCGCTTTAATAACGCCCTTCTATTGGATCCTAAATTCACTGCTTCCTTTACTGAATGTTTTGACTAATTTTTTATGTTTAATGATACCCGTTCCATCCCCAAACACACTATCTGGGATGCTTTTAAGGCCGCGGCAAGAGATTTTATAATTGGATATGTTGCAAAGAAACGAAAAATTGCCCGCAAATTTACAGGGGATCTCCTTCAAAATATTAAGAAATTGGAGCACGCCTATTTTACTTCGCACTCACAAGACAGTTTAACAGCCCTAGTTAATGCCAAAATGAACTTTAATAAACAATCCACAGAGGACGCTCCCTGTATTTACTGAAATCTAGTGCAAAGTTTTATGGCAGTAGAAATAAAGCCGGGAAAATCTTAGCCAATTATTTGAAAGCCAAACATAACAAATTGAATATTGAATCCATTTACGAAACTCAATCTAATCTTAAACACAAAGACGCAGACATTCTTACTGAATTTTCTACTTTCTACAAAACCTTGTACTCCTCTGAAACCCAACCCTCTTCCCAATCTTTAGATCATTTCTTTTCTACCATACACATACCTGACCACTTCCCTCTTGATCTTTCTCCCTTAGAATTAGATATTTCTCAACGTGAATTACTTCTAGCACTCCAAACTCTCAAAAAAGACAAGGCTCCTGGACCAGATGGTCTCACTGTTGAATTTTTCCTCCATTTCTCAAAACTCCTCATTCCAAAATTACACTCTCTTCTAGACTCATTTATTGCTTTAGGTGCTTCACAGGCTCTTTCTCTGACGCCCACATCTGCCTTAAACCCAAGGAAAGATGCTCAATATTGTAAAAACTACAGGCCCATTTCCTTGGTCAATATCGACTACAAGATATTTGCTAAATCACTTGCAACGCGTCTTGATCTTTTACTTACAGACCTCTTAGGCGAGGAACAATCAGGTTTCGTCAAGGGCCGATTTATCAATGATAACACTAGACTTTTTTTCAATGTCTCCTAAATTACCCACCTCTCTCGCAGCAATTGCCCTAGATGCTGAGAAAGCTTTTGATAGGGTTGAGTGGACCTATCTTTTTCACGCCCTTAAATGGTTTGGTTTTGGTCCCAAATGTATTTCTTTGATTTCTTTATTGTACTCCAATCCCGGTGCGGCAGTCTGTGCCAATGGCCTAGTCTCTTCCTTTTTTGACTTAGGGAGAGGCGTTCGCCAAGGTTGTCCTCTGTCCCCTTTTCTTTTTAATCTGGCTTTAGAACCTTTTTTATCCAAACTCCGTGAAAACCCTGACATTCATGGCTTTCATGCTTTGGATTCCCAAGTTAAGCTTGCCGCATATGCGGACGATATTTTACTTTTTTCTCCAACCCCACTGAATCTATTCCTGCCTTCCTTGCCGAAGTAAGAGATTATTCCCAGATTTCTGGCTACAAGCTCAATAATGACAAATGTGAGATTTTGCCCTTGACAAAATTCCCATTTAAGCCTGATTTTAATACCTCCAATTTAACATGGAGTTCCTCACACATTAAATACCTTGGCCTACATATTACCCCCTCTATTTCAGACACGGTCTCCCTTTGTTTAAATAAATGCATTAAAAAACTATTGGATTTAACGTCTAGATGGCATCCCCTTTATTTATCATGGTGGGGCCGTCTTGATACAATCAAAATGATGTTATCCCCTATAGTCCTTTACACTCCTTCTAATATCCCTGTCTCCATCCCCTCTAAATTTGTCAGGAAAATTAACTCAATTCTGGCATCTTTTCTCTGGAGCAACAAAAAACCTAGAATATCCTTGGCTCGGCTTATACATCCCAAATCCGAAGGCGGAGTTAATTTCCCAGATTTCCCAGTCTACCATAAGGTGTTTCTGTTGCGACAGGCTTCCCTTTGGTTGCAAGACCCGGTTTCCCTTGCCCCTTATGGGCTAAACTTGAGCGCCTTTTTCTTTCCCCCTTCTCCCTCGCTGAGTATCTTTCATTTTCACGTAAGCCTTCCTCTATTCCCACTCCCATTCACAAATTCACAGTTAAACTACTTTTATCTTCTTCTCCTGCTCCCCCTACGACCATTGCTGCTTTCCTTGCCTCCACCATTTGGCATAACACCTCCCTCTTGATACGTGATAAGCCCTTTTACTGAAAGTCGTGGCGACACAGAGGGCTAATCTGGGTTTCCCAACTATTTTCACATTCTTCTTTCATACCCTTCCATACTCTCCGCACCACCTATGGTTTACCTGCTTCTTTTACCCACAAATATCTTCTTCTTAAAGAGGCTATAATGGCAACTTACACCCGCCTTTTGCACGCACCTTCCCCTTCTTCTTCTCCTGTCCCTACCTCACTACTTCATTCCTTTCTGCGCACTACTCCTAAAGCCTCTTCTATTTACAAACACCTCCACACTAAAGACTCTCCCAGACCCAAATCTAAAGTGGAGGAATGCTGGGAACAAGATCTTGCCACATATTGGTCCATTCCTTTATGGGCTAAGATCTGGAATAAGATTCGCAAGTCCTCTAGAGCAGCGACTCTGACACAAACCTTGTTCTTCAATTACAATAGACTTCTTTTCACGCCATTTGACCTTCATAAGCGCTTTCCAGCCACTCCACATATTTGCTGGTCATGTTCTTCCCCGCAAGCTACTTTATTTCATATGCTGTTCCTGTGTAAATCCGTTCATGACTTTTGGTTGCAGGTTTGGGCCCAAATTAATGTAATTTTTCATTCTTGCATTCCTTTTTCTTACACTAACGTTTTCTTAGGAAGTCTTTCTCCTTGTTGGGAGGATGCTGAACTTAACACTCAGATTATTGATTTATTGTTAGCTGTTGCGTTTCAGCAGATTACAGTCAACTGGAAGAACTTTTCTAACATCTCTTTTAAAGCATGGTGGTATAATGTCTGCCACAATCATAGACTGGATACTGCTTTTGTTTTCCCTGCCCACATGGCAGCAAAGCGCATGGATTTATAGCTTCCTATTACGCTTTATCTTGATGTATGTGCTAAACGTTCATTTCACCCACAACCCTCACAACAAGAAGTCTTCAAACCCCCTTAAATGCCCCCCGTATTCCGTTTCTCCTTCATTATCAACTGTATGTACTTCTTTTTGCATAGTTGTATTTTTACGACTGTTGTTTCCATTTTATTTAGTTTTTATGCTTATGATTAGCTTTATTCTTGTTTATAACTGTATTATGCCCATTGCTTTCTGATGTACCCATATTTTATATTTTTCTCTGTATTTTGTATTGACACCTTATTCCTCTTTCCTTTCCCAAATAAAATTATTTTTTGAACTAAAAATATTTAATTTAAAGACAGTGGGCACATGTAGTGCACTTTACTAGTGAATTATAAGTAAATGCATGTGCCAATTGGAGAAAAGCCACTATTATCATACTGAGAGGAGAGAGCACAGCACTGTTGCACTGGCTAGCTCTTGTAAATACCAGCACAAACAAGAACAGATACAATGGAGGAGGAAGGCAAAACATTGGGAGAATGCCCACCCTAAGGCTGAAAGGTCTAGCATTCATCAACTTTGAACTGATGATTTTCAAATATTTTTCTTTTTCTTCTCTTTCTGACTGCAGCTCCATACACGAATCTCTAACTATTTGATATTGATTGTGTTAGGGATGGGAATGCCCCCCTGCATGGCATACAGTCAAGTCCTCTGCCCTGAATGCCCAGCTGTGAGTATCTGGTTTTCTGGAGTTTGACCCAAGCCTCACACTAATCTAACATGTGTGTGAACATCTATGCCTTTCCCTTAATGTGAGTACAGTCCTGGACCGGGAGGTGTACACCAAGCATGTTCTTCATAGTGACAGAGGTCTAAGGTCCCTATCACTGGTTCAAGCGTGCAGTGCAGTGGAGGTAGTGTGCAGTTTTTTTAGTGCTCATAGTGTGACCAGACCTTTTTAGAGGGCTGGCGACAGCCACATGCCAGCCTCTACCTTCAGATACAGCTGTGTGGCCTGCATCTTGAAGATTGAAGCTGCCCACTAGGGCTTGGAAAGAGTGAAAGCTTCAATATCTCTGAATTACCAAGTCAATTAAAAAACGTGCCATTGGCTGTTAAGTTTCAATTCGTATTAAGAATCATGTAGACAGCATTGGATCCCATAATGTTCTTATTTTATTTATTAAATACATGGACAGTTATTAAAAACCATTGCATACAAAGAAGCTTTAAAAATAGTGCAATAATTCATATCAATGCAGCTCATGGGGCTGCAAAATTTACCAGAGAGATTTGTAAAACCAAGTCACTGTGCATTAAAACCTTTGGATAAAAATACAAACAATGGAATACAACTGAATACTCTATTTATAGGGCCATTGCATACAAAGTCGTATAGAATATTTTGATGGTACACGTGAGTGCTATACCTATAGAGCTACTTATGTTGCTACCAATTCATAAAATCAAGTTGCTAGGGAAAAAGTGCAGCAGGAGGATGCTAAAAGGCACATCATGGGTCATGGAGCCAATGGTCAGATTGGTGTGGTGGTCATCTTGTACTCAAAGTTTTCAGAAGAACCCTGGCGGTAAGTCTTTTAGTCTGTTTGCTGCTGAAAACAGGAATTTGACTAAAGCGAGCAGTTAGTCTAAGATCAAAGGCTAGCAGAGACTCAATCACTGCTCTTCAACATGTTCTGATTCATCTTGTTAAGGAGATTGATTTGAGCCAGTATCTATGCTCTATCAGGAAAGCAGGGCAGGCGCATATTATGTGTTCAATGGTTTGCCAGAGGTGGGTGCATAACCAGCATTTCTTCTTGCCATCTTGGGGCCAGGTTTAGAGTTGGTAGGTCTTCAAGTCAATACCTGATGATCTGTCATTTCACTGTTGAAGAGAGACCAGTTGCTAGATAGGGTTGGAGGTGCAGGGCCTTGCAGCTGCTTATGACCAGGTAAGCATATGATCACCTTTCCAGCATGTTCAGTAATGAAAGAGAGATACTGCATGGCTTTGATGACTATAGGTTTGAAGGCTGAGAAGGTAATTGGCTGGTTCCATACAGCACCTATTTGAGGATTTATGATTGCCTGACCAAGGTATTCAGTTAACCTAGACCCTTTGCAGGAGACTACCTTGTAAACGGGCGAATCCCTGGAAAGACCACGCCTTCTATCAATATGTCCATGTGTGTGGAAATCAAGCACACTGAACCCCCAGCCCTCCAAGACCCCTGATCAGGTGTGACCAGGGTTCTACGGCTCTAAGCATCATCTGTCCCCCTTAATCTATGGAGGTAACTTATCTGGTGGTGTCAGTGGCTCAGTTAGCATTGCCGCCCATGCCCTCATATCCTCACTACCTCTTCCTTCCCTTAGGGTTGACTTCATGTGACAGCACTTTGTATTAATCCACTCAGCAATGTCTTTCATCCAATCCTCTATCTTCAGACGTCTTGGGGCATCTTCATGTAGGTTTTATGTTGCCCATGCACCACGCATGGTGGCGCAAGGGCCACCTTGTGTGACCCTGAGTGGCTTGATAAATCCAGAGTAATGCAACACAGAGCAAATTGCTGCACTGCGTTACTCTACACCAGGGAGGCATTTCATGGGTGAAGCGAGGGTGTTCCCACATGCCCCCCCATCGATTTTGGCACAGTTCTAGATTTAACATCAATGGTAAACCTGGGAATGCTTCAAAGTACTATGCCACTCCAGGGGGAGGCATAACGAGGAGAAATATCCTCATTTCTCCTTGTTATTTCTAAAATGCCTCTCAGGCTAGTTTTTGCACTGGAAGAGGTCCCTTCCTGCACAAAAACAATCCTGTTTACAACGCAGGCATACCTGCACAATGGTGCAAGGTGCCTGCATTGGTGCTAGGCAGCACATGTGCACCAGCGCTGGGAAATGACAGGAGTGCCCTGTATTATGTTAAACACTTTACATTCCTGCCCTTTCCCTATCACACAGTGAAGCAAGGTGACTTGCTGTGCTTTGTGAAAAATTCATAAATATGCCCCCTTGTTCATAAATGCCATGCCCACCTGGTCAAAAGCCTTTTCAGCATTCAGCTGAGTCTCTTTTTTCATCTTTCAAACAGGTGACAGACCCATCAGAGAAGCCATATATCTGTCTGTCTCATATGTATCACAATTGATTCTGTTGCTCCAATTGTGCAGTGATAGACCCTAATGGATGCATAGCTGGAGTATGGCACTAGAGTCACTCACAAATCACCTTGTCAGCATATGTACAACCCTATGGGAGAAAAAAAGTTGAAGATCAGGGACTGTGCCACTGAGTCCAAAGTCGGTGATTATGGATGCTAACATTTTGAATAGTATCCCACTGGACGTTTCAGTTCCTAAATATCTAATCATCCTTTCATTGCACACAATGATTATGATAAACTCACTAGCTAGTATAAAATCACCTATGCAAATATTGCCAGCGTCTTAAGATCAGTGGATGAGCTGTGTACATAGCCGGTATTGTGATTTCCACTCATCCTCACCATGTAGGTTGCCAATGTGCACTGAACCTCTTTAACCCAAGGAGTTATTTTAATGGAAACAGATTGAAACTCCATTACATCATGGGTGTGTAAATGTGCCCAGAATTATGTGGATACACTTTTTCTTTAGTTATCCCTGTACTAGCTCCCAATAGCCTTGTTTCGTGTAAATAGGATATCTGTATGGCATTGCCACACCTCTGTATACTTGCATTTGAGGACTTCTACTCCTCTGTGGTAAGTGATAGAACATTCACCATGATGTGGAATCAAACATGACACACCGAATATTTTTGTGAATCTTCTGCTAGGGCCTTCCAAATATGAAAGACCATACATTTTATATAGCATAATTTGGAGATCACTGACATTACATGTGCATTCCTGTCATATGTTACCACTCTCTCTAAATAGTTCCATCACCTAACCTTGCTTCAACAACAATAAAAGTGATACAGCTGAACATTTCAACAATTACTGTCGGAGACCAATGGCCTATCAAATCTATGACCACAGATCACTGGGCTCCAAAGGAGCACGTGTTCAACAGTACCACAGGTGGGGGTGATTCCTCAATGCCTAATTACTTTCTTTTCACCGCATTATCTTCACCCTCTCAGCAGTATCTACATGAATGGGCTAATAGCAATATTTAAAGGAGAAAAGGCGTATATGTACTCAGATGTTGGTCCCTCCACCATCTACTCTTGAGTTAGAAGCCTAATATCCAATATTATGTCTAAAAAGAGTCATCTTTGAATGGGTACTTCTCTAGGAAGACCTCTTTGTTCTATTTTGTTTCCAGTCAGAGGCCTGTGCCCACAGAGCATGTTTAACTCTGCTCCATCATCAATCACAGTGATCAGAACACCTGCCCTGCTGTTAAGTGTGCCTCAGAATACCTGCCTTTTGGGTATAGTGCGAAGACAGTGAACTTGAAATATGGTCTCTACTTCCACAGATCTCACACTCTCACACTAAGATGCCTTTGGCCATATAATGCAGAAAGAACAATTGATGAACAGAATGCAGAACATAAGAAGCATTAAATTCCTGTCCAGAATACACCAATCTCTTAAAGGGCCAGAGAATGGTTGTCTTCCCTGTTAACTTCCCTTTCTCCCTCACTCTCTCTTTCTCAGTCTACTTGTTATGACTTCCAACTTCTCTCTCCTTTTGTTGATCACTTCAATATTCGTTTCCTTCCATCCACAGCTCCCAATGCATATTTATCTTCCCCCCACTCAAGCTCTGCTTCTCCCATTCTTTGTTTCTCTCTTACTTATGCTCACTTTAACTTTACCTCAGTATCTTACTAGAACCCTTATTCACATGCTAATCCAGCCACTATATCTCAGTCACTAACATTTTCACCCATGTTATTGTTCTAAATTTTTCTCCCAAACTCTTTCTTTCTCTCTCGAAAAATTACTCTCTTGCTGAGAAACAGTCTGTTATGTCCGCTCACACACCTTTGCTCTTTCTTCCTCTCTTTCTCTGACACTTTCTATGAAATGGTCAGACAAAACAATGTAAACTTGGCAATAAATGATAGGTGTTAACCGCACATGAAGGAATGTGACATGTCATTTTAAGTTTGCACAGTACTGAATGCAAAGATTTAACTTGTTTAACATCAAATGCCTTAGCTTGTCCTCCAGACGCCAAGACATAGTGAAATATAATTTGCAGATAAAAATACTGTATAGGATGTTGGTTGGAAGCTGGTGTTAAGATTCTGTACCTGATCAGAGCCTCCACAGGAGCTGAATGACTGAAGTCCAACGTAGATGAAAATTTCCCAACTCCCCTATGCCTTTAAACCAGAACACTCTTGTTGGAAATGGGATCCCTGGCTGGCCAGGGCTTTCGCCAAAGTCAGTCAGAGACCACCACACCCAAGTCAGGGCAAGGGAGTTACACGCCAAGATAACCCCTACTCACCCTCTAGGTAACGTGGCGTGAGCAGCAAGGCTAAACTTGGAGGCGATGTAGGCTAAGTATTTGCGCACGCACCCCAGCAACAACAACCAAAGGCCCACCACAAAGGAAAACTCCACACAAGGTTATATAAAAATAGCCTTTGTATTATAATAAATATACATTGGATAAAACACACATCTTGTTACACTGTGCCAACAGGCACGGGCGGAATTTACAAGGGATATTGCACAGGACAGGGCCACTTGGACCACTGTCAGGGGTATCAGCACTTTTAGAAATAATACTTTCAGAAATAGCACTTTAGAAAGTAAAATCAGTGTAGCACACAATATAAAAGTAGAGCATACAACCAGTAATCACTGGTAACAGGACCTCACTAGCACCACCTGTACTAGGGAGAAAAACAACCACCTACATGTCACACTACCTGTAGGGATGTAAAAACAACACACATGATGCATTAACATTCAGAGGTGTAAAGGCACATGACGCATAAACAATACATTCAGAGGTGCAGCAATAACATTGCGCAAAACTTAGATCAGTCACCACCTGTGACAGTCCCTGTGTCCCAATGTCAGGGCCTAAACGTAGCAGTTGCCCACAAAGTGCTGGGCAACTGGTGCAGGGAAAGTTAGGGCAACGTTGGAGCCTCTCTGGGCTCAAGAACCACTGCTGTGGCACTGTGGGGCCTCACTGGGCTTCTGGACAAGAAATGGCGCCCTGAGCCTCGCTCAGGCACTTCTTTCCAGAACCACTGCCCCAGAGCCTCTCAGGCTCGTAAATCAAATGCAGGCTGGAGCCTCTCTCAGGCTCGTCACGCAAAAGGGCTGGAGCCTCTCTGGGCTCCTACACGAGGGAATGGCACCCTCAGAGCCTCTCTGGGCTCAACGAACAAAATGGCCCCCAGGAGCCTCTCCGGGCTCCTCAACAATGATGCGGGCGTCAGGGCCCCTCACGGGGGACCCTCGAACACGTGGGGGCGCTTGGAGTCCCCCCTCTGGGGACTCAGGACGAGAAATGCCCCCTAAGAGCCTCTCTGGCTCTAGACACAAGGGCGCGAGGTCGCGCTGCTGAGGGGGGCAGGGGGGGGCGGACACCGACAACGTGTCCCGGCGCCCCTCCCCTCGCTTCTTGGCAACACTCACCGGCTCTGGGCTGCAGGGCGGCTCCTCTCGTCCCGGGGCTCTCCTCTCCACTCGGGGAGCCTCGGGGACCCGGCCGGCAGCTTCTCCCTCCCCGGCTCGTCGGAGGAGGCGGGACTTCCGGTCGGCCTTTCCTGGGCCGTGCTGGGATTGGCCGGGCCGCTTACCACTTCCGGGTCGCCGCGGGCAGCGCGGCGGCCCGCTTCTTAGGCAGGCAGGCGGCTTCCCAGGATCCGAGGAGTGGGCTCCCTCGTGAATCCAATAAAAACGGGCAAACAAAGCGGCAATGAGCGGGGTGGCACCCGCGCCGTCAAACCGCCACACAGGGCGATCAGATGCCGGGTGGGCACCGGCTGTGCTTTCAAAGCGCTAGCAGCGCTAGAACGAAGGGTAGGCGCTCTCCAGCGCCACAGGATGAAAACACAGCGCTCACAGCGCTAGGGCCAAAATCCAGCACTTCCAAGCGCTAGGCAGGCGATTTCAGCGCTCTCAGCGCTGAAGGGCAGAGAGCAGCGCTCTCAGGCTGCAGGCAAGCAGTCCTCAGTGCTCCCCAGCACTGGAGGACAGGACAAGGCTCCAGCAAGGGCTGGAGGCAGGCAGGGGAGGCAAGGCTGGGCCAGAGCCAGCACACTGGGTCTCCAGGCAGGGAGACACCCCAAGTGGCGGTCCTCCTGGCCCCAGCAGCAGCAACAGCCCCCTCTGGCAGGATCCAAAAGCAGAACATTTTCATGGGGACACAGCCCCTTCTTTATACTGTAAAATCCCTTTGTCTAAGGTGCAGGGTGGGGGGAAAACCAGTTACAGCTGGCTTTGGAGCACTCTTGATGGCCCAACCACACATTTCTTTCACTGGGGAGGCTAGGGTCGTTAGACACACCACAGGGGGGCGGAGCCAGCATTGTGTGGGGAAAACCCAGCCCATCCAGGACACAGGTACACTCCTCCCACACATCACTCATGCTAATCTCCCACTCACCACCGGGCAAACCCATCTAGACTTCCTGGAGCCTGGCATGCCAGCCAGCTCCAGCCAATCACGCTCCAGCACCCTCACAGCACATGCACACATATCTCAATGTCCAGAAGTAGCACTTCCCAACTAGACACACACATGCCGCAGACACCATCTTGCAGCATTCACTCTCACGAGTTCAGACATACTAAACTCGAGCCTGCACTCCCGACGCATCAGGAACTACCAGGGACACACACATTCCCCATGCATTCCTATGGGAGGGCAGGCCAGCCATGCTACACGCACGCACTTTCACTCTGGGACTCAGGGGAAAGTGCGCAGAGACCCAAAAATCACTGACACAGGGTCACACATAAGGCAAAAAGTTCAGGGGTGAACCAGCCCTGCGGGCCAAGTCCAACAACTCTGATCTCAGAAACGAGGGGGAAAGGGGAAAGGGAAAACAAGAGAGACTGCCATACATGTGTCTTCACAGGCCTCAATCAGGAGGACAACTGCACCTGAAACAATAAGCAAAGGATTACTGACGTTCTATACTTCAGATGAACCCAATAATGACCTTTACCTTTCTTTTTATGAAGTACATGACTAGTTTGTGGAATGTGCCTCTCTCTATAAGGTAAAAATTAGTTATTGTGTTTGCTTCAGTTCAAAAAGGATAGAAAAAATATATATTGTCCAAAAAATAATATGCAGTCTTTTCTTTTGTCTTTCAGAAGTTCCTGCTGGATTCCGACGATGAAGAACTACTGTTGGTAAGTATATATATATCGTCATGTGAACCAGGCTCGTGGAGCCGAAACGTCATGGACTTTACCTGCACTAAATAAATGAAAACGAAACTTGACTGGTCCGTGTCCGAGTGCTATTTACCCTGGCTGGCTGTAACTCCAGAGCGAGGTGGAAGCGACGGAATGGTGAATATATATATATATATATATACATATATATACATATATATGTATATATATATATATTTATATTTATATCTACGAATGTATTTACCAAAAAACAATTGATGCTGAAGCGTAAGTCACACAAAAACTCCACCTGCTCAAAGTAATGATTACTGACAGTGCAGAGGTAAGTCTTTCTTCTGTCTGGAGCAGTAGAATGAGATAGCAACTAGATAAAGCGGTAATGTCTCTTTCTTATGCTTACACTAGCGCTAATTCAGAATCCAATCACCCAGTGGAGAAATTCTGGCAAGAAGCTAAACGAGAAAACCATAGTCCAGAACCTTTATACAGCGTTTCCAAGAAATGGGTGAACACATTGAAATCCTCGAGCATACCTGAATTGTAGCGCTGAAACAGCATACTGGTACTACCTCAAGGAAACGGCTGCTGAGCGGTTCTGAAGACCGCTTCTCTGGAAAACTTAACACGTAGTCCGAAGCAGAAGGTAAGTGAGAATGCAAGTCCCCGCTGACCACAAAAACTTTCTACTGCAGAGCAACAGGAGACGCATCTCCTCAGGGGAAGTCGACAGTTGAAGTGCCCCGCACCACAGGTGCACACGCACGATGTCACTGAACTGCCAATGAAGACAACTAAAACGCAGACCTACTGCGGGCGTCCTTCCCGTGGAGTGTCATTAAAGAAAATGGTGTCGGACGTAGCTGAGCTATGGACAAATCACTTAGCTACCAACTGACTCCAACCAATTGGGGAGTCTAAAAAGGAATAACCCTTCTTGATCTTAAAAATAGGGCCAGAAATATTGGCACGAGGGACAGTTTGCCTAAACCTGGCAGTACCCCCCACTAAAGCCCCCCTCTCTAGGCTTTTGTGGATGCGTCTTGTGGAATTCCTTCACCAATCTTGGGGCATAAACATTCTGACTGGGTTCCCATGATCTCTCCTCAGGACCAAATCCCTTCCAATCGATCAAATAATACAGTCTACCGCTACTACACTTGGAATCAATAATTCTTTTAACTTCAAATTCCTCCTCAGATTGAACCTGAATGGGAGCTGGAGGTAGAGCCTGCCTTAAATTTGGAGGGTTTCTCTTGATCAGGGAGACTTGGAAAGTTGGATGCATTTTTAGCTTACTAGGAAGCCTGACAATGACACTTACTGGGTTAACCATTTTTACCACTGTATAAGGACCTACATATCTTGTTTGGAATTTCCTGTTTCCCTTCAACCGCATATGGCGAGTGGAAATCTAAACCTGATCTCCCGGCTCAAAGTTAGGATTCTCCTTTCGCCCTTTATCTGCCTGTTTCTTGTAAGAAGCCTTTGGCTTAATGAGATTTGCTGAAGCCTTTTGGTATGCCCCTTGCAATTTCTGTAATACCTCCTCAGCTGCCGGCACATCTACCTCTACTTTACCAAAAAGCATGTTAGGGTGTCTGCCTGAATTCAAATAGAAAGGTGAGTAACCTGTAGATGAATGGACTTGCTGTAAGCAAACTCCGCTGCACTCAGCAAAGCGGGCCAATCTCCTTCCTGATCCATTAAATACAGGCGCAAGTACTGCTCAAGGTCCTGATTCACTCGCTCGGTCTGTCCATCAGTCTCAGGATGGAAACTGGTGGACAAACGAGAATTTACTCCTAAACCTTTCTGGAAAGATCTCCAAAACCGAGACACAAACTGTGGGTCTCTATCGGAAAACACAATCTTTGGAATTCCATGAACTTTCACAATGTGTGAATGAACAAGGTGGCTAATTGGGAAGCATTTGGAAGGACTTTAGAGGAAGAAAATGGCTAATTTTAGAGAAATGGTCCACCACCACCCAAATTACAGAATAACCTTGACTAGAAGGTAACTCAATGATAAAATCCATGGAAACTGTATGGCATGGGTATAGAGCTACTGGTAAAGGCATACGAAGGCTTGGGGAGCCTGTCGTACAGCCTTTCCCATAACACACTGCTCACATGAAGCTACATACTGTCTCACCTGAGTTTCCATGTCAGGCCAACAAAATGATCGTTTCAAAAGTTCCAACGTTTTCATAACACCCTTGTGACCTGTCAATGGATTATCATGAAACAATTGAATGATCTCCTTCCACAAGTCCTCATTAGGCACAAAGGGTTTTTCTTGGAAAAATGGTTTTCCATCTTTGATCTCACGTTCTGGTCCTGCCGTCTTCCAAACTGCCAAATCCACTTCAGAGAGATTTTATCTTTCCTTACAATTCCACATACTCTTTGGAACCCATGATCTTTTCTTCAGGAATTAGATGGTCTTCTGGACCACATCTTTACTGTCACCAGTGTTCAAACGACATAGAGCATCTGCCTTCCCATTCGCAGAGCCTGGCTTGTAAGTTAAGACAAAATTGTAATCCGCAAAAAAGAGTGACCATCTTAGCTGCTGAGGAGTGAGTGTTCTGGCAGACTTCAAAAACTGCAAGTTACGATGATCAGTAAAGACTGGTATTTCATACTTGGCACCCAATAAATAATGCCTCCATTCTTGGAACGCATCTTTTACCGGTAATAACTCCTTGTCAGCAATGGAATAATTGACTTCCTTGGAAGACAGTTTTCGGGATCGGTAGGTAACCAGATGAAGCTGGACAGTGTTCTTATGCCTGTGGGACAGAACTCCTTCAATAGCCAAATTTGAGGCATCTGCTTCAATATAAAAAGGTTTTTCCAAATTGGGATGCTGCAAAACCGGTGCGGTGATGAAGGTCTCTCTTAGTAACTGAAAGGCCTCTTCAGTATGTTTGGTCCAGACAAATTTTTCTTTCTTTCGGAGCAGACGTTTGATGGGCTAACCTTCTCAGAAAAATTGTGAATGAATCGACAAATTGGCAAAACCGAGGAAACTTTGTATTTCTTTGACCGTTCGTGGAGCTGGCCTATCCTTGATAGCTCGCACCTTAGAATCATCCATGGACACACCTTTTGAAGATAGAATGAAGCCCAAAAACTCAACTCGGGAGGCATGGCGCACACACACTTCTCCAACTTGACATACAATTGGTTTTCTAGTAGTCGTTCCAAAATTTCACGTACGTGCCGAGCATGTTCTTCCATATTTTCGGAGCAAATGAGAATGTCGTCAATATAAACGACAGCAAAGTGATCCAGAAATTCTCGTAGAATATCGTTCACAAAATGCAGGAAGGCTGCTGGGGCATTACACAAGCCAAATGGCATGACTTGGTATTCAAACAGGCAAAACCGGGTTCGAAAAGCCGTCTTCCACTTCTCTCCTTCAGCCATTTGAACTAAATGGTGGGCCCTCTCAAATCCAGTTTAGTGTAAACTTGGCGGCCTTGACTTGGTCCAGAAGTTCTGAAATTAAGGGTAAGGGATATTGGTTCTACTTGGTTACTTGGTTGAGTGCACGGTAATCTACACGTTCTCAAACTAACGTCCTTCTTAGGAATAAATAAAAGAGGAGAGGAAACTTGAGATTGTTAAGGTCGAAAGAACCCACTGGCAAGATATTGATCTAGATATTCTTTCAAATGTTGGTTCTCAGATTCTGATAGCGCATAAATGCGACTACACGGTAGGGACGCTCCCGGTTCCAGGTCAATCTTGCAGTCGTACTCCCGATGAGGGGGTAACTTCAAGGCCTCTTTCTTATTATAAACCAAATCCAGATCGTGGTATTCTTCCGGAATGCTTTCAACTTCCACGGTACAGATCATCTGTGTCTTTACGGCCAAACAAGATGACGGAGATGTCCGAGATTCAATCATTACACGATGAAAACAGTGTTCCAAGCAATACTCGGAGTTCAATTCGATGGCTCTTTTCGCCCAATCAATTTTAGGATTGTGCTCCGTAAGCCAAGGTAATCCTAGGATCACTTGGAATTGAACGGCATCAATGAGATTAAATGTAAAAAAACTTTGATGTCTCCCAGGACCAATCAAGGTAATCTCTTCGGTATCGTAGGTAATGGGACCCTAGGAAATATTGGTGCCAGCCACTGCTCAAACTGGTTCAGGCTTTTCCTTCTTGACAAAACGAGAGAGAGAAAAACTCTGTTTATTTAGACCTTAGTCTTTAAACAAAATTGAATAAAATTCAAGGTATTATACATAGTCAATTATTGATAAAACAATACACAGCTTTTAAAATCTTTAAAACGTGTAAAAACATTCAATACATTCCACTTAAAATCTAAATTTCCTTAGGCTTTTAAAATTATGTCAGTACGTTGTCTTCTACAGTACACCTTTGCCGTAAAAGTTATTAAAACCGAGAGCTTGTATCGTCTAAATTACTCTTCTACTTTTACTATATACAAGAACTGTGGTTCCCCACTGCACTTCTTTGAGCTTTCCCCTGACCATTTGATTTATTCCTTTCAGGTAGTAACCCAGAGCTATAGCGATTTCTAGGTATTCCATTCTTAACAATAAATTAATTGCTTGGGCTCTCAATCTTGTGTCATATTTTATGAATATAGGTCGTAGAATCCGTTTTCTCACTTCTACATACATGAGACAATCAAGTAGGATGTGCATTATATCGCACTTAATCCCCATACCACACTTACATATACCATCTGGGTACATCATTTCTGCCATGACTTTCCCTCCTCCACTCGCCATGGGATGATGCCAATTCTCATTTTTAAGATATCCCACCTAAATCCATAGTTTGGGAGTGCTTCTAGGTAATGATATCCTGTATCGGTTTCCCATACTTCTATCATATTTTTTTACCGATTTTTTTGTTTTGTTTCTTAGGTAATCTAAGTCCTGCATTCTCGAGTACTCCCTTCCTTGTGCTCTAAGTTCCCCTTTTGTAAAGACTGCCTCTAAGGGGTTTTGGGTTGTACCCACATCTAGGCAGCAGATTGTCTCTTTTATCTTCTTTTTTGCCTCAGCTGCCCATCTTAGATTACTATGTTGGATTTCCTCGCTGCACCAATGTGACACCTTTTGGGCTTCCTCTAGGGATTGGCGTTTCCAAAATCTTGCCACCGCCATTCTGGCCTGGGTATTCCATCCAATCAATCATGTTTCAAGTCTAATTGCCTGTAACATGGCTGACATTGGCAAGGACAATAGCGTTTTTACAGATTTACCTTCCTCCCGGTTCCAATCCCCTTTACCACTAAAGAATAGGACCTCTGCACCATATAATACTTGTGGGGGAACCATGGCTGTGAAAGCTTTTAACATGGGTTTGTGTGACATATCTCCATAGATTTGGTAAAAAAAATTCAGACCACAAATCGAGGAAGAAGCTTTTGCATTTTGGTTTTCTACATGTTTGTCCCATTTTAGGGATGATTCGAACCATAGGCCCAGATATTTATATTCTTTTACTATTTCTAATTTGGTTTTATCTAGATGCCAGCAAAAGCTCTTTGTCCTTTTACTAAAGCACATAACTAACCCTGGGCGTAGTGTGCGGAGTGGGGCTCCGCGGAGCTACGCAAAGTGGGCGCAAAACTACGCCCACCCGCGCACTCCGCGTAGCCCCACTCCGCGCCGCCCGCCTCCCTCCCGCCCTCCCTAAATACATAAATAAAAGGATAGAAAGCTTTTAAAAACACTTACCTTGTCTGCCGGGTCCCCGGGGCTCCCTCTCGCCGTCCCGCGATTCGCGCCGCCACCGATTCAGATACTAATGCGCATGCGCGGGTGCCCGCGCATGCGCATTTCTCATGAGAAATGCGCATGCGCGGCCGCCCGCGCATGCGCATTAGTATCCGAAATGGCGGCGCGAATCCAGGGACGGCGAGAGGGAGCCCCGGGGACGCGGCAGACAAGGTAAGTGTTTTTAAAAGCTTTCTATCCTTTTATTTATGTATTTAGGGAGGGCGGGAGGGAGGCGGGTGGCGGCCGGCTACGCACCGTCTGCGGAGCGCGCGTAGGGCCGCCTGGCTACGCCCGCTACACAAAATGCGTAGGAGACGGCACTACGTGCACTCCGTGCACGGAGCGTATCTGGCCACCCACCCTTACACATAACCTTTGTTTTGTCCATATTTACTATTAGCAGTTTACTCTTACAGTATTCATTAAAAGCATTTAAATTCCTCTGTAGCCCCAGCTCTGTCTGGTCAGTGATGACAAGATCGTCTGCATACAGTATTCAAAAGACTTTATTCGGTTATATCATATTTAACCATAAAAGTTCACATAAATATCACAACAAGTAAAAATGCCTACAAAATGTTTTAATTCAGTCAATTAAAAAAGGTTATCTTAAAAAGATAATGCATTACATTTTACAGGTTCACATAATTATAGATTTCCGTGAGTAATAAACATTTTTTTAAAAAGGCAGAGAAAGATGCAACAGAAAATAAGTCATTTAGCTTCTGGATTGATAGAAAGGCAGATCGACATTGTCTTAAGTTCAAATATCTCAGTATGGGCATAATCCACCTTTTCCTCGGTATTGAGTAAAATTTGCAGAAAAACAATATATGGATATCGGATTGGGTGGTCATATTATCACAGGGACATCTAAGAATGCCAATAGACCTGTCATTCATAATGGGAAAACTTAATACCCTGAATAGTATCCCAAATCTGAAACGTGTAATCAAGAATCTTTCATGATCTTTCATATGCAAAGTCAAATATGGTTGTATGACCTGCGGGGTTAATATAAGTTGATGGGCAATCACAGTAGATTTTATCGACTCAGTTTTGTCCCTACAGTTCTCCAAATAGGTTATACATAATTCTTCAGTGACTTCCTTGGTATCTGTGTCATAGAGAGAGGGTCCTCATAGTAATCAAGGTGGTTTATGTTGGCCAAAAAGGTCTTAATATATCTCAGCCATTTTACTCCTCCAAAGTGCTCGGATTTAAGAACATCGCCCAAAATTAGGCAGTTCAGATGGCATTCATCAGTAGTCCAATCTCTGTGCCAGAGGAGAACCGGGTGTACTTTAATAATGTCCTCCAAACAGGGTATGCCCAATTCTACGTGACAATTATATGTGGACATACTATCTGGCAGTGATAAGAGGTACCTCAAAAATCTGTTTTCTGTAGTCTGTAATCCAGATTAGTCATGAAGGTTGTAAATGAAGAAATCATTTGTTGCAGTGCCACTGGGGTCCTAGCCATTAAAACAGCATCATCTGCATAAATGAGGGCCGGTATTTGACGCTTGGAGGCCAAGGGCATATCGCGGCAATCTTGTAACAGGGTTTTCTCTAAAACATTTATATATATAGTAAATAAGAATGGGGCAAGGACACATCCTTGCCTCACACCCCTTGCAATAGTAAACATCCGTGTACATTCCCCTTTTTTTCCGTATCTGACCATTGCCCTTGCACCATTATACAGGTCTTTGAGAAATAAAATTATGTTATTCTCAACACCCAGTCGGTCTAAAATTACCCACAGCTTGCTGTGGGCAACACAATCAAAGGCGGATGTCAGATCCACAAAGGTTAAAAACATCCTACCTCCTTTAGCCTTGGTGTATTTTTCTAGGAGAATATATAGGTTGAGACACTGCTCAGTTGTCCCTACCCCTTCTCTGAAATCGTATTGTAGGTCGCTTATAATCTTGTGGTTTTCAGCCCATGAATGCAGCTTCTTAAGAATTATTCTACCTATAATTTTAATCATTGAATCCTGTAACGATATGGGGCGGTAGCAGGTACAGTTGTTCCTGTCCCCCTTTTTAAAGATGGGGACTATAATTGAAACATACCATGTGGGGACCAAACTCTCTGAACATGCAGCATTAAAAACTCTCGTAAGTAGTGGCGCCCACAACGCCATATTGCTTTTAAAAATGTCAACAGGGACACCATCAGGGCCTGGCGCTTTACCACCTTGGCTAGAACTAATGCCCTTGATCACCTCATCAACAGTAAAATTAAGGTCAAGGTGTCCCTCCTGCACACCGCTCCTATCATCCCCTCTTTGCTCAATTTCACGTACCATATTTGGTGACTGGGCACTATAGAGTTTTTCAAAATGGCTCACCCACTCATCTTCAACGATTGCAATCTCCATCCGCGCCTTTGATTTATCTTTAAAATAGGTAACATTTACAGCTTTCCAAAAAGCAGTCATATCTCTTGAGCTGGAAGCATCCATTAGCCTCTCCCACGCTTCCCTCTTCAGCATGTCCCTCCTGATCTTTAGTGCTGTCTTGTACCCTTTATGGAGTTCCCTGATCTGTATTTGATTCCTAGCCTTGCTGTTCAAGGCTCGTTTAAGTAATTTCTGTGCCTTAGTACAGCTATTATCGAACCATTTTGTACTCTGCTTCCTTGAGTCCTTGGATTTAACCCATGAACTATTCTTAATGTGTGTTATAATTTGAATAAAGTTATGAATCGTTTCAGTATTGTCAGCTTCCAGGTCCAGACAAACACTGAAACACACTTTACAGGCTTTAATTAAATTACACAAAAACTAATCCGGTATTATCTTATTCCATTTCAAGGCATATTCATTTTGTCTGGATATGTCGATATCCCTCACTTTTTGCCTGGGTCTATTGTCCACAGTATGGGGGAGTCCAAATATACAATTTCTACTTTAATAGGGAAGTGATCGCTTATTGGGGTTTTCAACGTACGATAGTTATAAACACAATCCCCATGACTTGTAGAGATCATGATATAATCTATCGTCGTGGAAGCCCCTCTTCCCATAAAGGTTGCCGAAAAGGGTACTTCAGGATTACACATTTTATTGGCAAAGCTCAGATCATTCATGAATAGAGTGTCATTTAGCGCTTCCCCCACAACTGTATGATCAAAATGTGTCAATGCTGATTCCTTGTCTATCATTAGACCACAGTTCCCTGTGTCAGCTCTTTTACATAATGCACAATTAAAGTCACCTCCCCAAACCACGGCAAACTCCTTAGCATCCTTGCACAATAGACTATTAAGTTCAATTCTCAGGGTTTTAAGCACAGTTGGAATATCTGCAAGGGGTACATTATTATAAAAATTTACAATTAACCAACAAAATCTTGTATTCATATGTAAGCCCAAAATGTGATAAAAACAATTATTGTAAAAAATCTCCATGCTCTTGCACTTAAAATTATTCGAGACATATGTGCAGAGCCCTCCTTTTGCTCTGCCATACGTCGAACCTACTGCCGGAGTAAATATAGTTTTAAAACCATTTAAATGGTATGGTTCCGTTGTCCAAGTTTCTTGTAGACATATGATATCGTATATGTCTGCCATTTTTACCCAATACGGATTATCTAATTTCGCTCTTAGTCCTGCGATATTCCAAAAAATAATGGACCATGCATGCTTGTTCTTCGTTTTTAACCCATCCAAGATTGTCACAGGATTTTCCTTGTTCTGGCAGATCAGTTCATTTTTCAAATGTATATCCCTTGTCGCTATATCATTTATACTAATAATTTCCTCTCTATCATCACTAGCATTTATAGTCGGGCATTGTTAATCGGGCTCTACTGTAACATTATTATCCTTGTCTGGATGATCTTTCGGACTTACAGTTGAATAATCAGTTAGATGTTCACCTATTGGTCAATCAACCCCCCCCCCAAGCCCAGATAGAGGTTCAAAGCGATTACTCAATGGAACATTAAAATGTTCACCTGAAGGGTAGTAACCCCTTTGATTAAAATCCTTAGGGAAAGGGCCACCATGACCTTCGAAGAACTGCGGTACTTTAGATATTACTCCAAATACAGAATTTTGGTATCCATAATATGGATTACAGCGCCTTGGTCTACCAAAACCACCTAGAGCGGTAGGAACCGGGGAGGTAAAAGTAAGTTAAATCAAAAGTAAGTATACCCCCAGGGTTGCCGTAATTTGGGAAGGCTCTTATAAACTCTACCACTCGTGGGTCTCTGAAGTTAACTATAATGCAGTCACCTTCTAGGTCCTTTCTTTTGTGGCCCACCCAATTTACTCTGCGTACATGTAAAATTTCCCCATACAGATCGCATCTAAGGGTTCTGTTCTTTCCTAACCAGAACATGACTTTGTTTTTTAACTCATAGAAGTTTTCATCTCTGGCATGGTTCCACTCGGGGACACCAGCTAACACAATCACATATGGAAAAGCATCTGGTGGGAGATCTACCCTTTTCCTGATTTCTTTCCTATTAATGTGTACGCCTATGTCAGGAACATTGGTCTTTTCAAATTTTTCTAATTCTTCTATATGCTTCTCTACACTACCTTTGTCATTTAGCCTCTCATTTAGTGGACTGGTTACAGTGGATCTTACTCCCTCCATATTCTTACTCTTTGCCTTATTGCATTCTGGTTTAGGAGGAGCTGGTTTACTATTGGCTAAGCTCTGATGTTTGACCCCCGCTGATGTAGTGGAAACATGGTCAGGTTTGGTCCCTGCCATCTTCTTTAACATAGCGGAATTGTCCCGAGTAGTTTTTTCAAGTTCCTCTATCTGGACACTGATCCTTCCTAATCGTTCCAAGATGGGCAAAACTAAGGATTTAACCAGATGTTCGATGTTTGCTAGCATACATACTTCGCTCCTACCCTCCTTAATCATACAATCATCTCCCACATCAGAGGTGTTAATAGAGCTAAATCCAATTTCATCCTCATGCTGTTCCCTAGTAGCCTCAGTCACCTTCACAATGGGTTTGAAAGGAGTGAATTTCGGCTTTTTAACACGCCCCCCTTTCTGCTTGTTTCCTCCTCGCTTACGTTTTAAATTAATAGCAATCGACGTTATATTAGTGGGTACGATTTTCTCACTATCTGACTTGTTGGTCTTTGCGGGGACTCACTAGGGCAGACTCCGCTCTGGGATATGGCAAAAATGAAGCAATGATAGCGTCAATTTCGCTTGTATCTGAAATATCAGATAAATCCCGTTTTTGCAGGGTTATGATGTCTGGCTGTGAGTCAATAATTACTGTGTGCTCGGGAGAGGGCACTGCAGTGATACCCCCAAGAGAGGATCTCCTCAGGAATATGGGGCCCAGAGACAGACGGCGTTCTGTTAATGCTATCTCTTTCTCCAAGACTGATGCTGCCCGGGTAATAAATGCATCTAGTGTTCCAGTAATACTTCCTGTTATACTACTGCTCCTTCCCTTGCTGCCCAACGGTTTACCCTTTTGCTTTTTATGAGACATTACATATAACTGGGCAATGTTACATATACCAAAATGTAATATCAATATAAAACCCTATAGAAAACTATATTAAAATAAATATTAAACAGTAGAATAAAGTCTTTGTCCGAAATATAAAAGAGTCAAATGGGGTGGCCCAGCCCAGCCTCTTACTGTCTCTGACGGGCTCAGACGGGCCCGCCCTTGGCCCGGGCTTCTCCCGGGCTTCTCCCGCGCACTCCCGCAACGAGGGGGAAGAGGCTGATTTTTTAAGCGCCTCCTGGTGCGTTTCTGGCGGTGGCGGCTTCCGGCCGCGTTGCAGGCTGGAACCTGCAGTCCCTCCCACCAAGCGCCCTCCCCCACACAGCGGCCGCAAAAGATGGAGGTGGATTGCGGCGGCGGGAGGAGAGCAGGGAGGCGCGGACCAGGACAGCGGACAGCGGGACCAGAAGAAGGAAAGGGTACAAGCTCCGGGCTAGCAGACCGCCCGTAGGCAGGTAAAGATTTGCACAGGCAACCGACGTTGCCAACAGGGTGCCCTCTGCATACAATAAGCATGAGACTTTCCTTCCACTCATTCTGGGGCTAGCACTTTTCTCCATCTCCAATACTTCGGGCAAATCTGCTAAGAAGATTGAAAACAGTAGGGGGGCTAAAACACAGCCCTGTCATAGTCCATTATCTATAGCTATTTTCCTTGTGAGTGTTCCCTGCGTATCTTTTACTACTTGGGCCCAGTTTCCTCTATGTAGTTCTTTTAATATCACAAGTAGGTCAGCTGGAATATTGTATTTAATCAGACACTCCCAAAGTTTCCCGCGGTCCACTGAGTCGAAGGCTGCCCGGAAGTCGACAAAGCAACAGAACATGTTCCCCCTTTGCTGGCTGGCTTCCGTCCAGTTCACTCGACGGAATCCGTGGTTCTATCAGTCCTGGATGAGCTTAGGCAATGTGCGGACTCCAACTCCTCCCAGGCCTTGGTCCTCCTTGACCTGTCCGCTGCCTTCGACACGGTCGACCATTCCATCCTTCTCGAACCGTGTCAAGGGTGCGGGCATTCGGGGGTCCGCCCTGGCCTGGCTCACCTCTTTCCTAGGGGGCCGGACTCAGGCCGTCCATCTGGACGGCTTCTCGGCCTCTCCCTGCCCGGTCACCTGTGGGGTTCCCCAAGGTTCTGCTCTTTCCCCCCTTCTCTTTTTTTTTTTTTTTTTTTAAAACCTTTATTGACATTTCAACCAAATACAAATATGGGCCTACAACCCCCGGGGCTGGCCGCTAAGCAGTTAGATTAACAGAGAGCAATTTTTAATCACATGCAGCACCTCGGGGAGCAGAATCACCATGCTAGCGTACTCTTGGTCACTGAAGAGCACAATTAGAAAAACAGGATGTAAAAGGTTTTCAGTTTATAGTATAGGATGGAAGGATCAGGCGCCGAACAATTTCCCAGCAGCGAAAAAATGGCAGGCAGAATAGTAAACGTGTCAACAGTAAACAGTAATCGTTCAAATCAATGGCGCTGGAACAGGCGGTTCAGGATGTGAGGGAATATTACGGTCAATTCGCGCCTGCTAGTCACCTGCCCTAAGACCCAGAGAACACCACAAAAATTGAGGCACAGATGAAAAAGCAGTGACTGATACCAAAGGAAACCCACTGCACTGACCCAGAAAAAGAAAAAGACAAAGAAAGATAAGAGAAGAGAAAAAAGGCCATAGAAACAAAAATAAAAACGAAAAATCCCCTCCCCCAACCCCCCACCCTGCACCCCTGCAGATGACTACGGCCCCCCCACAGCAGTGTGCCTGTCGCCCGAGAACCAAACCCGAAATATAGAAGAAACAGAGAAAAAGGAGAAAGAAAGGAAACCCCACCCAACGGGGAAGTGGAGGAGGGCGATAGTCTATGCGCTCCCGGTCTCTCCCCCCCGCCCTAACAAAGGGGGCCCCCCTAAGCCAGCACGAATAAAGCTGTCCACCATACAAAAATGCCCCGGGGGAAACCACAAACCCCCCGCCCCGGAAACCGTCTGTTAATGAATTAGTCCCGTTACCAATAGATCCATCGTAAACAATTCAACCCACAATCTCAGCCTTGTCCCCGTCTATCAAAGTTGCAGAGTCCCTCGGATAAGTAAAGCCCCATCCCCGGGGAGTCAAAAGTCACACAGCAGTAGCCGGAGCTTGGGCCAGCAAACGGGAGAGGAATAGCAGATCCCAACGCACACGACTTGCACAAACGATGTCCCTCCCCGTCACCGAAGCCAAGCATCGTTACATCCGCCATGTTGGGAGACCGATTGGGGAGGGGGTGCGACTCATTCCGATACAGATTATAGTGTGGGCCAACAGTGTCCAGGATGAGGGAAGCAGTGAAATGTTCCGATAACTGTAGGACCGATGTTTCCGAGAACGTATGAGAGTCACCAATCGCAGCACACACGATGAGTTCCATTTCGTCGGGGGCAGGCACAGCTTCCAGCACCGGGTCCAAACGCGCCACTAGGGCGCCCAACAGTAGGCAGGTCGGCTGCAAGGTCTCAAAAATCAAGTCAGGGCTTGCTCCCGGTCCTATGATCCCATCTGCTGCCGACAGTAAATGATTGACCCGGGCTCTCACCGTCGCGTGAAGCGCCGCAAGTTCCGCCATTACCATCCGCAAGGAAGGGCCACATTGGGTCCGTTCCGCCAAGTTCCATACGTCCGCAGACATAACGATCCCCACAGAGAGGCGCCTTCTCCGGGGCAGGATACGCCAGAGCAGGAACAAGCCGTGAGGGACGGGCCAGCAGCATGCAGCAACGCGCGGCGGGACCCCCACCCCGGGGAACCAGCGGTGCTAGTGCCGGGACTCCGGGCCGGGGCCCCCCGCGACGCAGCACCGCGCGCCACCCGTCACCTCACCTCAGGTACAGCACCAGGCAGCAGATGGTTGCAAAGTAGTCCAGAGAAATTTCCAAAAGTTCCAAGGACCGGACCCAACCACTCTCCTCAGTCCGTTGTTGTTCACTTTGGACCCGGGTAGACCAGCAATCGAGTCCCCGGCTTCCAGTCTGGGTTAGGCCTTAAAACATTTTCGATGTTACTTCACCCCAGAACATCAGAAAAATTCCGTGGTCACACCATCGGGGTGCCGACTAGTTCACCCACACGAATCCGGGGCAGGAGATCAGGATATTCGACAGGATAAGCGAGCGTAGGACGGAGGTCAGCGGAGCCAGGAGACTATGCGGCCATCTTGGTTGGTGTCGTAGCTCCGCCCCCCCCTTCTCTTTAATCTTTATATTCACCCCCTTATCCTGGCTCTACAAAACATGGAGGTGACAGTCTACAACTACACAGGCGACCTCCAGCTCATCTTCAATCTTTCCCCTTCCCCTGACTCCAGTTCCAACCTCTGTTCTGTCCTCACCTTTATATTTGACTGGATGAATTCCAACCAGCTCAAACTAAACCCGGACAAAACAGAGCTGCTACTCACGGGAAGCCTCCCTAGTCCTTGATCCCCTGCATTCTGGCCCCCTGCTCTTGGTCCCCCTCCTTCCCCTTCCACCAAAGCTAAAACCCTTGGTATCTTAATCAGCCAAGATCTGACCATGCGCCCTCAGATCAGCGCCGTTGTATCATCTTGCTTTCTATCCCTACGCATTATCCGAAAAATCTCCTGTTTCTTTTCTGTTGAGGCCCTTAAGCTCATTGTCATGGCCATGATTGTCTCCCGCCTGGACTACAGCAATGGACTTTTTGTAGGAATTCCAGCGTATGAGCTCCGGCGCCTTCAGCTCATTCAGAACCAGGCAGCCCGCCTGATATATCAGCTCCCAAAGTATCATCACGTCACTCCCCTCCTCAAATCCCTCCACTGGCTCCCCATCTCCCAACGCTCCCTTTTCAAGCTGGGTTGCCTTACCTTTATGGCTCTCGCAGGCACTGCTCCCGGCTTTGTCAAATCTAAATTTCAGCACTATCTTCCTAAGAGAGACCTTCGTTCATCTACCCAAGTCCTTCTGGTAGTCCCTCGCTTCAAGAGGAAAAAACACAGTGGCCTTCGATTCTCCACTCTTGCCCCCACCTTCTGGAATGCCCTCCCCTTTTCCATCCGGTCCATAACTAACTATATGGATCTCCGGAAAGCTCTTAAAACGTATCTTTTCTCCTTAGCTTTTCCTTTAAAATAACTTTTCTTAGTTTCTCTTTTCTCCTTTTCTCTTCTGTTTGAATTCTGGTCATAGCGCCATGAAACCGCCTGGTGTTAGTGCGCTCAACAAATACTTTTAACTTCAACTTCAACTTGCTCTATCGACTTCCGGGCCAATGCCCAGAGTGCGTAACAGTGGTCCATTGTGGAATGGCCTTCCTTAAATCCTCCCTGTTCCACTGGGATAATTAGGTTTGCTTCTGCCCAGTTTTTTAATTTGCCTAGCACTACTCTGGCAAAGATCTTCTCCCCAATGTCGAGTAAATTGATTAGTCTATAGTTTTTAGGACTATACATATCCCCTTTCTTGTGTATGGGCCGTATTATGGCCCTTTTCCAGGTATCGGGGAGTCTCCCGGTTTCGAGGATTATTTGGAACATATCCGCAAAGAATTTTGCCCACCAGTCTGGCTGTGTTTTAATTATCAGTGCCGGGAGGTTATCAGGGCCTGCCGCTCTTGTAAGGTTTAAACTCTATCGTTTTTCTAACCTCAGCGACAGAAAACTCGGGTTTCATACCTACTACCAGACCGCTCCAGTCTATGTGCAGGTTCTCTTCCCGATCTGTTTCTGCGCTATACAGGTCCTGTAAGTATTCCTCCCAGGCGGCCTCTTCAACAATACAGTTCATTGCCCCTCGGTGGCATTCTGCTGCGGAGTTCACTAGTTTCCAAAACTGGCGTAGATTCCTTGTCTCAATCGTTTCCAGAAGTTTTAACCAACATCCTTCTTTAAATTCTCTTTTTAACCTCCTACTTAGCATATTATACTCTCTTTTTAGGGCCACTAAAGCATTTCCACCGGCCTGATTCCCATTTCGGGCATTCCGGCGTGCCATTCTCCTAACTTCTCTTTTCTTCTCCCGACATTCCCTTGTAAACCAACCTGTTAATTTCCGTGTCTTTCTATTGCTCACTTTGGTTGTGTTATTTCCCCCATTTCCATCTCTCAATCCTTTAGAGTATTTTGACAATCTCCTCTATTTTTCTTACATACCAGTCTAGAGTTTGGCCACTAACTGTCTCTAAATCTAGATTTTGTTGCAACCTTATTAGTCTCGAGATGTATTCTTCCGTTAGTTTAGTTGCGCGGCGTCTAGGGTAATCCATCTGTTGTTCTAACACTTGAGGGCGGGGATTTAACTGCACTTCAGGAAACTCTAGGGATAACACATTATGGTCACTCCCTTCTCTATTTGTGATGCTAAACCCCGAGACTAAGTGAAAGTTCCAGGGTGCCAAAAAAACAAAGTCAATAGGGCAGCTCTGTGCACCCAATTTAAAGGTTCTTTTGGCGGGACAGTCTTGGGGGCCCCTTCCATTTAGGCAAAAGGGATTTTTAGCTCCTAGGAAGTTAACCAACTGTGTATCCTTTGCACCTAGTACACATTCAGGGAATGTTGCCTGTGGTATGTCATACGCCTCTAGTATTTCTTGGAAACAGCAATCTACATTCTTTGTGTGTAATTTATGGTTAAAGTCTCCAAGAAGTATAATGATGTCCTTACAGTACTTTTCACATAGAGAAACTAGATCCACTTTAAAAAGAGCCATTTCCTCCGCATATTGCTCCATGGAGGCCCATTGCATATATACATTTATAATCAGTATTGTATCTAAATTTATACACTCTGATAACAGTATTCTACAAACTAGCAGCCATTTGCATTTTACAGTTATTTCCACTACTTTTTTCATAATTCTTGTAGACACCAGGGTCATTATTCCACCCGCAGGTCGCCCAAATCTATTCTTCTTTGCAGGTCGATTTAACTGGCAGAAACCATCGAAAATTAGTGTCTTGCCACATAACCAGGTCTCCTGGATACACATAATTTCTACATTTTCTCAAAATTCCTTTAAATTTTTTTGTTTTTCATCGTCTCCTAACCCATTTATGTTCCAGGAGACTAGTTTTATGCTATGTGGCATACCTTTTTCCTATTCAATGTCATCTAATCAACCTTCCTCCCCCTGCTCTTCCATGAATTTCTGTGATGGGCCTGCCTGCCCTAACTCCTTGCTCCAGTTCCCCCACCACTGGTCGATATTCAAATTATTTGCTATTACTTTGATGTTACCTAGCGTCTCGCCATCCTCATCCTCGTGCTCACATATCCTGACCTGTCTCTTTCCTAGGCCTGCGTGACATTTAAGGAAATGTTGTCCCTGCCATTCCTTCTAATCTGCGTCTATCAATACTTCGTTCTCCTCTAGCAGTCTAATTCCCTCCTTCTGTAGCTCATTTGCTGCTTTCTTGATCGTCTCTATTACCAAATTGGAGTACAGTATAACTCTTGTAATCTCCTTCCCTTCACTAGCCTGTCTGAACCCCACTACCCTTAGGTCGATCGTTCCAATTGCTTTCAAGCTCTGATATTTTGCAAATCCTTGCAGCAATTGTGACCTATTTAGGGGCGGCCTCTTTTCAAGTTTCTTCCCCCCTTTTCTTATCGGGATTTGTTCAAAGTATAACCCCATGTTCTCATTTTTCTCTTTTCTTACCCTTGTTAATGGGAACATTTCTTTCATCTTGACTTTATTTACTTTTTCGTTCGAACTATCAAGTCTAATCTCCCTTGTAACCCAGGCCTGCCGGTTTCCTCCCAGTTGCCTCGTGGCCACTTTGGACTCGGCTAGGGGGTTGTTTCTATCTAGGTTCTTCTGTGTATTCAAAAACTTAAGACGGGGCACCGGATTTAACTGTCCTTTTGCTGTTTCTTTTTTTAGTGTCCTACTATAATGTACGGATCCTTTTATGTCCCTTCCCAGTGTACGTCCTTCCTTTTTTATCCCTAATTCCTCATTAATTGTTTGCTCCCTTTCACTTACAGTTTTTTTACCTAGCCCCCTTACTCTTTTGGATATTCTACTTCTTTGTCCACATCTATTATGCTCTGCTCTCCTTATTATCCTCATAGGCCATTTTGATATATATACTTGATGGCCCTCCTTGAGGTGGTTATCAGTTTGTGACTGACCTTTCCCCTTAATGTCCCGATCTGGGATTGGAGTTTTATCTACAATCTTTGGCAGATGCTCCTTCCGTAAGGGCGGTTCATTGCTTTCCTCATGTGCCTGTATTTGTGGATCACGGTCGGGGATTTGTCTTACCATGGCAGGCATGAGAGCCCTTATCCCCTGGAGCTCCCCCTCTATTTTGCCTAAGTAGACAGTTTGATTTTTTAACACCGTATTATTAGACAGGGTTACTTCTAATAGACCTTGCAGGGTCTTTGGAGAATCAACATTAAATCCAACATAGAGACAGCAGACATTGATGATAAATCCTGATTTAGATCTGGATTTGCCTCTGGAGTCGTATTTAGTTCGTCGACTTGCTTCAAACTGTTATCTAGGGTTCCCAGCAGGCTTTTAACGTCGTTTCTTTTCTGGCTTGTCCTGCTGCTCAAGGAGATTTCTGACACTCTCTCCTTCCCTTCCCTGGGGATTGGGCTGTCCTGTTGAATCAGGCTATCCAGGGGGTCTCTCTCCAAGTCGTATGAGAAGAGGGCCTGTGGTGATGATGACAACCGTGGCGATATTAGGCCCCCCTGATCCAGTAATAACTGAAGAGAGTGATTGACCATGTTAAGGGAGTCACTACTATGCACCTCCACCGGTAGGGAGGAGCATCCTTTCTCGCCCATATCAGAGTTCCCATTTATGGGAGCTAATTTACTTATAGTTTTTCCGTGGCTTAGGTTTAGGTCATGTACTTGTGCAGATATGACAACTTTAAAAACATTTCTCCCCACAAAATTCTTCATTGCTGTGGCTCTGCCTGCAGGGTCAACTACTGCTTTGGTCTTCTTTATCCCCTTTCTTTTCCCTTTTACTGGCGACAGCTCTATACTCCCACTGTTCCCTTCCAGGGAGCCCGGGCTTGCTGCATTTGCCCCCTTCGCTTTTGTCCTTAAGTTTTGTTCTGCCGCTTTTTTACCTTTTTTTTAAACCATCTTGGCGATTTCCATGGCCATGTTGTCTAGCAGCACATCTGCTGTTCAGCATGGCTAAAACTCATTAAAGGCCAGTAATCACAAGATGTTAAGCCGATGCCAAGTCACTTGCTCCCAATATTGTGTTTATGGTCCTGCCCCTTCTAATCTGAAAAAGTAATATGACGTGGCCTGTGCTGGCCGCATCACAGCTCTTTTTTCAGAGACTTTCAATTATGCTGAACAGCAGATGTGCTGCTAGACAACATGGCTCAAAGACATTCACATTGACAAGTCTTAAGCATATAAGGACCCCTGTGAACTGATAATAGGAGAAGATAACACCAGGGGAACATGAACAATCACAATTTATTGAAAAAAATACGCTTCTCTGTTTATTTTAGAAGGTATAACTCAATAAATAATCAATATCATGAAACAGACCTGTTGAAAAATGTATTTTATTACTTAGTACATACTCAATTTTGTTATACAGCACTTTAGTTTTTGTTTGTCTCAGGCTCCCTATCTTATAATCAGTTCCATGTTAAAATATCGATATTAAAAATATTGATGAAAAAAATATTGATGTGAAAATATGGATAACAAAAATATCGACTGCCTATACATAAACAGGTAAGTACAATAAAAGCGACACAAAACTATCGATGTAAAAAATATAGAAGTAAAAAATATCGATTTAAAAGAATTACATACCTTAAATAAAATTAAGTAAATAATATTAATATTATAAACAAAATAAATTAAATGTAATATATATTATAACTAATAAACTTAAATTAATAAATATAGACACAAAAAAATTTGTACATATACATTACATTTTATTAACCCCTTCGCCACGGGGCAAATTCCGCCGCAGTGCGAGGTGAGGCAGGACTGGGTGTGGTGCTCGGGTACTAAGGACGGCTCCCGGCCATCATGAGTCACAGTAGGCGTGTGATCATGACGGCCGGGAGCCGTCCGAACTCCGCCCACTGAATAATTCTCCCGCACAATGCATTGAATTAACCACGCGTGGGCGGAGCGGCAACGTTCGGCACATGCCTACTGTGACTCATGACGACCGGGAGCCGTCCTGAGCATGGAAGGTGCTAACTATTATCTTTATTTGATTTATAAACTTTTTTAATTATATAAAAATAAAATAAAATAATCTATATTTAATTAACACATGAAGCTATTAAATAAAATAAATACATTTAATAACAAAATAAACACAATAGTAGTGGAAACGTTGCATAGCGAGGAGGTAAAAATTACTATTCCCACTCCAGTGAGTGCAACAATAGGGAAATCGTTGGATAGTAGAGGGGTACAAATTACTATTCCCATTCCAGTGAGTGCAACAGTAGGGATAGTGCTGGATAGTTTAGGGATGAAAATTACTATTCAAAATCCACTGAGTGCATCAGTAGGGAACGTGCTGGATAGCGTAGGGGTAAAAATTACTATTGCCACTCCAGTGAGTGCAACAGTAGGGAAAGCGTTGGCTAGCGTTGGGGTAAAAAGTACTATTCGCATTCCAGTGAGTGTAACAGTAGGGAAAGGACTGGATAGCGTAGGGGCAAAAATTACTATTCCCACTCAAGTGAGTGCAACAGTAGGGAAAGCATTGGATAGCCTAAGGGTAAAAATTACTATTACAACTCCAGTGAGTGCAACAGTAGGAAAAGCGCTGGATAGCGTAGGGGTAAAAACGTAGTTTACCCACTCCAGTGAGTGCAACAGTAGGGAAAGCGCGGGTTAGTGTAGGGGTAAAAATTCCTATTCCCACTCCAGTGAGTGCAACAGTGGGGAAAGCGCTGGATAGCATAGGGGTAAAAATTACTATTCCCACTCCAGTGAGTTCTACAGTAGGGAAAGCACTGGATAGGGTAGGGGTAAAAATTACTATTCCCACTCCAGTGAGTGCAACAGTAGGGAAAGCGTTGGATAGCGTAGGGGTAAAAATTACTATTCCCACTCCAGTGAGTGCAACAGTAGGGAAAGTGCTGGATCCCACAACAATAAAAAACATCAACATTTTTAATGAATTTAATTTCTAATATTAACATAATTAATATATAAAATGAAATGTATTATTATTATTAACTAAGATAATACAAAATCATTATTTACATATTAATTAACTCAAGAAATACCCACAATATCCACAACACACCTACATTTAATTACACAATTACAATTAATAATTAATGAAAATTAATTTATAAATATTTAATAATTAGTCAATAAAAAAGAATTACTTACCACCCTTCAAACCATTTACACATATAAACACCACAACACACACCTTAAATTAAATACACCACCCTTCACACCATTTACACATATAAACACCACAACACACACCTTAAAGGAGGTAAAAATTACAATTCCCAGTGAGTGCAAAAGTAGGGAAATCATTGGATAACGGAGGGGTAAAAATTAGTATTTCCACTCCAGTGAGTGCAATAGTAGGGATAGCACTGGATAGCATAGGGATAAAAATTACTATTCAAACTCCAGTGAGTGCAACAGTAGGGAAAGCGTTAGATAGCGTAGGGGTAAAAATTACTATTCCCACTCCTGTGAGTGCAACAGTAGGAAAAGCGCTGGGTAGCGTAGGGGTAAAAATGTAGTTTTCCCACTCCAGTGAGTGCAACAGTAGGGAACACGCTGGATAGGGGTAAAAATTACTATTCCCACTCCAGTGAGTGCACCAGTAGGGAAAGTGCTGGATCCCACTACAATAAAAAACATCAACATTTTTATTAAATTTAATTTCCAATATTAACATTATTGATATATAAGATTAAATACATTATTAACAAATATAATAAAAAATCAGTAATTACACATTAATTAACTTTATAATATCCACAACACACAGCTACATTTAATTCCATAATTACAATTAATAATTAATAATTAATTAATTGAAATTAATTTATAAATATTTAATAATTAATCAATAAAAAAATAATTACTTACCACCCTTCTCACCATTTACACATATAAACACCACAACACACACCTTAAATTAATTACACAATTACAATTACCAAATAATAATTACTAATTAAGATAATAAAAAATCATTTATTACACATTAGTTAACTTTATAATATCCACAACACACACCTACATTTAATTCCATAATTATAATTAATAATTAATAATTAATTAATGGAAATTAATTTAAAAATATTTAATAATTCTTCAATAAGAAATTACTTACTTACCACCTTTCACACCATGTACACATATAAACACCACAACACACAACTAAAATTCATTAAACAATTACCATATTTAATTATGAATTGATTAATAAAAATTAATTAACTAATTATTAAACTATTATTAATTAATCAATTAATACATTAATTATTCAAGACATTTGATATAATTAAATTACTTCAAAACCCTATTCCCCTATAAATCCACAACATAACTAAAAATGCACATTTCAAATAAAAAAAATATGAACTACTATAAATTATGATTTAAATCTATATAATTAAATTACTTCCCACCATATTCCCCTATAAACCCACAACCCGCTACGGAACTAAAAACACAAAATTAAACTTAAAATAAATTAATAACTACTAAAATTTTAAAACATATAATAAAATGACAAACAATTCTCATTAAAAACATTAAAATACATAAAATTATAAATAATTCGATATTTTTTGTCAACTATATTTTTGTAAACGATATTTAATACGTTGATGTATTTTTAAATCAATATTACTTACCTGTCAGTCGATATTCTTGTCCACGATATTTCTGTTCTCGATATTACACCCCAAAATCATACATCAGAGAAATAACACACAGTCCTCTAAAGAAAAAAAAAACATCCAATCCATACATTAAAAACACTATTTGCACTCCCATGTTGTCATTATTGTTAATTCTTTAGCTAATAATATGTCAGCCTAGACATCCTCCATTAATATAATTCACAGTGATTGCAATTTAAAGGTTACACCTTCACCAATACAACTGTTAGCAATAAATTATTGAGGACATTAACACATATTTAGGATATGTAGTACATGACATTGGTATGGACAAATATCGACGTCACTGTAAGATATGTTAATGGATGTCTAGGCTGACACATTGACAAGGCAAATAGCTTAGGCATTGAACAAACATTGGCAAAGCCAATAGATGTCAGCAGTGTTTACGGGGTCTTGCTGAACAAATGTGGAAGTGATAGTGAGAAACATTTCAGGAGCTTTGAAGTTAAGCAGGGATGGGGGGAACCATGTTTGAATCTCTGGGTCAACTGAACAGTTTGTGATTCTGGACAAATCATTTACGCTTCCCACTGTATACGAATTTGTCATTGTCTATTATAACTGGTGAGCATTCAAAGCACTCCAATACCATTGGCTGCTGTTAGCACTATGGCAAGATGGAGAATGGAACAAGTGCTCTAATACCATCGAATCGTGTAAAAAAAAGTTAATGCAGCAGTGACGTTAAGCAACAACAGAAGAGGTTGGGAGGAAGCAACAATGAAGGTGTAAAACAAATACATTCATTGAAGCAGGACCAGCAATAAAAATCATGTGTCATTGTGGAATGTAACTGGTGAGCACTTAAAAGGCTCCAATGCCATTGGCTCATGTTCCCACTATGGCAAGACGGTGGACAGAGCGAGTGTTCAAATGCCATCAGATCATACACAAAAAATAAATGTGCTGTTTATGTTTTACCAACTTTTTCAGAAATGCATTTGTTTATGTACATGCATATGCATTTTAGTGGTATATGTGTATGTGTAGAAGAGAGACGGCATAAAAACACAAGTACGGCCAAACATAAGAAGAGGGCATGACGCCTGCATGCCATGACAAATGACATCAAAGAAAATGAGAGCGACGCTGAAGCTTACCAATGGTAGGAGATCGACGGCCTGTAAGCCCACATATAGAACACAATGAATCTCTTTGGAACAGCACATGCGCTGTTTAGCCCAGCAGCATATGCATTGTCTAGCCGAAACCTAAAAACAATAGATTTCGCATAGTCAAAACCTACTGGCTTTACCAATGCTTGTTGTATTTAGAATGGGGAGATTAAGTGATGTATCCGTAATCACAAAATGTAGAACTGAGGCCAAGACTAGGGAGATAATATGGTGTCCTATCGGTAAAGGATGTGGCATAAGGGCCAGAGCCAGAGCTGCTGACTATGGAGCTGGTAAACTGGGTTCGAGTTTTGGCCTCGGTTTAACATCCTTGATTTTGGGCAACTCAGTTAATCTCCCCGTGCCTACAAAAATAAATGTGTCCTTGAGTAAAGGAACTGATACAAATGTAAAGCACTGCAATAAAAATTGCACAAAAAAAATAACTGGTGCTAATGTAAAGCACGCCACTGCCTTCGGGTGGTGATGGTGCTATATTAAACTGCATAATAAAACAAGAAAGAATCACAGTGTTAGGGTGGCTTACAGTAATGAACATGAGAAAATGCATCGCATCAGCAACCACATTAAAAGGACTACTTGGGGGGAGGAGCCAAGCTCGCGTCCGAGATGGCCGCGCTTTAGCTCGGCTCCGTCAACTTTCCTGTTCGAAACATAAATCCTGCCTTTATCCTGCCCCGGGAAGACAATTTCTGCTACGCTGTGGACCTACGGCGATTTATAGACACTTACCGTCTGTTCCGGTTGTTTCTGGGTGCCGTGGTTCCGGAACTGTGCCTTCGCTCGCTTCGGGACCTCCGGAGCGGACTGGCCTGAGTCTCCTTGGCGGCGCCCGGACGGGGCGCTATGCTATGGCCGGCCCTTGATGGCGCAGTGAAGGCGGTTGTGCAGAGAGGCCGGTCGCGGCTTTCTGGTTTGATCAGACGGTCCCGCGGCCTGGGGTGGAGGCGCTGCCTTCTGTTGACGGGACTGACCGTAATTGTGGCTTGTCCCCCCCCTTTGTTCTCCGGTCCGGCCATTTTGAGTGCCTCCGCCCGGACTCGGAGAACGGGGCCGGCGGCATTGGGGGGCCGGCGATCCTCCTTCTTCTGGTGGCCCCCCTTCCTGCTCTGGACGTGCCTCTGCTGGTGGTTGACTGAATTCCGTTTGCCTTGCTGTGGCCCGGTCGGGGGTCGGGGATCGCTGCGACCCCGCCGGGCTTCCAAGATGGCGGCCGACCCTGTATATCTCAGCCGGGCCGAGATGGGCGGCGGTGGTCCACGATGTGGCACAGAAACCGGATACTGTAAAGGTGTTCCTACACTTACGGACATCCTCGCCGCCCTGCGCTCCTGGGGTACTCCTGTGGCCGCACCCGCTGTTAACCTGGAGGAGGCTCGTTTCGCTGGGCCGTTTGAGCCCCCCCTGGCGTGTGCGGCTACGTCGCTGCTAGGTGCGGCTGGTTCTATCCTGGAAATGATGGACCCGGTGGCTGCTGTTTCTGCTGATGTGCGGAGTTCCGCTGCCCTCCATCGTGATGTGTCCTCTCCTGTGCTGTGGGTCGGTGGGCCGGGTCCTGTCCGGGCCGGTCTTGGTGGTTCTTCCTGTTCTTCATCTCCTCGAATGGCCGATCGTAGATCCTGTGCTGACTCCGCTGGGTCGACTTTCCTCAGATCATCTTCGGAACTGTGCCTGCCTTGTGTACAATGGTTTCTGACTGCTCCGGATCATTCGAGTGGTGCACGGACCATCTTATGCGGATTGAAGTTTGACCTCCCTGTTCTCTGCCTCCTGTTCCTCGTGGTCTGGTTCTTCGTGAGGCGGACTGCTACAGATTTGGAAAGAAAAGGACAGGGGTGAGACGATCTTGCCTTTGTGGACTGTTGTCTTGCAATGGTTGGATGATCGATTAGTACGGTATGACCATGTCGGATTTTTGTCGTATTCCTGGTCTGTATCCTTCAATTCTTCGTCTTCCCGTGGACACTGATGTTTCGGACGGGAGGGTGGGAGCCGATGATTCTGTTATATGGCCCTCTCCCGTGTTCTTTTCTCCCTTATTCCTTCTTTCCCCCCCCCTTTTTTTTTGTCTTTATGGTTCTATCTTGCTTTAGCTCTTCTATATTTCGGGTTCTGATTAGGGCGACAGGCACGCTGCTGGGGGGTGGGCCATAGCCTTCTGCAGGGGTGCAGGGTGGGCTTGCAGGGTGGGGGGGGGGGGGGGTCTGTCATTTTTTGGGGGGGTTTTCTCCCCTCCTTTTTCTTATTTTTTGGTTCTATGGCTCTTGTGTGTCCTCTTTTTCGGGACGCGGTCTCAGCATGTGTCCCCCTGGGTGGGTTGTTATTGATGCGCTGGCCGTTTGGTCTTACTGTGACTTTGGCTCACTATTTAATTTTGCTCTGGTTACTACCGGTTCTGTATACCGATTTGTGGTTTCCGGCCTCGTTTGCCATGGGGCGCATGCTTGAGGTGGCGTTCTTCCTTTCGCTTTTTGTCCCCTTTTCCCTCTTTTTCCTCCCTTCCTCCCCCCTCTCGTGGGGGGGTTTTTTCCTTATTCCCTGGGTTGTGTGACGGAGGGCTTTATTTGATAAGCTTTTTTCGACTCTGTTTGATATGATATGTTCTTATTGTGGTGGGTGGCGTTGAACGGCAGTTGCCACTGTTTTTCTGGTGCGACTCATATTCTGCCCTTACCGATAGGTATTTGTCATTATTGAGTTATCCTGTATCTTTTACCGTGGCTGTTCGCGGCCCACCACGGCCCTCCGAGACTTCCTACCTGTTTATTATCCTGTTGTACCCGTTTCTATATATTAGAAAATCAACCTTCTCGTATCCTGTCCCTGCTGGTTGCTATATGGCTTTTAGCCCTTATTTCCTGTATGATTTGTTGTGATATTCTGTATGCGTTTCTGTATTGTTGTTTATGCTCCTTATTTGTGGTGGCCGGCCCGCTGGGTTGTAGGCCCGTATTTGTGAGCCTTCTCTGTACAATAAAGGTTTAAAAAAAAAATAAAAAAAAAAATAAATAAAAGGACTACTTTTTCCATGGACACTGAGGGGCAGGCAGACCTTTATGACATCAAGACTCAGCCTGACTCCTATGCAGAGCATTCAAGATAAGAAACAATAAAATATGGAAACACTTCACTAGCGAATGCGGAAAAAGTAAGAAAGTGTCCAGATGGGAGAAATCTGAAAAAATAGAGACGCATCCTATGAAATGAGAAGAAACAAGGTGAGGCACGAACATTTTAATCGTTTCGTACGACATAAACTTGACTATCTAATTACAGCAGAAGACAAAGGTATTTTAGAAGCTCTGACAGGGCATGTTTACACAATATGTGGTCGTTAGGCAATGGTGTTTATAGCTGTAAAATCAGATCTCAAACGAACACCATTGCCAAACGACCACATATCGTGTAAACATGCGCACACACACCTAGTACCCACATGTGCGAAAAATAAACAGAGGATACACATTTGGCAATTAATAGCAGCTGTGCACACATGCTCCATTCTTCTTAAATCTGCCCCCAAAGATTGTGCTGTCCTTTACATGTTCAGTAGTAGTACAGAGTCTCAGAGTCAGGGTTACTTTCTCCAAGAGTCATGTTCTCATCAATGATAGCTGGAGGAATGGCTCGCAGGATATCATGGGACACTAATATCATGGATAAAATATTGAAAGGTAAGTTTTTATAGATTTTCTACTTGGTGCCTTCTTTAAAGTAGGAGGTCTCTAAAGAGTTTCCTGCTTCCCCTACAATTGCTCCAAGTTGGCTGCATGAACATGGGTCTGTATGTATGGTGTGTATATATATATATATATATATATATATATATATATATATCTGTGGAAATCGGCTGTAGCGGTACGAGGGGACAAAGGGTAGCAGCCGTGAACTTTCTTGTGATCTGAGGCTCCCCTTATCACTTACCTGAACTGCTAGCACGGACCCACTGTTTTGCCTCACTCTCCCACGCCACCTTCCCGGTTTGGCCGACACAGTGCCTTCTGGGACATGCTGTTCTACTATGACTTAAGAACTACCATGGGTGTGCCGACAGCATCAGGGGGAGGAGCGCTGTGTGCTAGCTGGTACTTTACACAGGATGGAGCCAATAGGTAAAGGACATGCTACAGTGTAGGGCGCTGAGGAAGGCTGGAGTGCCGAAATGCATACGCCGCCACTGAGAACATCGGAATAAAGCGTGCTGTTTGCCCTGAAATCCCCTTTGGCCTCTGTGTTCTTCTTTGGAGGGATTGTATCGTCATGTGTATATATATATATATGGCGCTCACGTTCCCCTCTTTTTCCTTTCCCCTTGTCTTTTCCCCGACGGCATGTCCTTTGTTTATTTTCATGACCCGGATGCATTAAAAGTGAACGCCTCTGTCGGTTCAGTAAACTTAGACAAAGGTTCCGACCGAAACGCGTCAGTTTGCTGTAGTTTAATAAATTTGAAAGTGTACCTCCGTGAGTGCTTCCTTTCTTCCTGCGGGAAATACGCTACTGGGAGGTGGAGCAGTACTGGACTTGTGAGTGCACCCTCGCAACAGAAGCACCCGCCTGGGAGTGCGGCGCTTTGGTGTTTTTCGGAGCTGCAATGGATATTTGTGCGGCACCGTGCACAGCGGAAAGTATGCATAGGGAGTAGCGGTTTTAATGGAACAAGTGATACGAGTTCCTGACGCAGCTTCTGAATCCCGGTAAGACGCCGGCTGGCGGTCTTACGCATTGATTTAATCTTGAACGCTGTACACAAGGCGAGGAGGCGGGGACATATATATCCAAGTCCCACACAGCTTGAAAGATGTTTTGTAAGTCGGAGCGGCATGAGGCGGCAAGCAATATGTTTAAAGGCAAAGGCAATAAAGACAAGCGCAAGTCTACACAAGACGCAAGTGGCAGTCTGAGCAGTGATAATGTGACCACCAAATGCAAAGCGCTCGAACGGCTGTGCGAGCACGAAATAAGGAAATGGTGGGAGGGCACGTCACTGCAGAGTTATATTGATGTGAACAGGGTCCCGAGGGGCCTTAGGATCTATACGGTGCCCGCATATGAGTCCCCAGACCCATTGCTTCTAGATGCGTGGGCGGAACACACGGCGGAAGCTTGTAAGGGGAGCTTGAGACTGTTAGTAAAGTTCGCATGGAGCGATAGAGAAAAGGCGGTAGAAGATATCAAAGTCCTAGAGAATGAATTATCCAAGGAAGAGGATCAAAACAAAGTTACAGAACTCAAGGAACAGATGAAAATACGATTAAAGGCGTATGAGGATAAAATTAAGCTGCGGAAGGAAAGCAAATTCAACAGAGATGAAGAGGACTATGCTCTGGGTAGGGTGCTAACATTTGCGAAAAAGTATGACGCACCCCGCAAAGAGCTATTGAAGAAGTCGTCAACTGCCCCTACAGTACAACCCGAGGTACCCGTCACCTCAGAATCCTCTGCGGCAGAGAATTCCTCAGATGAGGACATTGCGGGACGCCTACGATCAGGACTTGTACGTACTCCTTTTCACGAGGAGTTCAAGTTGATCCGCCAATCATGGAGAAGCGGGGGGGGCAGGCAAACCCCCGGAAAAAGGAGCAGGAGGAAAACGAGGCGGGGGCAGAGGGGGCGCAATAAGATCAACCTCACCGCCTATAACACGGAGCAAGAGGGGGTTCAACAAATGGCAGTGATGGAAGAGGAGAGTCAAACCATTGTAAATCTGACGAATAAAATTTTGTCTGAGACTGAGGAATCAGTCTTGAAGTTAGGTTTGAACTTCTGCCCACGGAGACATCTGGAATTTGCACAAACGCGGATCGACCTTTATAAGTTCACCCGCAAGCTTAAATTGCACACGTTTTTTAAGACTAAAGTTCAATCCACGACACAAAAGAGAAAAACAAGGAGACCTTTGGAGACTGACAGTCTCATGATCAGAGATCTGGGTGCGATGATGGTAATGGAGGACCTTGGTGAGGGGAGTGAGACGGAGAACCACACTGATTTGAGGGTGTCACAACAAGTTTCCGTCACAGGAGTGGTACAAGAAGGAGATACCACCCCGTTTAAACCTGTTTCCACCTTTAATCCCCAACTGGTATATGATGCCATTGATGTGTTCTCGGATGCCGTCATAAAGGATTTAAAGACATTTCGCAAGAAAAAGCATTTTGTTAAAAAGGATCGAGATGGTAATTTCTCCAATGCACAGAACTTGGCACTTAAATCTTTATGTAAAGATAAAAACATAGTGTATAAACCTGCGGATAAAGGCGGGAACATTGTGCTACAAACCAAAGAGAATTACAATAAAGAGGCAGCCAGACAACTGGGTTGCAAATCCACGTACCTAATAATCACAGAGAAAGAATATCAAAAAAGTGTCAATGACTATCATGTGCTTATAACTAAATGGCACAACGAAGGCCTCCTTGAAATGGAAGAATTTATGTTTCTGAGACGTCTTAACCCTGTCATCCCAACTTTTTATCACCTCCCTAAGGTGCATAAGAACCCCACTGCACCTCCAGGGAGACCTATTGTTGCGTCACAGGGGAGTCTCACTGAACATTTATCAATGTTTGTGGATTATTTTTTGTTACCTTTTGTTCTGACTTTGAAGTCACATATCCGTGACACTACAGATTTTCTTGAAAAACTGAGTAAAATCGAGTGGAAGGAAGGCTATACCTTGATGGTGTTGGACATCACCAGCCTCTACACCGCTATTGATCATGGTGATGGTCTGCTGGCCATGAAGTACTATCTAGACCAGAGACCTTTGAAATTTATGAGGCACAGTCAAATGTTGATGGAATTTATTCAATTTTGTCTAACTAATAACATTTTCCTTTTTCAAACAGAACTGTTCCGTCAGTTGTCTGGGACTGCGATGGGCACCTGCTTCGCCCCCAGCTATGCAAACTTGTTCGTGGGCTGGTGGGAGGAGCAGGTGGCCTGGGGGGCAGAGAATGCATCATGGACCCGCAACTTAATCAGTTGGTATCGTTTCATAGACGATTTATTTATTGTCTAGAACGGTACAACTGAGAGTGCTAAACAGTATATGGGGATACTGAATGAAAATAGTGTGAATCTGGAATTCTCAGGTGAGGTGAGTCAAACCACTGTGAATTACCTCGATGTAACTATCTATGTAGAGGGAAACACACTAAAAAGCAAACTTTTCCGTAAACCCACAGCGGGTAACAGTGTCCTGAGAGCCACCAGCAGTCACCCTGTCAGCCTTGTGAAGAGTATCCCCTATGGGGAGTTATTAAGGATAAGGCGTAACTGTTCGGACAATAAGGAATTTCAAATGGCAGCCAAACAGTGTATAGACCGTTTCAAGTCGAGAGGGTATGGGGGGGAAATCCTCAATGATGCCTACAAAAGAGCAAACTCGACACACAGAGAAGATCTGTTTAAAAGCAAAAGCAAGAAAACATCAGAGAAGAGTGGGGGTAAATTCAGGTTAATAACTACGTTCTCCCAGGATGCCGCCTTTCTGAATAAAACCATCAAGAAAAGTTGGCATATCTTGCAGACAGATCACCTTCTCAAGGATGATTTACCAGCCAATCCCCAGATTACGTATCGGAAGGCTCGTTCCATCAAGAACGATCTGGTACAGAGCCATCTGATAGAGTCCCCTAAGACCAACGCCTTTGGTGAAATTTGTGGCTTTTCCCCCTGCGGGAAATGTAAGGCGTGCAAGTTCAGTAAGAGAGTACGATCTTACACTATCCCTAACACTGGGATACAACGTAGGATCAATAAATTTATAACTTGTTCTACCCCTTACTGTGTCTACTGCCTGGTATGCCCTTGCGGGCTGCGGTATATTGGCAGTACGGTCAATCCACTGAAGTTGCGAGTCTTAGAGCACATGCGTGCGATAGCCAACTTCGATGAGGCGTACCCGGTGGCACGCCACTTCGATCAAGCACACAAACGTAACAGGGACCAGTTAAGTTTCCTTGGCCTGGACCATGTACCATTGAACCCGAGAGGAGGGGACAGGCTTGTCCGACTCCGTAGACTCGAGTCCAGGTACATAATTGACCTGCAAACAAAAATGCCAATGGGTATGAACATACATGAAGAACTGTCATCTCATTTGGGGGAGTAGTTCCATCATTCCATCTGCAGATGTTTATTTTATATGGGTACCACTTGTCGAATATGAATTAGAAACTGTATGGACTTTCGACCTGGTATCCTTGCTGATACACCTAAATGATGTTCATGTGCTCGTTTGTTTGTTTGTTTGATTAATTGATGACGGGGGATCATGATGCAGTTGGTTGCTCTGTCTCTATTTTTCATTCATTTTCATCCTGCTTTTGCAATATATAAATAATGAAAACTTTGGAATCTACATACAATTATCATGTATGATCTTGGAGATATGAATTTGTATTTGATTACTTATCATTTGATTTCAGGGATAAGAGCATTCCTAGGACTTTTCTCTTGCTGTATATGCTATTGATTTTGATGAGAGGTTTTAGGGCTGTTCTTGTTTGGTTTTGCCTTTGTCTTTGATTTTTGTTTAATGTATGGAGTGAGGGTCCTCCTTGGTTTATTAGCCGAATCATTAGTTTATTAGCCCATCCAGGGCTTGATTGCATCTCGTGTGTTTATATACTAATGAAATATTGTGGGGATATGGAGTAGACAACGTGGATTTTCACTGACTATTGCTCATTTGTGCTATAATCATATCATGTGTCGAGAAGGGGCATGCGATACCAGTTTTGATCTACATATTAGTCATGTACTGTTTGATTGTATTGCATAGTGAATATGCTATTATGAAGTGCCAGTATAACCTTTGTTTATTGGTATTTAAACTCCAATATGGCGCTCACGTTCCCCTCTTTTTCCTTTCCCCTTGTCTTTTCCCCGACGGCATGTCCTTTGTTTATTTTCATGACCCGGATGCATTAAAAGTGAACGCCTCTGTCGGTTCGGTAAACTTAGACAAAGGTTCCGACCGAAACGCGTCAGTTTGCTGTAGTTTAATAAATTTGAAAGTGTACCTCCGTGAGTGCTTCCTTTCTTCCTGCGGGAAATACGCTACTGGGAGGTGGAGCAGTACTGGACTTGCGAGTGCACCCTCGCAACGGAAGCACCCGCCTGGGAGTGCGGCGCTTTGGTGTTTTTCGGAGCTGCAATATATATATATGTATATATACACACATATATATATACATACTCGTTTCCCGCATTGATCCTCCTACACCCTATTATTCGTATGTCGTAGGTACAGGAACACAGCACTACTCAGGTAAGATAAGCATCAGGGTCCATGTTTTGGTTTTGGAAAGCGAATATATTCTTTTTTCATATTTTTAAATATCAGCAAAGTGCAAGTGCAGGTAGAAAATGAAAGACCAATGCGTTTCGTCCAGGGGCTTTCTTCAGGGTCATAGAGTTGTGCTACACAGAGTGTCAAAAATTAGGGACTCACTTGGTCCTTCCCACATTCATTAAAAAGAATATTTAAAGGAAACTATACATTTAATTCATGTATGTTGACATTGGTGTTTTGAAATCTGTATCATATATATATCATATCATAAGAGCACTAAGGAGAAATTCCATATGAGTTATACAAATGGAGACGTTCAGGATTGATCTCCAAAGAAGAATTTGACTTTTTTGCAAAATGACTATCCAATCACACCACAATTGTATCGAAAATAGACAAACATGCCAGCAACCCTCCTGGGAGACCCATAATCTCTGCTATTGGGGGTTGTTAGAGAATACTTCTAGATACATAGATTAATTTTTACAAGAACATGTTTGTACGCTTCCCTCTTATGTCAGGGACACAGGGATTTCCTTAAAAAGATCAATAATATTGCATGGAAAGATCAATATATACGTATGACCCTAGATGTCAATGCTTTTTTATACAAGCATCAAACATATGGCTTAAGAGCCCTGGCATACTACCTGGGCAGCAGACCAATGGATTTGTATCAGCACACACAAATGCTACTCAAATGGCAGAATGGTGCCTAAATAATAGCATCTTTATTTACGACCAACTTAAATAAAAGCAAATACAATGCACTGCCATGACTACCTGCTTCGCCCCCAGCTATGCACATTTGCATATGGGCTGGTGGGAGGAGCAGGTACTCAAAGCCAAATTTTCCTGTGAAATGACAGAGAACGTCATTCTTTGGGTCAGATATATTGACGACCTCTTTATTATCTGGCATGGATTACAAGACTCAGCACAGAAATTTGCATCTGAGATAAACGTGAATAATTTAAATCTTTCATTCACTTGTAACATCAATACACAATCAATACACTTTCTTGACTTAGAGAAGTGTTTGTAGAGAACAATGTATTGCACTCGAAAACTTACAGAAAGCCCACTTCTGGCAATTCAATTTTACATGCCAGAAGTTTCCACCATACTAAACTCAAAGAGAGTATTCCATATGCAGAATGCCTCTGCATGAAACGTAACTGTAGCACCGAAGAGAGTTTAGGGGGAACCACTGAAGACCTCTTTAAGAGGCTTAGGTCTTGTGGGTACAGTCAGGAAGTACTTACCACTGCTCAAGTCAACACCACTTCAATCAAGAGAGAAGTTATGCTTTTTAGCCAAAGTAAGAATAAGAGGAAAACCTTAAACCCAGGTTCACCGTGTCTTATCATTGGCTACTCAGCATACCATGCCAATCTTCACAACATTCTCTACAAAAACTGGCATATTGTCAAACGTGATCCTGGTATTGGCCGTAACATCACCAGAGTTCCTCCCATATCATTTAGGAGAGCCAAATCAATGTGAAATGAGTTAGTACGCAATTCACCACAAGTTAACTGCTTCACTGCGCATGGAATTCCCCCTCCATGTGGGAGAATTCCACACATGCGCGGTTCAGACGGCCCCCGGCTGTCCTCTGCACACACCCACCATGACGTCAGACGGCCGGGGGCCGTCCGACGCACGGAAGCGGTTAAGAAAGGTACAGACTGGTTGAGAGTACACAGAGGTTTCCAAAAGTGTTTTAAATGTAAAGCCTGTCGACATGGCTCCAACATGAAGCAAATACAAACACCTTTCAGAAAAACACCATTTGAAATAAGAGGGAGTTATAACTGCAAAAGTGATTTTTCAGTCTATGTTTTAGAATGCACTTGTAACAAAAGGTACGTGGGGAGCACCATACACCCAGTACACATCAGGATCCGGCAACATCTTAGGGCCATTGCCAAAAATGACCAAAGTTACCCTGTTGCTAGACATATCAACCAATGCCATGGTGGTAATGCAAAGGATTTATCCTATTTCGACATCGCTACTGTCCCTAAGAACCCCAGGGGTAGGAATAGGCAGTTGACATTGAGGAGGCTAAAATCTAGATATATCCTTCTTTTGAACTCTAAAATTCAATTTTGGGATGAATTCAGATGAAGCATTATCTGTTCATTTATAGCTCTAACTCTCTCTCTAAAAAAAAACGGGTATTCAGGTATTACTGTATTTAGCATTTTTTACATTTTCTGATTTAGAATTATTAAGGTAAATTTTTTTCCCATGTTTAATATTATGTGGGCCTAGATGCTTCCATTTGTGTCATCTTTACAAACAGGCATTATTTAGTTTGACCAATTTCTTCAGTGCATGATTCTGCGGTCTTTTTTAATTTGCTTAATATCTGCAGGCCCACTAGGGCAGCACTCTGTACACCATTCACGCACTAACAAATAATAGATGTGAGTGGTTACTGTCTCTCATTAAGCGCTGCGTCTATACACAAGCCCACTTGTGCAGAACCCAACGCATTGACCCTGTGCACATAGTTGACAATCAACAAGTGGCACAGTTCCTTTAATTTGCCTTTAGCAGTGCCATTCAAATTAACTTTAATTTAACTTTAAAAATGTAATTGCAGATTCACATTATTATAGCAACTGCTTCCAATTAGCACTGAACTATATATGTACAAATGAGACCGTAATTTGGCATAATGGGTCCAGTCCAAAACAGACTGTCTTGTCATCTTTACTTTGATAGTCTGTTTCCTGTGTTGTCTGTCAACAGCAATACTTAGCCCACACTAGGTTTTAATTCACCTTTTGCGAATGCAAACTAGTGGACTGAATCAAAGTCTTTTCCAATTTCAAGTCACATATTTGTTCACAATATTCTACTGCTATTTGTATGTATTCATTTTATTATGATTTGAACCATGCACCTCTCTGCTTTCTAAACATCTATGTCTATTGTGACTTCACGGTTGCTGTGACAATCATGCAGAGTAGACATTATTTAAAGATTTACCTTACTGGCGCTCGATGTTGTGAGCAAAGTGGTTTACCGTTAAAACGTATCAGGGCCTTCTTGTGGAATAAATTCCAGTGTCATATCTCCACGGAGTCATCGCCTGTTCTTCTTTGATCTGCAGAATTGGATATACATATACAATGACACTGACGAAGCTGCTTAGCAAAACGCGTCTGTCGGGGGTGAAGGGGGTTTGAAAATAAATTGATGAGAGATCTTGATACCCGAGTGCTTGCCGTTGTTTCGACCGGATTGGTCGATTTGTGCTGCTATATATATATATATATATTAAATCCAAAGTTGCCCTGCAGCAAGGACGCCCTTCACAGTCGCGTGCTTTTCAGAAAAGCCTTTATTAACAGAATAAGTGTTAGTGTTTCTGATCCAAAATGCAAAGCCCTTACCCGTTTCAGAGCCAGGAGGCTCCTTCATCAGAGGATGACGCTGTTCAAACCGGCAAATCGCTGGGGTGCCATTCACTGCATGCTAATGTACTACCCACGTGGGCCTCACAGGTGAGTCATCATTCGAGCATGCTGGGACCGGTAGTTCAATAGTAGCGAAAACGTTTTCCCTTGTGGGTGTAGTTTAAATACCGTGTCTTTTTCTTTAAAATAACTTCTCAAGTGGGCTGGAATGAAAGCACCAGATTCCGCTTACTTTCCTCAGCTGTTCCTCAAGGTCCGAATATTCAAAACCTCTTTGGACCCATTTTGAGATTTATGGTGGGGCATCCTTCTCAGGGGCCCACATTTATAATTAGACCTCGGGAGGCTAAATACCGGGAGCAAAATTATCACATTTTATGGGGGGCCCAGAGGGGCCCTCCAGCCCTGGGGATTGTCACCCCCCGGGGCTAAAAAGAAAAAAATGGTGGGGGGAAGTGAAGGAGTTGTGTAATTGTTTTTCTCGTAATGTGCATAGGGTTAGATTTACAAGTTCATTGCATTACTATTGCATCACTTTTAAGGTGGGAAAAGTGACACGAAAGTGGTGCAAGGATGTTGTAAATCTGGTTTGGATTTTGAAATAGAGAGCAGAGTGCATCAGTAGGGTAGGTGCAGGTTAGTGTAGCGGTAACAATTACTATTCTAACACCAGGGGGGTGCATCTGTACGGAATGTGCTGGATATTGTATCACTAAAAAAAATATTCCAACCCCAACCCCAAGGTGGTGTATCTGTAAGGTATGTGCTGGATAGTGTATGAGTAACAATTACTATTGCAAATCCAGGGGGTTGCATCTGTGGGGTATTTGCAGGATAGTGTATGAGTAACAATTACTATGAAAAAGAAAGGAGTTAAAGGAGAAGGAGACACACACTTTCATGGTGAACGTGGAAGAAAAGAAAGTGACGAGAGATGATTTGTGACGTGTTTAGGCTTGAGAGCCTGGATAATCATTAAATATGGTCTGGCAGTGAAGTGCATACTTATTCTGGAAGAAGTCTTTCGGGGTCTTGCAAAAGCAAGTCATCTTTAATAATTGCCTCTCGCTGCTTGTACTTGCAAGGTTATCTGATTTGCTCGTATGTTAAAAACAGAAACTTGCTACACCTCTTTTTAATTGGTTGTTAAGCAGTGTAAGAAGACGTATTAGCGACAAATCCCTTTCCTTGCGCATATTTTGAAAAACATTTGATTGGCTGTTGTGTGGTTAAGTCTACCTTCCTGATCCTAATGTTAATTGGATTGCTTTTTCTATGTGACGTTACGATACACTCACCATGTACGCAGCCCATTTTGTGACGCACTTTATTCTACTATGCGTTTCAAAAACTAGTTGTGGTAGGGTGTTTGTAACTTAAACCGTGTACTGTGCTTATGAGTTTGTTGACTGTAAAGGTATTTAAAAATATTATTCTATTTTCTATTCTATCATAATTGTGCTGACTTTTCTCCTTTAGCGTGGAGTACTATGTTCTTTTATAAAATGTATATTTCTTCAAACCATCCGTGAAAGAAAAATGCTCATGTTTTTGAAATACTTTTATTGAGTCTTTTATATTCATCATATGGGTGAAATGCAAAAATTATCTTACATTCATTGGTATCACGAGTTGGACCACATTTATTTTATTTTAACATAAGCACTCATTCCTTATGTTTACATTATATAAGTGTTGCCCCATCATCTTTTTATAAATGTGAGGGCTTTTTTTACTTTCAGATAAAGTAGAATAGAAGTGCTCCGACAAACACTCCCTCACTATTCATCTTTCTCTTTTTATGTACATTTCATGTCATTATTACATTTAACAATCATTTTTAAAAATGGAAAGAATTATTAACATTTGAAGCCACAATTATCTTACTTTTTTTCAAAAAAGTGCTTTCGACGACAATCCTCCTGTTCTTCACGAGTGAAAATTGGGAAAAGCACTACTCAATATAAATACTTTTAGCCCATTTTCACTCTAGAAGATAAAAAGTATTCTTTTTTATTCCAAAGTATTTCGTTGTTTCGTCAATAGTTTATTTAAAGTACATTTTTCAATCATTAAGAAATACTTGCATACTAAAAAAATATTATTTATTAATGGATGAAATTCTTGGTTGTAAGTCATCCAACTCCAGTTGAAGTATCATAAAGTTATATATAAATTGAAATATACATTAACAATATGATCCCTCTGTGGAAATGAAAGATAGATTGAAGATTATGGCATCGCTCCTAATCATTACTTTGCACGTAGTAATTCCTTAAATAACCTATATTTCTTGTAATGGTTTAGTGAACTCGTTATTATATTATATTTAAACGAAATCATACCACATTCTATAATAATTTAAATATTTTTTTGCTTTCTTTTTTAAATATATAAAACATATACCCATTAAGATAATTTACCTCTCTTCGATATTCTTTCCTTCCTCCGTCAAAATATAATACATAATGTTTTATATATTTTTAAATATACATTAACAATATGTTCCCTCTGAGGAAATGAAAGATGTTGTCAAGATGCTTCCGCAGTCCCGAATCATTACCTTGCTCGTAGTTTCTTCGCCCGTATTGATTCTCTGAAACGAAACTTCTTATCCCACGGGTGTGGTCTATATACTTTTTGGTTACTTAACAGTCTATGGGATCAATTTATTGCTCCTCCCACTTTTAAGTCACGTTTTTCAGTTGACAGGTGTTCTCATTTGCACTGTTTTAGTTTCACGTGTTTATGTAAACGTGCCTCTTTCCATGCTTTTTAACTTTCGTATAATTTCTAAAATGCTTTATTTAAACTCGTTTTTCTTATTAAAGCATTTCTATAGGTTACTTTTTTTAATACAAGTATTAACATTCATTGCCCTTTTTTTAAAACTTCTTTTTCTAGTAACTTCCCTTTTTTTGTAAAACTATTTTTAATATTCATCATTACCCTAAACCCCTATTTTCCCTACTTCCCGTGCGAGATACTCTCTATTAAACTTTGAGTATTCTAATTTATATCTGAGTATTACATTTTTTATTTCCATTACTACAAGTTTTAATACATTTATTTATCTAATATTTGTAATCTTTCTTTATACTCTACAAGGGATACTGTTATTTGTGTAGAATAACACTATGAATCAGTGTCCATTTGGCAAAATTGAGAGAGATTGATTTGGTTGGTTGATGTGTTTGCAGTTACATAAATATATATACTCTTGCAGTAAGCTAGGCTTTAGGGTATGCAGTGCTTCAAACTCCTATGCATTATGCATGTAGTTGTGTAACCACCTTCACATTTGTGCTTCAGGCCTACAATTCCCCAGTCAATATCTATATACTCCAGCTAACACTGTGTGACTCCTGTTGCAATTTGAAAATGACTCTTTTGGTACCATGTAGTAATTCATTCAGTAAATTAAAAGTGAACCAATTAAGAATTCACTCAGTGTCTTTACTTATATTAATGTAATCATTCACTCGGTAAGCATGTTCTCATACAGTGTGGCCGGCTTTAGGGAATGCAGTGATTCAAAGTGCTATGTATTATGCATGTAGTGGTGTAATAACCTTTATATTTATGCTTGAGGACTACAATTCCCCACTCACTATACATACCAGGGGTCTCCAACCAGTAGCTCGGGAGCTACTGGTAGCTCACCAGCACCTTTAAAGTAGCTCTCAGAGGTGAAACCAAACCAAACCAATCTCAGAGATTCTGTGTATATTAAAGAAGGTAGTACTGCTCATTTCACTACCCTTAAGAGTTACAGACAACTAAAGCAATGGCAGGGCTTGTTCATAACACTCAAACACAAACTGAGGTGGTGTATGAATTAATCAATTAAGGATGTATAGAGCTCACTATTCACCTGTGAGGGTTTCCAGGCGCTGGGGGAGTATGTTGCTGGGATTTGTGCCGCTTTGGTCATTCGAAAAGGCAGATGTTATGGCTCTTCCTGAATGCTTTCAGTGTGGGATTTCATCTGATGCTGAGGGGGAGTTCTTTCCAGGTCTTGGCCATGATGTACGAGAAGGGTGTGCCTCCTGTCTGGTTATGTGAATACAGAGGATTTTGGTCAAGGCCTGGTCAGAGGAGTGGAGGTTTCTTTTCTGGGTGTTGAAGGAGATTGAGGTATTGGAGTCCGGTGTTGTGGAGGGCTTTATAGGTGTGTGAACAGCTTGAAGGTCACTGTTTTTTAGACGGGGAGCAAGTGCAGTTCTCGTTTATGCTGAGCAATGTGGTCTTGTCGTGGGATCCTGAGGATAAGTCTGGCTGCGGTGTTCTGGACAGTCTGAAGTTTGTGGAGTAGAGATTCGTTGATTCCAGCATAGAGGATGTTCCCGTAGTCCAGCCTGCTGGACATGAGTGCTTGGGTGATGGTCTTCTTTAATTCGGGGGGTGGGTCTCTTTGAAGGTCTTGCTGAGTATGTGGAGGGTGTTAAAGCATGTGGAAGCTGCAGCGCTGGCCTAGGGGTCTATCACATGAAACATGTTTATGCACTTTAAATCTAAGTTGGGGAGACTTACTGTTGTAGTAATACCATTTGTGGCACACTATATGTGGTGATTTGAATTTTACTTGATTAGAAGCATTTAATATTGATAAACGTGTTCCTAGCATTCTGCTGATAACTTCATCTGGAATTTTTTGGTGGTTACTACTGACAATTGTGCTTAGGGTGGAGATAGTGTAATGTTAATAGCTACCCCCAGCACAACCCCTACACTTCACAAACACCACTACACTATCGTAAACTCTAAACACTATCTCCAGGATGAACCTCTACACTACATAAACACTATTACTCTACTCTAAACCCTAAAACACTACCCACAACAGTAGATGAACACTACTGGACTATCTTAAACCCTACAACACTACCCTCATCACGACTCCCTACACTACATAAACAGCATTGTACTACCCTAAACGCTAAAGGTACCACCAAAACTACACCAATCAATCAGTACATTTATAGAGCGGGCTACTCACCCGAAAGGGTCTCAAGGCACTGAAGGGAGGGGGGGTGCTGGTACTGCTCGAAGAGCCAGGTCTTGAGGTTTTTCCTGAAGGTGAGGTGGTCCTGGGTCAGTCGTAGGTGGGCGGGGAGGGAGTTCCACGTCTTGGCCGCCAGGTAGGAGAATGATCTTCCACCTGTGGTGGTTCTGCGGATCCGTGGGATGGTGGCGAGGGCGAGGCTGGCGGAGCGGAGTTTGCGGGTTTGAGTGTGGAACGTGAGGCGGTTGTTGAGGTAATCAGGGCCTATGTCGTGGAGCGCTTTGTGTGCGTAGGTGAGGAGCCTGAACGTGATCCTTTTGCTGACGGGGAGCCAGTGCAGGTCTCTCAGGTGGGCTGACAGGTGGCTGTGGCGAGGGATGTCGAGGATGAGTCGTGCGGATGCGTTCTGTATGCGCTGGAGTCTTTTCTGAAGTTTGACTGTGGTTCCTGCATATAGGGCGTTTCCGTAGTCTAGTGGGATGGTGACGAGGGCCTGGGTGACCGTCTTTCTAGTTTTGGTAGGGATTCACCAGAAGACCTTACGGAGCATGCGCAGGGTGTTGAAACATGAGGATGAGATGGCGTTGCCTTGCTTGGTCATCGTGAGAGAGGAGTCCAGGATGAATCCCAGGTTGCGTGCGTGGTCAGTGGGTGTCGGTGCGGTGCCCAGTGCTGTGGGCAACCAGGAGTCGTCCCAGGTGGATGGGGATGGTCCAAGGATGAGAACCTTTGTCTTGTCTGAGTTCAGTTTCAGACGGCTAAGTTTCATCCATTCCACGACGTCTTTCATTCCTTCCTGTAGGTTGAGTTTGGCGGTGGTTGGGTCTTTGGTGAGGCAGAGTATCAGCTGGGTGTTGTCGCCGTATGAGATGATGTTGAGGTTTTGTTTGCGACCGATGGCAGCGAGGGTGCTAATGTAGATATTGAAGAGGGTTGGTCTGAGAGATGAGCCTTGGGGTACGCCTCAGATGATTTCGGTGGCTTTGGAGCGGATTGGAGGGAGGCGGACTCTCTGGGTTCTGTTGGAGAGGAACGAGGTGATCCAGTCCAGGGCTTTACCTTGGATCCCAGTGTTGTGGAGGCGGGTTATTAGAGTGCAATGGCAGACTGTATCAAAGGCAGCTGAGATGTCTAGGAGGATGAAGGCGGTTGTTTCCCCATTGTCAAGCAGGGTCCTGATGTCGTCGGTGGCTGCGATGAGGGCGGTCTCGGTGCTGTGGTTGGCTCGAAATCCGGACTGGGATGGGTCGAGGGAGCCATTGGCCTCGAGGAATGCGGTCAGCTGTTTATTGATGATCTTCTCGATAACTTTTGCAGGGAAGTGAAGAAGAGAGATGGGGCGGAAGTTCTTGAGGTCTTTAGGGTCCGCTGTGGGTTTCTTCAGTAGGGGGTTGATCTCTGCGTGCTTCCAGCTCTCTGGGAAGGTGACAGACGTGAGGTAGTTGTTTATGACGTTCCGTAGGTGGGGTGCGATGATGGTGTCTGCTTTGTTGAAGATGTGGTGAGGGCATGAGTCGGAAGGAGAGCCAGAGTGGATGGTGTTCATAGCGTGGGTGCTGTCTTCAGTGCTGATGGGAGTCAAAGCGCTGAGGGTGGTTATAGGGGGCGTTGGTTCGGTGGCTGGGGGCAGAGTCTGGGCGCCAAAGCTATCGTGTATATCGGCGATCTTGCGGTGAAAGAACGTGGCAAGGGAGTTGCAAAGGTCTTGCGACGGTGTGATGTCGTTGCTGCTGGCGCTGGGGTTGGAGAGCTCTTTTACGATGCTGAAGAGTTCCTTGCTGTTGTATATGTTGTTGTCCAGCCGCTCTTTGAACGATGTCTGCGAGTGCGTTCTTGAGGGCTGTCAGGTCGTCTGTTCGCGGCGCCAGGTTTTCTCGAGGGTTCGGCAGGATTTCTTCGATTCTTTGAGGTCGTCGGTGAACCATGTGGTTTTCCTGTTGGCGGGCTTTCCTGGAGGGTTCTTCAGTGGTGCAAGGGCGTCGACGCAGTTGATGATCCACTGTGTGAGGTTGCGGGCTGAGTCGTTGGTGTCAGCAGTGTTGATTGGTGAGTTCTGGCTCAGTGATGTGGTTAGCTGGTCTGTGGTGACTTTGTTCCAGCATCTGCGGGGGATCTGTTGCGGGCGGTGGTGGGATGTGGTCTTCCTAAAGGTGAAGTGGATGCAGCTGTGGTTGGTCCAGTGTAGTCCGGTGGAGTGGCTGAAGGCGACGTGGCTGCTGGCAGAGAAGATGGGGTCGAGTGTGTGGCTGGCGTAGTGGGTGGGGATGTTCACCAGTTGCTTGAGTCCGAGGTTGACGGGGTTGTCGAGTAGGGTGGTGGTGTTTTTGTCGTTGTTGTTCTCCAGGTGGAAGTTCAGGTCTCCTAGGACGATGTAGTCTGATGAGGCAGGAGCGTGTGGGCTGATGAAGTCGGCAATGGCTTCACTGAATTGTGTGTGTGGGCCCGGGGGCCTGTAGATGAGGGTTCCTCTGAGGGTGGTCTTCGGGTCGGTGTGGATCTGGAAGTGTAGGTGTTCGGCGGTGGTGAGGGCATCTTCGGAGTTGGTCATGACTCCGATGGTGTTCCTGTGGATGGCGATTCCTCCTCCGGTTTGGTTGACGCGGTCCTTTCGAGTGATCTTGTAGCTGTCTGGGATGGCTGTGGCAATGTCGGGGGCTTAGGAGGCATTCATCCGGGGTTTCTGTGAGGAAGGCAACTTCTGGTGCTGTTGTATCGAGGAGGTCCCAGAGTTCGACAGCGTGCTTGCGGACGCAGCGGGTGATGAGCAGGATTCACTTGAGGTGGTTGTTGTTGCCTGGTCCGAAGGGTGGGGTGCTGGTTCGGACACAGGTGAATTGCAGACTTGGCAGGAGAAGGGTCCGTGGGTGCGCTTCAAGGTGGCTTGGTAGCAGGCAGATGCACTACTTTGAACCCTAAATCTATCCCCAGCACAACTCGTTCACTACATAAACACCACTACACTACCCTAAATCCTAAAACACTACCCCTAACACTTATACAAACAGCATTTCATTAATTTATACAGATAGTTACTCATAGTTAATGTTATAAAATCCTAAAACAAGTATACAGTTATCTATACAGTTACTGATGCAACCACTGAGTCATATGTATACTTCTTTATATACAAGAAATGTCACTTACGTTGCCTTTTATTTTTGTACTTTATTGCACATATACCATTGAGGGATATATTTGCTAATCACCACACCCATAAAGATGTTAACTCACCCAAACAATTGTTATAACATGTAGTCTTAACGTCATATACTTACTGAATCAACTATTCACACATCTTTGGCAGTCACACATCCCCCACCGACCCACACACACATTCATTCTCCCATACATATACTTAGTTAAGTAATCAATAAGTAATATAGACTTTCACGTAGCTAGTAACCAACTGGTGCAGCAGTTTACAGAACAACTGTCAAAGTAATACAAATATTCACATAGTTTAGTCACTATTCAATATATTTAATGAAACAGTATAAATGAGTCAATTAAACAATCAATCACACTGCTACTAAACCCTTTATCCAGATTTGTTTATATCCACTCATTCTTTAATGCAGATTGTTATATATATATATATAATACATATTTAAATAACAAACCAAACCACATTCACTGGATGTTGTCATCAGTGATGTCATAAGTGATGTCATATGAGATGCCAACAGTGATGTGATCAGTGATGTCATTAACCATGTCATGAATGAAGTAATATATATGCGTAAAGAGCTGCGTATGAAGGGGCCGTACTTCTAAGGAAAGGAAAAGTCACGCAAAGTAACTTTTTCTCTCTTTGTAAATATGGAGGAGGCACCTGCGCAACCAGTATGTCACAAAAAGTGACGTGCTGGGGGCGCAGCGAGCTTGTAAATCTGCATCAGAATTGTTTTCATTTTTGCTAATTTTTTTCTTCCAATATATGCTACAATGCACAGCATAGATTGTAGGAGAAAAATGCCTTCACTGATTTTTTTTGTACAGGAAGGTGTGTCTTCCTGGACAAAAACAAACTCCAAACTCCACACAACACAGATATTCTTGCACCATGGTGCAAGGGTGCCTGTATCACCACATGCCTGCAGTTTAGGTTGCAGTGTAGAGGGAAGGACAGACTTAAAACATATTTATGTACATATGTTGCATCTCTGTGCTTCGGAAGTAGCTCAGCACGCTTTAGCTAAAGAGCTTACAGTATCATGCCACAGCACTTCCTTATAGTTCTACAGTTATACATTCACCATATACTACAAATGCATTCTTTAGTCAATTATGCAGTATGTATACTTTTATGTAAACTTTCACACACTAGCATATCAAGTTAGCTCTTTCTTTAACCAGAGTAGTTAGTTCTGAAAATAACTTTTTTTAGTTTTTTTGTACTTTTATATTTTTTTATATTTTTTTCGATTTTTTAAATGTTTTTTTCTTTTTTATGGTTTTTTTAAAAAGAAAAAAAAGTCAACAGGACGAACAAAACCATGAACTTTGAGGGAATAAAAAAAAACTAGCATTGATTGTTATCAATTGCTCTGCAATCTAGGTCTATTGATTGCTCCCCATAACAAATTAAATGAAATCACTTCACTCAGTGCAATCTAACTTTCACAAATTTGGGACGTATGTCTGGTGGCGATGTTAAAGGTGATGCCACAGAGGTACTTGGTATTGCCGGTGGTGGAGGTGTATTTTGGCGCAGTCTTCTACATTCTTTGTGAGCATAGTTCATAGGATGCTGGGATTGGAGGTGCTTGGGCATACTAGCTGGGCCACAGGAGTATTTCTTGTTTGGAACTCCTCTGGACAGCACTGCCTGGCAAATGGTGCATGTCACCTTGGTGGCATTACATTTCTTTTGTCCATCCGGAAAAGTAAAAAAAATCCATACAATGGATGTGTATCTTTTGGGAGGATGAGGTTCTAGTAGAAATTGTTCAGTAACAAAATCATCAGAATCAGATGATTCTTGTAGTGGTGTAGTAGCCATTTTTTAATCCAAAAAAGAAGTTCAGGTTTCCAATGACGAAAAAGTGAGGTTTTTCTCAAAACAGGTCTTCTCTTAAGGAAGGTCTAAGAAGAGTGATTATAATGGGTGGGGTTCTTCAAAAGTTAGAACAGTAAGTGTTATAAACCAATGAAATCTCTTTTTTTGGTCACATGGGATGCGCGTTGGGTGCGTACACGCAGCACGCATCTAGCACGACTTCTTAAAATTGCATTTAAAAGTAATATAGGTTTATTAAAATTAAAAGAATATTATGATTTTTCCTTAATATTTATATATATATATATATATATATATATATATATATATATATATATATATATATATATATATATATGTATATATATATATATGTATATATATATGTATATATGTATATATATATATCCAAATTACCTACTGGCGGTCGCCAGTAGGTAGTTATAGTTAGGATTGATTTCCATAGGGAAATCGCAACATTCTATTGGGAATAACTTTGGCGCCGGTTGAGGAATCTGCCTGAATTTTTCAGCAAATTTGCCTCGCGGCTCTCCGCTCCTTCTCTGAAAGTTTGGGGGGGATTCGTCAAGCGGGGGCTGAGTTAAAAGGGGGGTCCCAAAACGTGTTTTCCCCATGTTAATTTTCATAGGGCGGTCGGTCGCACTTTTAGCTCGAACGGCTGAATGGATTTTCACCAAACATGGCAAAATTGTAGGGACTGGTAGCCCGATGTGCCTTTGCTATGTCTCAAGATATGTGCCCCAGAGGATTTTGAGTAATTTAGGTTCAAAAAAATGTATATATCTATAGAAACGCCCCGGTACGCGTACCGGGGAGCGCTCCGGGCGCGCTACGCGACTTGCGCACGGCAAGCTGATTGGTTCTTGGGTGTCTGTAAACATTCGAAACAGTCCGCAGCAGCCGCCATCTTGTGTCTCGGTAGGATCGAGACACAAGAGGTGGCAAAAAACAAAGGGGGAAATGACCAAAAGGGGGCAGGGTAGACACCCCCCCCTGACCCCCTAGGTTTGATGTGGGAGCCATAAAAGGGTCCCGCGGGGCGAAAAAAAAATAAAAAAAAATGTTTTCGATTTTCGCGGGGGAGCGCCCGGTACGCGCACCGGGGAGCGGACCGGGGAGCGTACTACGGGGAAAACAGAGTGAAACAGGAAAATAATAATTCAAAGTGATTAGAGGTAGGGTAGCTCTGCATAGAGTTGTTGTGTTGTTTGGGTGTTTTAAGTACCAACATGTAGGTACCAATGTTGAGTCTTAAATTTAATGTACACCGTTTCCTCTGTAGATATCTTGCATGTTGTTACAGAAGTTATTGTGCTATATGGAATCCATATCATAGTCTGTCAGGAAAGCAGAAGGAACATGGAGGCAGGAGATGAAAAAGAGATATCAAATACACATTGGAGATAATATAGTGGGAGAAAGGAAGTATCTATGAGCAAAATTACTATGTAACACAAAAAAGTTGCACAGTATACTATAAGTGTGACTTTACATTATAATCAATTTGGTACTAGTTTAAGAATTACATATAAAAATGAATAATGTCTCAAACAATTTTCGAATTATTAAATATAAATTTATTTTTGAGATTCATTTTCCAAATTAAATATAACGTCTAACATTTGACTGTCCGAAATGTCCTCATTTTGAAGGAGGAAATGCACAGATTCTACCCATTGTAGAAGTTCATGGTCTTGTGATTCGTCCATGAATTCAATGTCATTTGGTTCAATGTTTTCTTCATTGTTCTTTGCAAGGACAATTTCAATGAAACTTTTTGTTCTCCTTCCATTTTGGCTGAAATTTGCATAAAAAATATATATCAGTAGAGATAGGGCACTGTTGGGTTTAAGTTTAGATAGGTAGTTTTTAATAGTGAATTTATCTTTGGGCAGTGTATGGTATCAGACTGGAAGTAGAAATATAAAAAAGTGTATGTGATGAAACCTAAGTAAATTCATAATTATACAAGACAAGCCTAAATCCATCCATAACTATAACAGAGAAGTCTATCTAAATCTATAACTATTACAGAGGGATAGTATATAACTATCAGAAAAAGTTTTCCATATTAACTTAAAGTGCACAATATACTTCAGTTTTCAAAATAACAACTTACCTTTAAAAAGAAGTTGAAGTTATTTGTGAAAATCCTTTTGAAATGTACACCAGGAAGTAGTAGTCAAAATGGCTGTGTTTCCCTCTCTTTCTTTATATATATTCATGTACATAACCAATCAAATGTCAGGTAAAAAAAGTAGAAAATGAAAGTAACATTTTAATTGGTTGTCAATTCTAACACGTCAGATGTGTTTTTGTGAAGTAATTTACCTCAGGGTATTTAGAGAGGTCTACAGGCTAAATGGCTCAATGGAATTCCATCGAATTTGGGAAAATGGTAGGGATTTGTTATGTAGTATGAGCTATTCTATATTTGGTGAAAGTGTCTCCAGTGGTTTTTATGTAAATTAACTTTTATCATTTTTTGGAGCGCTTCCCGGTGCGCGCCCCGGTACGCGTACCGGCAGCGCTACGGGAGTCCTCCATTTTGTGTTTCGGTAGATTTGAGTCAGAAAATGGCGGACAAACAACGTTGGGAATGGGTATAAGGGGGCATGGTAGACACTCCCTGACCCCCTAGGTTTTCTGAGGGGAGCTTAGGAGACCCATATAGGCGAAAAAAAAATAATTTCAAATTTTCGCGGGGGGAGCGCCCGGTACGCGCACCGGGGAGCGTACTTTGGTGAAAAATAGTGAAAAAAGTTACAAAAAGATAATCATTTGGAGTGATCAGAGGTAGGGTAGCTCTGAAAAGAGCTTTTGGGTTCTGTGGCAAATTTAGGTACCTACAAGTAGGTACCAATGCACAGTCTTAAATTCAGGAGGAATAATCTATTCCCTTCATCTGAGAAGTGCACACCATCTTCTCTGTAAATATCTTGCATGTTGTAACGCAAGTTGTTGTTGTATATTGAACCCATTCCATAGTCTCTCATGTAAGCAGAAACAGATTTATTCACATGTTTCCGTGCTTTCTCAAATTGTGGACAAAATTGGTTGGACCACTTCCATTTCTGTCTTTGGCATATATTGGAATATACCAAGGCAGTTTGAGGAAAAAGTGCCATCAATTGTTCAAAGGTGTCCTTTAAAAGTATTTCCAGACCTACAAAGTGCCCAATTCATTTCCTCCACAGTGCACAATTAAGAGGCCAGGGTGTGGCAAATGCAAAAAGGTTTTCACCAATGGAATCAATTGGTGACATCTTAATCCTCTCTGGCCAATCCATTTAATGTTCACATTTGGTAAATCAAGGTTGTGAAAATTTGTGTTAGCTGCATACCTTTGAGGCCAGTGGATAAAGCTATGTCCAATAATCCAGACAGAATACATGGTGAGAGGAGATTCTGGTGCAGTCAGATGAAGTGTGGGAAAGAAATGGCAGTTGGAACAATAGGAGTTTGCAAAAAAATATAGACTTTCAGTGCTCTTGAATCAGAAGCAATGATTGGTAGAATGAGATAGTTGAAAACTGAAAGTTAGGGTGCATGGTTGTGTTCTGTGTAAGAAGTAATTTGAATGGTTAAAAAAAGTCATTTAAAGAAACCTTGCACCAGAAAAGCTGGTGTATTCGCAGGTCAAACATCCTTGCTGAGGTGATTTGCAACATTGTAGAATAAACTTTTCAACCTGAGAGGTTAGTGAGGAGGGAGTTGCTATGGTAACAGGTAGAAAGGGCTGAGGGGGGGAAGGGTGTTGGTTTGAAAATACAGAGGGAAGAGTTTTGATTGGTTACCATGAGCAATATGTGTGTAGAATTAGAGGTTTTCTGTGCCACTAATGGTTGCAGGGCCTGGAGAACATACCTTTTGCTCTGCTAAAGAAATATTGGTGTGTGTATCTGACACTGTTCTGAATCTCCTAAAGTATTTGTAAAGGTGAGTTATGATTCATTTAATATACATAGAGACTTGTATACTCTATGGAGACGATTTGGAAGCAAATTGTGGTTTTTTAATGTTGCTTTGTGTCATGCTTTTTGATCATGCTTGGGAAAAAGTTTTTACTGCATAGAGGAATTGTATTTTGAAAAATTGTGAAGTTTTAGTAGTGACATGGAATGCTTGTACATAGGACCTGTGCTGTGTTTTTTAAATGTGATGTCAAAAACGATTTTGGGAAAAATGAATGGCTTTTACATTTTTTAAAAGGAATAAAGAATGTGTGCATGTTTAAAGAAATACATTTGACTCTTTACAATGATGTTACCTGTGTTAACTCAGTGTAGGAAGCATATTGAGTTTGTTTGCATAGAGGAATTGTATTTTGTAAAATAGTGAGGTTTCAATAATGACATCGAATGCTGGTACATATGAAATGTGCTGTGTTTTCTAAATGTGATGTCAAAAACGATTTTGGGGAAAATGAATGGCTTTTACATTTTTGAGTATAATGTGGCGCAGAGGTTTAAAAAGTGACGCATCTACCTACATGCGTCACTTTTTAAATATGGCGCAAAAAGGTACATGTTTGGGCTTTCCTGGGGAGCATAGGTGGTGAGGCTTGTGTCTAAGAGTGTAGTGGATTAGGCTTCATGAAGCCTATCCCCGACTGCACTCTTAGACACAGGTGTCAATTTGACTCTTTATAATGATGTTACCTGTGTTAACTCAGTGTAGGAAGCATATTGAGTTTGTTTGCATAGAGGAATTGTATTTTGTAAAATAGTGAGGTTTCAGTAATGACATGGAATGCTTGTACATAGGAACTGTGCTGTGTTTCCTAAATGTGATGTCAAAAACGATTTTGGGGAAAATGAATGGCTTTTACATTTTTGAGTATAATGTGGCGCAGAGGTTTAAAAAGTGACGTCACTTTTTAAATATGGCGCAAAAAGGTATTGTATTGTATTGTAAGGGGAGCTTGTAAAGCGCACTGACACCGTGGGTTTCCTGGCGCTGGTTGAATGCTGAAGGACCAGAGGGATTTAGCCGGATTGAGGGAAGAGCCATGTTTTTAGGGATTTACGGAAAAGAATGAGAGAGTTAGAGGTTTTGAGAGAGAGGGGAAAGGAGTTCCAAAGTTTAGGGGCCAGGAATGCGAATCTCCGGCCTCCAAATCTGCAAAGTTTGATGGGCGGGATGAGTAGGAAGTGAAGGTGGGAAGATCTCAGGTTCCGTGAAGGACAATAGGGCCTGATAAGGGATTTCAGAAAGACGGGACAGGAGCCAGATAAAGATTTAAAGGTGAGGCAGCCGATCTTAAAGGCTGCCCTCGAGA